>NC_141050.1:17162493-17747493 GCF_041138505.1 Cibotium barometz
TCTCACGTCTTCTATTCGGGCAGATGTTAATATGTTTCATCCTCGTAATCTCAGTTTTGCTATGGATCTTGCTCTAAATTTTGAACACAAAACTTCTATTTTTTAGGATTTTAGAATGGAGGAAAAGTCTTATGCAAAGTCTTTTAAACCATCTTTTCCTTCAAGAAATTTTGATAAATCCAAGATACATAAGGGTAAGGATGTAGCCAAAGGATATGTTCGAAAAGACAATAACAACAAACTCTCAAATGGCTAGCTGAAGAATCGTATTGTCAGGTGTTTCAAATGTCACAACAAGGAGGGTCATCTTGTACTACACTGTCCAAAGAAGAAAAATAACTCTGCACCTATGGCTGGTCTCAACATGGTTGAAGAGGACGACGACAATTCATTCAAGTAAGAGGGTAATTCCGATCTTGACAACTCGGATAAAGGTACGATTCATATTCATGCTTTGTTGTGAGAGGAAAAATAAAAGAAAAATAAATTTATATTTTGCATGATGATGGTAGTTCTCATGATTTCATTTCCAAAAAGGCATTGAAAGCACTTAACCTATATGCAATGCACCCTAGTTATAAAGTGAAAGCCGCATTTCAAGGAACTAAGTACAATTGCACTACAAAGGTTAAGAATCTATAGTTGTAAATGGACTCATTGAAAGAAAAGAGAATATTTTTAGTCGCTCCTTTTGCAAGGTGTTGATGTCATTTTCGAAATGCCATGGAAACATGAACATAATCCGTAGATTGATTATGACACCCATACAATATGGTTAATGAAAGATGACAAAAAAATTATCTCCGATGTCAGACTAAGGGTGATTTAGGTCCTCTTTTAACTCATACCCAAGCTAAAAGAGCTAAAGAAGGAGAATATATTTTTTATTTTTGCAACCCAACTTAGTGCTTATGTTAACTCTAAACCAAACATGTCTCATGATCCTTTCATTTCTAAGTTCTCTAGATGACCTACCCTCCTCGTTTACTTAAACCTCGTCCAGAAGATCATAAAATTGAGATAATCCCTAGAAGCTCTCTGCCATATAAAGCTCCTTATCAAGTTAACATGGTTGAGAAAAAAGAGATTTAGAGACAAGAAATTTTTTTAGAGAAACGATTAATTAGACCCAAATGTTAAGCTCGCCCCAAGATTTTATGAACCTTTTAAGGTTATTCACAAAATCAACGATGTTGCTTTATAGACTAGAATTACCTTCTCATTGGCAAATTTATAACTCATTTCATGTGAGTTTGCTTAAACCTTTTAGGGGATCACTTCCCACTCATCCTGTCCATGAGGATCCACCTTTTATTAAGGGTGGGGAAGAAGTTTTGATCCTAGATACTATCATTGACCAATAGATTACATCAACTCTTACTAGAAATCAATATATCAAATACTTGGTGACTTTTCAAAATCGTCCTAGTGAAGATGCAAGCTGGATGCCTGAGAAATAATTTCATGCCTTCCCTAAGATCCTCCGCTCTTTTCAACAAACTCGCAATTGAGGGCAATTGCAAACTCAAGCAAGAGGAAATGTTATGAGAATATATTTTAAGCTCTCTTTAAAATATTTTTCTACCCTCTTACATAATATGGGGATGCTTGGATTATCTTTGTGTCATGCTAAATCATGTTAATATCATGGGTGATGCCATTGTAAATATTAATACGTTTGGTGTACATTGACGTATATTTGGGACCTCCAATGTTTGTGATTCCTATACTTACGCCTGACAAATATGTGTGTGGTGATGGTTTGTATACTTATGGAATATTTGTTGAACAATTTATTGTTGGTTATTTTATAGGTGAAGAGGATTCAAAAGATTGAGGAGGATATGCACAATATTATTTGTTGGCACACATTTTTGGAAACAAGCTTTGTATATATATTTGTGCAATTCCCACTCAAATTCACACAACATTGATAGATGTTTGAATTGCATTGACCAATGTTGTGATGAACCTCTAATTCAGGTTGACAACAATTGGAAAGTTGTATCAATGCGTGTTTAACCAAATGTTTGACTTTAAAGAATATATTGTTGACTAAACTAAAGATCCTTTCATTAGTTAAAAGATAAAGCATTTGCTAAAGAGCAAGTAAAGAGTAGGTAATAACCCTAGAATGTACAAAGCTTTTTTTTTAGAGGATGGGGGCTTTCTCTATGGTTGGCTACTTTTGGAGGGCCACTATATCTATGTTGGTAAGAGGAAGAGTCCCATTGGGGGCTTGTAGTGCCAACATCACCTTAAGAGTGGAAGGGTCCCCCGACAACAAGTGTGAAGAGGAAGGTTGTTCTATAATGTTACATAATCCGTGAATCACCATGTAGGGGCTCCCACAAAATCAAAAAGGTGTGAATGATGTCTCTTGGGATGAAGGGGATGGTCTTTGCCTTCAGGGGTGGGGGTATACCATGCCCTATATATATAGCCTTACACTATGAATGATGTCTCTTGGGATGAAGGGAATGGTCTTTGCCTTCAGGGTGGGGGGATTACCAAGAGTAGGAATACAATGAGTGGGTATAAATATAAGGTGAGAGGGATGTTCTCTTCCATCAACTAGAAGAGTCTTTCCGATGATGTCTCTTGGGATGAAGGGAATGGTCTTTGCCTTCAAGGTGGGGGGGTTACCAAGAGTAGGAATACAATGAGTGGGTATAAATATAAGGTGAGAGGGATGTTCTCTTCCATCAACTAGAAGAGTCTTTCCGATGATTGGCCTCCTTCCTAGGGGAAGCCCCTTCATTTAGTTCATGATGTTTGAAGAGTCTTTTCGATGATTGGCCTCCTTCCTACGGGAAGCCCCTTCATTTAGCTCATGATGTTTGTTGATTTGTTTGTCACTTTGGGCTTTGAGGCTTTGAGCTTGGTCTACTTATTTGCGAATGACTCAGTGGTTTTGTCCCCACATTTTGAGGAGAGTTCTTCACAAATCATATTCAAATTTTGGTTCGCAACACATGTGTGCTCATAAAAACCTCTTACATTAAAGACTACAATGGTTTTCAAAAGGGAAGTCCCAATGATGCCCCATGGAACGGATGAATGAATCATGGAGTTGATGGTTTTATCGATTTTCCCCTTGTTAACATCTCCTAAAACTCTCATGTAATGACAAAGTTAATGATAAAACTTCACACCCCTGAACTGTGGCCCCTCCCCACCATAGCATAATGACAAGATCCATTAGATGGAATTCCTTTTTATAAGCTTGAGTATATCTCCATTAGCTATTAAACATGGCCTATAAGCTTGCTTAAGCGTTCCCTTATCTTTTCTAGATCTGAACACCATCTCCCTTGAAGTGAGCACCCATTTGGCATCCTTTCCCACTTCTTCTAGGTGCCTAGTTTCGACCTCCACATGGGCTGGCCATTCCATATTTTCCTCATCATGTGGGCTCCCTTTGACCCTTTGAACCGTAGTCTATAACTTATGCAAATCTTACAAATGTTTCCAGATCACATACCACTCCCCCTCGCTCCAAAAATTTACCCCATGTCACTTGCTATCTCGACACTTTGGCCGGGGGGGGGGGGGGCTATGGGGTCTCTCTCTCTCTCTATTCCAATTAAAAAAATGCCAAGGGGCTATTCACCCATAGCCAAAGCCGCTAAGGAAGGATCATCAAGGGGCCAATGTGCCATGCTAGTCCATGGAAGCTAATGACTTGGACCCACTAGAGGGGGGACAACAATCCTTTGAGGGGGGAGGGGGGGGTCTCTTGGTCTAAAGTAGCTAAAATGGGCGACCAAAAAGGCTAGGTGGGGGGGAGGGGGAAGATTCTCATGGTGGGAGGGAAGATTCTCACATGGAGGCCTAAGATTAAGAGGGGAATGTTGCAATTCTCATGGTGGGAGGGGGTAGACTAGGTGATGCCGGGAAGATTCTTGGTTTGGCAATTTTCACTAAAGTGTCCAATGGCTCGTTCATCACTCGAATGAATCTGGCCACCATCAGCTGCTCTTCATCCAAAAGTGGAGAATATTTGAGGAGAAGGGCAAATGCGTGATGGTATTCTTCAATCGTCCGGCTATCCTGCTTCAGTTCCAAGAACTCATTCATTTTGGTTTCCAGGAAGCCCGGAGGATAGAACCTCTTCCTGAGGTAAGCCTTAAGACCTGGGTATTTCGGTCGAGACGGTTTGTCTCGCAATGGTTCTTCCATGCGACCCTGGCCATTTCCATAATTTTCAATCTGGCGAGAGCCATCTTGCTCCTCTCGTTATAACCGGTTACATCAAAATACTCTTCCATTGCCTCGATCCATTTTTCCACTACTTCTCCTAACTGTTCCCCTTCACCCTTGAAGAGACCAGGTTGGGATCGGTGCAGGAGGGCTTTACGAACGTCCGGATCTAACTCTTCATCATCGCTAAGAGGATTCGGCTGCCTAGCACGAGCCGCGCGCCTTATGATTCTGACAAAACGATATTTTTGTCAACTTAACTTTGTCATCAGATTAATGACTATTTAGTTTTTGAGATTTATTTCTTAAACAAATAAATATTCCATCATAATTCTTGAAAACAAGATTCACTCTGATAATTTTATTAACCAATATTCACAACCACGAAAACAATTTGGAATCTTTTACAAAACATCATTTATTATGAAAAGTTTTTGATATATACATAGAGCGTCTCGGCTCCAAAAGTCACTGCCTCAATCGCATACGCATAAAAAGGCGATACTGCGATGGAGACATGCTATGATATACACGATTCATCGGGGCCTCACCCTCGAATGTCCGCACACAAGACTAAACTGGTGGTCATTCCAAAATCGAAATTGGAAAAATTTTCCTTGCCCAAAAAACGGGGGCGATTCCACCTTTTTGATTTTCTTAACGAATTTTCTAATGGGGTCAAGAGACTAAATTATCCTTCACTGATTAAACCAGATAGAAGGAAAACTATCATTGACTTAATTTGAAGAAATCAACGCTTTTTCCTACCCGAAATCAGGCACAGCCGTTGATCTAATCATTTCAGGAAATCAATACTTTTTTCCTAACCGAAATCAGGCACAGCCGTTGATCTACTCATTTGAGAAATTTTTTAGGTTTTTATTTAACTACTCGAATTCTAAGCGTATTCCTATTATTTCAATTTAATTATTAAAACTCCACTGATTCTAGCCTAACCCCATCTGGCCCATGGGTTAGCCACCACCCAACCACTGGAATTGGTAGAACCAAACAATTACTCACCCACCCATAATTGAATGCCTTTCTTAACTTTTGCTTTCGAATACAGATACGCACACAGTCCTCTTTAAAACTTTAACTTATAAAACAATCCATTGACAAACAGTTATTGGTTACAGATGTCATAACTCAAAAATTCCATCTAGTCTCTTGTTTCTCAAAAAACAGTATCACTCTAGACTCTCCGTTACAGAGCAACTGGTCAGCAAAACGAGATCCAGTAATAGATTACAATAATCATTTCGTCCATCATACATATCTTCCACGACATACGCATGGGTATCCTCTTGGCACCGCGAGCCCGTGCATCACCTGGTCAGAACCCTCCAGGACCCTCCTTAGGTGTCCTAGCACTTCACTCAGGGACCGTTTCGTCGGCCCTCGCCCATTGTACCGAAAGCACACCATTTTTCAATTATACCAAGACTGGTCAAGACTTGGGCAGGATTTGCCGCGTGAGCCGTCCTTGTAAACACTCCTCGCCAGCTATTGTAACCGAACTTCCTGAGAAGAACATATACCAAATGCTCTCTCCAGCATTCTGGCGTAAGACAGTCCTTTAAGAAAATAAGGTTTCTATGATACAAGTTTTCAGTTTGATTTTCTTTTGAATACAAGGAGTATTTCTTGAATCAGTATCCCCAAAACTTCTTGATCGGAATTTTGAATTTCATACCAGAATTCCTCAAATTCTATAAGCTTGATCCACAGATTAACTCGAAGGGTCTCAAACTTAGTTTTAGATTTGGCGAGAGTTTTGAGTGTATTTTTCTAAACTGGTCACACCTTTTCTCGAATCTAACGAAAGAGTTTGGTCTTGGTCATAGTCTGATTCAAGGTTCGAGTTGGATAAGATTTTTCCTGAACTATCTTTCTCGAAAAGGTTTGATAATTCAGTTACTATTTTACTAAATTTCTTTCTTTGAATACTCACTTAACTGATTTCTAAATTAGTTATGAATTCCAATGAGGAATAAATTAATCATTTATCTGAATATTTCGATCTCGATAGATTTCTTGAATCTTCTTTTTACAATCCATGTGAATATAAAACGATAGAAATTTCTCTCTTAGAGTATTTAATTGTTCATTTATCAAATACTCATAGAATTTAAACATAGAATATAAGAGAATTCTAATTTTGATATAAAAAATTTTTATGCATCTATTTATGCATAAAAATCAATTTCAATGGGAATAACACTTTTATAGAAAAAGAAGAATTTATTTATGCATCTATTTATGCATAAAAATTAATTTTTATAAGAATAACGCTTTTATAATAAAAAAATTCTTTTATGCATCTTTCTATGCATAAGATCAAACTTAATGAGAATAACACTTTCATAATAAAAAAAATTCCTTTATGTATCTTTCTACGCATAAAAATCAAATTTAATGAGAATAACACTTTTATAATAAAAAAAATCCTTCATGCATCTTTCTATGCATAAAAATCAAATATAATGAGAATAACACTTTTATAATAATAAAAATTTCTTTATGCATCTTTCTATGCATAAAAATTAAATTTAATGAGAATAACACTTTTATAATAAAAAAAATTCCTTTATGCATCTTTCTATGCATAAAAATCAAATTTAATGAGAATAACACTTTTATAATAAAATAATTTCCATTATGCATCTTTCTATGCATAGAAATCAATTTTAATAATTAATATCAGTGATATCCATGCATATTCATAGGTGAATATGTACATGGAGTAATTAGAATATTTCTTTTAGATGCAAAAATGGTGGGAATTACTCTTTTGGAATAACATAAAAACAAACTTTCTTTTCCACAAGATTCTGGAAAATTTTGCCATAACCTCCTTTGTATGGTTGACCATTTCTCATTTTTATCATTCTATTTTTAACTTAAATTAATCCAAATTAGATTCATAGAACTCTAATCTACATAATTTTCTAAATTCAAGAGAGTAAACAATAAGAAGAGTTTAATTAATCTCTTAGTTAATCTTTCTAGGATTAAGAAAGGCTGGAATGTAAAGAAGAGAAGGGGGTGGCCTTTTCATCAAGGCATAGCATTAGAATTTAATTCAATCAAATACAAAACATAAAAATCAAGAAAATCATAGATTTAAAATTTATAAATAAGTAAGAAAATTAGCTTACATGGAGTTTGTAAGCTCTCCTTTGGCTTGAGGGATAGAGGGTTCTACTCTTGTTTGAAGCAAGAGTGGCCACCAATTCACTTTGGAGAGGATTAGGCCAAAAAATAATTGAATTATTAAGAAATTCAATGTAGATGGCTCAGGATAGGAGTAGAGTAACAGTGCATAAACACCATTAAGCTTTTACAAAGGGGGGGCTTCTATTTATAGGAAAAAGTGAGCCTCTAACCAAGCAAATTGATTCTAGAATTTTCCAAATTAGTTTGGTCAATTTTTGACCATTTTTGGGTCAGTTCAGCTTACTTTTTGGATCTAGTTTTGAAATAGGAGAGAGGAGAGATGAAATATCTCATTTTATTGATTTAAAATTGGGAGTAATGATGAGAAAAAGGCACCTACTTCATGAGAAAAAGGCACCTACTTCATGAGGGGAGATCCCCACTCTGAGGTGTCAAAATTCAGTTTTTTTTACTCTTTTCTTTGGTCCTTAGTCCACTCTTCATCTTATGTGAGCATTTACTCATTTTTGGGGGGGTTTTCTTTTATTCTTCAATTTCTCTCCTCCCTACATTTGGATTAATCTTATTGGTCCATAAGAACCTTAATCCAAAATTTTTATAAAATCTGGACCCTTAGGCTAAGGTCTTTTGTGCACATTATAATTTATTTCTAATGCACCTTAGGAATTTCTTTTTTAACTTCTGTTTCGAGGGAATGTATTTTAATAAGAAGGGATATTTTTCCGTCTAAAGATATCTAAAAACTAAATTATCGCTGTCTAGAACATTTTCTCTCTCTAGGCCAAAACATGTAGAAACAAGATCTCTTATTGTTCTAAAAAGGGGATTGATTACAGGGGAAGAAACTGGACATCTTGAGGGGCTGGGGAGGAATCTTACAAATTTAATTGTTCTGTAGCTAGGATCGACTAGCTCAGAGCCCTCTTCTTAAGGAGTTATATAAAACCATGTGCAGCATTTTGTGAACTCTCTACTTTTAGTTTTGAGATGTTCTAGTTGTGTGCAGGCATTCTGAGGTCAGAACTCATTGGTAGCAAATTGGTCCATGATACTTGGTATCAGAGCATGAAACGTCTTGGTACAATAGGAGTTATCAAATCAGCTTAGAAGAATTTTAGGTATGCCTAAAGGTAAAAGGGTACGAAGGGGAGCACCTTGAGATGCAGAAGAAGCCGCCATAATAGGGAAAGAGGCAAGACAAGAAAAAGAGGTAGAAAGAATGAACAGACACAGGAAGACATGATAGCCTTTCCAGTGGAAAAGTTTTTAAACATAGGGGACACACACCCCAGATTGCCAGCGCCCGCGAGGCAACAAAGAAGTCAAGAGAAAAGACATGAATATGAATGACAAGATCAACGGTACAAGCCGCTCTACCTCCGAAGAAATCAAGAGACTCATTAATACTAGCAAGATTAGAGAGACATAAGGCTATCTCATAATAATGAGGCAATCAAAACATCGACCTAAAACCGAGCAACGAAAACTAAGCTACTTTGTTTTTGGCCATTTGAATTTACCATCATCAATGCTAGGATTTCTACTAACTTCTTTGTTGTGTTTATAAAGAGGAGAAAAAGAGAAAATTATAGATGAGAGAGAGAGAGAGAGAGAGAGAGAGAGAGAGAGAGGTTAAGCATTATGCAAGCACGTGTGTGCATGTGCGTATGCACACACGCACACACACACAAATCCTTGAAGAACAACCTAAATAACAACCTCCTAAATAGAGAAATATCACTTTTTTAATATAAAAAAAAGTTAGATTATATTTTCTATATTCGAATAACCACTAAAATTAATGATTGAGACACATCTTTATCTTGTATTGGATAGAGAAAATATGAATAATCATTAGTGCTAGAAAGAGGTAAAAGCTTTGACACTTGTTGGTTTACTTTTAAAGAACCATTCTTTTTTTAATATATATGTTAAATGTTAGAAGAGACCATGTCATAATAAGGTGAAACAATATATGGTCAAATGCAAACCCTGATTCAATTAAAATTTAACATAATCGGTGAAATGGGTAATGAAAGGCCACCTCTTCTACATGCTAAGGTGCTTTTCCCAAGCCCTACCCACCACCCTCACTATCTTTAGCTTGTCCACATCATTATGTAGTTGCCCATGTTGCCTACCTTAAATGTGTGGGCTTAAATAAGGATAAATTACTAATGTGTGTTGTTGATAATGTAGCCATGTCCATAGTCAAAGCTCTATACGTTTGATCATGAATTGACCACCACAATAATGGTTGCCCTCTGATGGGAACACCAAGGGGTCATTGAGGATGAGTTAGGGATCCACGATATTGGTGGTATATCTACATTGTGCTACCATGTCACAAGCCAAAATGTTGTATGCACTTTGTGATCTACCACAAGTAATCCACAACAAGGATGGTAGGACTGCCAATTCAATAGGAGATTCCAAGGGCCCATTAGGGATCCGTGTTGACCTCACCAAGATCTCCTAATAATGTTTGTTAGCATTTCTTTGTCTTGGTCTGGACGCTATGTTAATGGTTTCACCTTTAAAAAATGACATTTTTTTAAAGGACCCAAAAAATCAGTGTATATTTCATTACCCTATGCCTAATCCTTAGGCAACTTCTCGTCCTCATCCTATTCCTTCCTTGGACTTTCTCCCTCATTCACCTTTGATCTATCCTTCACCCAATGGAAACATGTCCTCCTCCTCCTCCTTTGTTCTCCCCTCCCAACATTCTACCTACATGCCATTTTAGAGACACATAGAGAACACTCCAAGCCCACAAAGAAAGAAGCTTTGTCTCCCCTCCTCTCTTCTCCCCTCCCAACATTCTACCTACATGCCATTTTAGAGACACATAGAGAACACTCCAAGCCCACAAAGAAAGAAGCTTTGTCTTCCTTGCATGTGGCATATCAAAATCGATACACAAAGAGAATCATGAGTTTTGCAAAGTAATGAGATGAAAACCAAGAGAGAGGGTTTCAAGAATATAAAGGAGCATCAAACCATTTTTTTTAAAATTGAACTTTTATCGAAAGCCACGCAATTTTCTCCTTGAAAGAGGCTACATCAATGTTGCCTCCTTTCATGAGAGATCTTGCCATCATTGAGTCTGTCGTTATCTTATGCCTTTCAACTAGCCATGGTATCTTGTAAGACAAGCGTCGTGCATGCACATGTGTGTGTAGGACACTCTTGCTAAAGCGTGTACATTTACATTGTACGCATGTGCACCAGCATTATGCATGTCATATATGCACACGTGCACCCCCTTCGTGTGCACACACCTATTTCACATGCCCTTGCATGCACACACTTTTATGCTCAAATGTGCATACACCCGTACGCCGCACATGTACACACACCTTGCATTCATGCATGTGCACCTACCCCTTTACATTCACAATTTCAAGTGCACCCCAAACACTCATTTGCTCTTGCACATTTCTACACATTTACGTCTGCATGCACACACCCCATGTGTGCATCGAGGCCTTTGTATGTGACACACACACACACACACACAAACATTAGCACGTGCACTCGCATTCACCTTTGCACGTGCATGCACCCACATATTCACACCTTCACCCATTTACACCCACATGCACACATCCATTTATATGCACTGCACACTTGCATCATGCGTACCACTGTCCCACTTTCACTCACATGCACAAGCGCACATCTGCATATGTGTGCACACACCATCCGCTTGTGCACTTCACCTCCCATATGTGCACACACCCTCCCACCCCTCCCTCCTCTCTTTCCCTTCCTTTGGCCTGCTCTAATAATTAAAAAGGATAAGGATATTTCTGTATGACAAGAAAATCTTTAATTTTCTCCCTAAACCATTTAAAAAATGTACAAAAAATCCCCCGCCCCCTCTTTACCCATTTTTTTCTCATTAATATTTCTCTCATTTTTCTTTCTCTTTTCTTTAATTTTTCTCTTCTGTATTCCTACATATATTTATCTAATAATTAAACCCCCTGGCCATGTTAGTGCTTTATTTTTTCCCTTTAATTTTAAAAAATGCCCTCCCCTAATTCTTTTTTTCCCTTATATCTTTTTTTCCTTGTATATATATATATTCCTTATTTGCTCTTTTAGTTTTATTGGATTATTTTAATTTTCCATTTGGCCTTCTTATCCCCCTTCCTACGAGCAGCTCCATGGCCCCTGCTCCTCTACCTCACGAAAATAGGATGGAGCTTTTTGGGCATGGCACTCAAGCTCGGCTTGATTGGGTCTGGGCCATTGGCAAAAGAGAGGCAAACTAGTCACCACGGAAGCTCTGAACCCTTGGAGAACTTTAGAGTCATAAAAGCACAATGAAAAAGGCAAGCCCTTTACTAGCTCATATCCTCGTTCCGAAAATTGCCAGACCTCCTAGAGATATACCTAAACATGTGTCAATGGTGAGGATATGGTGCATACACACTTTGTAGTACACTTGTTGGGGTCAATGTGGTTGGTCTCATAGTTTTGGGTATTTTCTCAAGTGGTCAAGAGAACTATGGTGTGTCTTATTTAAAGTTGGTGATGGCAGGCTTTTCTAAGTAGATCCTCAAGGCTGGTGTGCCTTATTTAAGGTTGGTGGTGGCGGGCTCTTCTCAGTACATTGAGATCCTCCTTGAGACTCGTGTGCCTTATTTAAGGTTGCTGGTGGTGGGCTCTTCTAAATAGATCCTCCTTTGTGACTGTGCCTTATTTAAGGTTGGTGGTGCCAGGCTCTTCTCGTGGTAGTAGGCTCTTTTTGTGAGTAGATCCTCTTTGAAAGTGATCCTCTTTTGTGAGTAGATCCTCTTCGAAAGTGATCTTACATTGTAACCCGTCCAACGTCTCTATCTCCCCCCAATTATGAGTGTCATGGTAGGACTCAAAAAGTCTGGGGTGAGAGGAAAAATCTGATGCCATGATGGTTGTGTTCAAAAGGCATTGAGGTTGACCATGTCTAGATAAGGTGCTGCTTTGGGTAGATGAAATATGGCATGACACTCCTCAGGCCTTTGAAGCATTTCAACAGCTAGGGAGTATAAATTTTCTTAATGGTGGCTCCCGATCTGGAAAACCAATCAAGAAGATCCAGAAGCTTCTTGTTGGTTTACTGATAATGTGGGGGTGGAGGAGGTGGAAGTGGCACTTTCTAGCCATAATTCCTATTCTTGATGTTCCTTATAGAAGGATTATGTTCTTAGTCTTAGTATATGCACATTTTATTTATGTGAAGTGCAACAATGCAGGGAAGATATATAAGGATTATGTTCTTAGTCTGAGTATGTGCACATTTGATTTAGGTGAAGTGCAGCAATGCAGGGAAGAGTGTTGGTTGGATGTAGCAAAATGTGACAAGTTGGGAAAAGATTGGTGGGGTTCTCTTGTGAGAGGGTTGGATGTAGCAAAATGTGATGAGTTGGGAAAAGATTGGTGGGGCCACTTGTGAGCTCGGAATCATAGCTCGGTGTACTATTTATGCATGCATAGGAATGTGTGGTTAGGGTAGATTAGAATCTAGGTGATGCCTCTAGTTTGGAGTGGATTTTGGAGTTCCTAATTTCATTTGGGCTTTCTAGGGCATGCCTTTAGACTTTCTTGGTGTGTAAATGTAAGAAAACAACTAGCTATACACCTGCTCTAAACTTGCTAATAGTGATACACATATTCTCTTCCTTTTGCACCTCCAATTGTCGGCTTGATTTCTTTCCTTCTTTGCCCTTCCTTTTGCTTATGATGACTGCTAGCTTGTGGCCTACTTTTTTCCAACTTGTGTTCATTTTTGCTCACATTTCCCTCTCCTTTAAAAAAAGAAACCTCGCTTTCTGGTGTTGCTTGCTTGCTTTTGTCTTTTTTATCACACTTTCTATCCACCTTTCTTCCTCTTTGCTTGTTCATGGTTGGCTAACTTATTAGCCAAAGCTAGAGTAACTCAGAAAGAAGATAAGAAGATAGTCTATCGTGAGACAAGAGGTCTCATTAAGGGTTTTTTAAAGCACATAGAGAAGAGTTTTCGTTAAGGGTTTTTTAATGTCCAAACCAAAATAAACACAAAAACCACACGTAAATAATTGTCTTTTATGCTTGCATATTGTAGATCTTGTACCATATGCTTTTCTTTTACTTTACATTTATCTCAAAACCTACAAATATCAATGGCCATGGTATGAGCTTTTGCATTGCATGCTCTGCAAATATCGATTAAAGTAGTTCTAGCACAGTTGGGTTTGGCGAGAATGCCTCAAGCCATGGGGTGACCTTTCTTGTTTTTGGGTTTATCAACAAGGACTAAACCTTTGCATATGTAAATGTGATTAGTTTTCCAAGCATGAATCAGCCTTACGTCCCCTCATATATGGCCTTCCAAGGATCATGGTGTATAACCCTCTTCTATGAAAATCCGTCATCATGAATGTGTGGTGGTTCTAGTTTTTTTCCATTTGGATGAGGTACATAGATCATGGGGATGGAGCCAATGTCATTAGAAAGAGATCCATGTGAGTATTCATAAAACATGTCCTCCGCTAGCCTACAACATCAAGGCCAAGTTGGTGGAGGACAAGTGCCATTGGAAACCAAGTAGCCCAACACAATCATGTAAGAGATCCCATACACTAAAGCAAAAGGTTTCACGCAGCCACCTCCTTGCATTCCACCACAATGGGAGTATGCAAAAGACATGTTAAGGATGGAATTTGAAATGGGAAGGGGGGTTGCAACCAACAAGTAAGCTGGAACTTCAATGTTCTGTCCATTGGCTCCTCTTGCAAGACCATTGTCTGTAGGGATGAGTTTAGGTTGTTCCAATGACACCCAAGTGTCTATTGTCATGATGTTATGACTAGATTGAGGGCTAATCAATGCACATTTGCACTTAACATCATTTCCCCCCATAGGGAAATCTAACCATACCATGATAGAATCTTCAAGAGGAACCATGGATGTTTCAGTTTGTGTTTTAGCTTCAAATTTCATTTTGGTTTCATATTCCCATTCACTTTTATCCTCTTTTTGGCTCTCAGCTTTTTCAAGAGTCCCCAATGTGTACAATGGTACACTCGGTCCTCTGACAATTATAACTGAGGTCTGTTTGGAAACTTGTGAATCCATACAATCCCATTCTATTCTATGTAGCTCTTGATGTCTTTAAAAACTCATGTTTAGCCTTTAAAGGTGCAAGTGCTGATACTATGCTGGCTTCGCCATGAGAGAAGAGCATTTCTTCAAATGAGATTTTGAGAGACTACTTTAATTTCGTAAGGGATTCATCGAATTCCTCACGTGCCATTTCAACCGCATAATTTGTGCAATCTTCTTCTAATGACTCTTCCATAGAGAGTATGTCTTCCTCTTGAAAGGAAAAGCGATACTCCTCATTTTCTTGTATCTTGGTTGCTTTTTTAGGATTGGCATGATGAGGTTCAATCACAATCGATGATCATGTATAACACTCAACAATGCTAAGCATGCTCTCCTGAGCTTTCTTTTTGTGTTCCGCATATGTCATGTGATCATGATTTTCAATTTGGGGTGGTTGGGCTAGTTTCTTGATTGGTCTATTAAGTGCACTGAGTGACGAATCAAAACTTGTTTCATCCTCACTAAGTGACGTACTAGAACTTGTTTTATCTTTTGACTTTATTTGCATCGTCAGGTTTTCATTATGTTTGCCCATGTGACGAGATTGAACTTTGTTTTGAGCTTTTGTATCTTGTGTCGCACATATGGGTCTTGTGGTTTGTGTGGTAGCCTTTGAGGTGGATGCTTTTGCATCATGTGTAGTTTTTAGCTCTTTTGGGTTTATGTTTTCCACATGTTCCTTTTCCCTATCCTCTCTTTCAACCTTGGTTTCGATAGTTTGTTGTCCCTTGTTTTTCTTAGGTTTAGAAAGTTTTGTTTTCTCTTTTGGTTTCTTACTTTAAGGCATTTTCTTCTACCCATTTCGAAGTATTTTCTTTTGTGTTCATTTTGATCGTTTCTCATACCTTGGCTTGCAAAAATCGCGTAAGCATATTCAAGGGTATCATGGACAATTGCCCATTTTATACACTTAAGATGTTTAGACTTGTATTTTGTAAGACAAGTTACAATGAAGCAACTCGCCTTGGGCAATCTTGGAACATGTGGTCGATACCACATCATTCACACAGGGGTTGCAAGTTGTCAGTGATCGTGGGCATGGAAGTATTCCAAAAAGTACAATCTGTCACCTTTTTGGGTCCACAATAATAGAAACACTGAAGTGTTTGCTTAATTGCTTTCTGAGAGAAGTTTCTACCCTTTCGACTGTTTGTGTTTGGTGCACGGGAGATTGAGGTTTAGAGTTAATTGTTGATGAATCGGGATATAGGTTTTTGTCATGACCAAAGTTTTTGCAATATATGCAGTATAGAAAAATAGGTCCCTTGTATGCACAATGAGGATTGGGATGGTCATAGTGATTGCACACTGAACACAAGGCATTTCGCTCATCACTTGAAGAGGCATTAAGGATGTTTGGTTTTGAAGGATCTCATCCTCTTTTAGAGATGTCGATTGAAAGCTTTTAAGCAAGGCTGTATAAAATTCAAGGAATGACAATTTCAAGATCAATCTTTCTTTTAGAGATGTCGATTGAAAGCTTTTAAGCAAGGCTGTATAAAATTCAAGGAATGACAATTTCAAGATCAATCTTTCTTTTGCCATTGCTTCACTTGGTTTAGATGAGGAACATCTCTAGCATAATCATCTTCCATCATGTTGTCATCTAAACGTATTGCTTCTTTACAACATTGATCAAATGTTTCTGGATTGGATACAAGGATCAGGTTGTGTAAGTTGTTTTTATTTAAGCCCATTATGAAACATCTCTTCAATTGGGAATCGTTTAATTTTTTCCATGACTCACATCTTGAGTCCAAGAGTTTTATCCGAAGGATAAAGTCTCTAATGGTTTCGTTTGGTTTACGCTTAATTGAATATAGTTTGCTTGCTGCACTCCACCAATCACCTTGTCTTGAAAAGCCATGGATAAAGGCTGACTTCAAGGTTCTTGGTGTGATTAGAATACTGTAGCTGAATTATAGTGATTGCATCACCTAATGTAGAATTAGTTCCTGAGAGGCTGGTGACCCGTAATTCATTCACCAAATGTTTACCAACTACGTAGCATAATTCCAAGGTTTTGTAAACCTTTGATGATGTGCATCTTGCATTTTGTAATAGGAAGTAGGAGATTGGATAAATCTCTTCAAGGATAATATATCTTTAGAGAGAGAAAATAAGTTCCAACTCAGTCAGAGCTACATCTAATCTCATTATAGTATCTTACCAAGAGCTTCATCTAATCTCATTATATTAGCTTATCAAGAGGAAGAAGAAAAGGAGCATCATAGCCACACAGAGGAGGTAAGTTCTAACTTAGTCAGAGCTACATCTAATCTCATTATAGTAGCTTACCAAGATGAAGAAGAAAGCCACCATAAAGCATCATAGCCAGAATCAATAATTTTCACCAATTTAGACCCTAACTAGTTATCAATGTAAAGATTCTAAGCTTTTAGTTAATTCATCAGCAGCAGCAGCAAATGCACATTTCATTAGGTTAAACTTCAACTTGGCTTGATTACATCTTTCAAAGCATAGAAGTAGCTGATGCAGATTCACCATGCACTTCCCAAAGACATTGAAGTCATCCACAAACACACACATAAATTTTGTTAGATAATTATAAAAAAATCTCTTGTACCATGTGTTGGAATATTCCGGGTGCATTCCGGAGTCCGAAGGTCATGACATTTGAAGCGAATGCTCCCCATTCTGTGATGAATGTAGTTTTCTCCTTTCCTTAAGTTCCATCTGTTAAAACCCTAAGATCTCTCTAGATAATTGTTATGCATAAACATGCATAAATTAGGCATAAGCTCATCCACCCAACCACCCCCGAGCCCAAGGGATGCACACATGAATTATAAATGAAATACATCATACCTCTACCTTGATGTCCCATACCATCAAGAGGTACTTGGCCTCACAAGCCCAAGCCTCCAAGCCTCCCTTGAGTGTGCCCCATGCCCCTATTATATAGGAGGGCCCTCAAGTGACTCTTGACTCTCCATTTCCCATGTGTGACCCTTGGATGCCTGACCCTAACCTTAACCCTTAAGGTTAGTCCTAACCCATGCTCTACTAGAGCTTGTTCCCATGCTCCCATGCTCACAAGCCTAATGTGGGTTAGCCTCCTAGTATATGCACACATAATGTGCATATAACATACTTCCCCTCTCTCAAAACATTGCACTCTTGCAATGAAAAGAAGAAGAACTGCAGTGAACAATCTCAAAACCGACTCCCAAGTCGAATCCTCTATTTTCCTATCTTTCCACCTAAATTTAACCTTAGGGATTAGTCAACTACAAAGTTTCTTTTCCCTGAATTCAAGTACCTTATCAGGTTTATGTGGAACATAGGATAAATCTTCGACTTCAACGAGTTCTTGAGGAGTAACTGTGTTATCCTCACCTCCCAGTTTCCCTTTCAATCTATTGATATGAAAGACTGGATGAACTCTAACATGTGGAGGTAGTTTTAAGTTCAAACACAACCGTGCCAATCCGATGTATAACTCAAAAATGGACCACAATATCTAGGAGATAAATTTGAGCATTTTTCTATTGAAAAAGTCTGAGAATCTTTAGGAACATTAAAATAAACCAGCGCTCCTGGTTCAAAAGACCGAGATGAGTGTCCCCTATCAGTATAAAATCGTACTATCCTGAGCTTCAGTCAGCATTTCCTGCATATCTCGCAAGAAATCCCTCGATGCATCAAGCTCGATGTCTTTAAGAAGACCGACATCAATAGGTACCCTGGGTTGATACCCATACATAAGTATGCACGGACTAAAACCAATATCCATATATTTAAAACTGTTATAGGTAAATTCCATCATTGGAAGATATTTTTCCCAACATGATGATTTTCTAGAGACGTATGCATGAAGCATATACTCTACAATCTGATTCATATGCTTTGTTTGCCCATCAGACTACGGATGATCAGAGCAATTCACATTCAAAGTAACTTCCTCATTGTAAACCATTCGGAATAAAGTAGGAAAACATGGCATTATAACAGCAAAAACCAAGGATTCATCGACGCTTCGACATACCCACATCTACATATAGAATAATCGACGTCCCGAGTTACCCATATCAACATAGAGAGTCATCAGTGTCTCGATGAGTCACATATGTCCATCCGTAAACCATCAAGTTGACTGTATAAATTACCTAAAGTATGGAACTAGAGAAAGAAATGCCAACAAAGGAAAAATCCAAATTTCCTTGATCCAAACACAACAAGATAAACTCGTTGAACTCTAAAGAAAGAGATTTCAACAAGTGAATATGCCGACGAGATTACCCTCATCAAAACATGCAGGCTATAGATAAAAGAAGTTTATCTAGAGAATGCCCACACTATAAGTGAATTAGAAAATGAGATTATCTTTGAATGTTGAGGTCAACATGATAAGTGATGGAAGCAACAATCTTGAGCCCAAATTATCCCATAAGATAATATATGTGAGGGATCACTAGCGTCCCATACCACCATGATACCACCCATACATACCTTAACAATTTGAAAACTCCCTAGTATGCCATCTAGGAAAAATGAATAAAATCCTGTATAAAAGGAATAAGATGGCCTTATCCCAGACTTTCACATACTAAAATATGTCTCTATATACCTGAGACTACATCAAGGAATAACTCTTTCCGAGTACATCATTTAGAAAAGAAATTGAATTATTGGCACCTTTCTAATGAGAACTACCCAACTAACAATAAAGTTAGGGTAAAAAAATAACTCACCTAGATATATAAGCAACTAGGTATCCGAGTTGGAATATGTACAAGAGTACAAGCAATATACTCCAAAATTATGTGCAAAAAACGAAGGCAAATGCTATCTTCAAAGCACATGATATTATCCAAAAGTACAAGCAATATACTCCAAAATTATGTGCAAAAAACGAAGGAAAATGCTGTCTTCAAAGCACATGATATTATCCAAAAGATCAAAAGATCCTTATAAAACCAAGATGGAATCTCCGTTGAAGATCAGCAAGATCAACCAACAGATCCAAATAAAAAGAGCCATGGGCTCATCCGTTGAGGACTAGCAAGGTCAATCAACTAGATCCATGCCCGGTTTTAGAAAACAACTCTTACTCCTTGTTCCACGACACACGTGTGGGTATCGTCGGTGACCCAGAGCCCGAGCACCGTATGGTCAGCACCCTCTAGGATCCTTCGCAAGTCACCTAGCGCTTCACTCATAGGCCGCTTCCTTGGTCCCTCATCCACCATATCGGAAGCTCACCATTTAAATGGAACCGAGGCTGGTCAAGACCTCGGACGACCTTGCTACGCAAGACGTCCTCCGTTGACTCTCCATCAGCTATTGCAACTTTATCAGTTAGGTCTCCACGACCTTATTCACAAGACGGTCAAAATGCTTCCCCAGCATTCTTGACATAAAACAGTCATTTACAAACAGGTCACAAATACAGTTTCTATAATGAACTCTTATCTTTCCACATTGTTCCACATCAATCCATATTACTTAATCCATGTCCAATTCATATGTGTACCCATTCTCATCCAATCACATCATTTTCCATCTCATCACATCAGATTCATTCACATCACATATCATCCATTCACATCCCATATCATTCATTCACATTCTGATTCACATGACATGACATCACATCTCATTCATTCTCATCCCAATTCACATCACATTACATCTCATCCATTCACTCACATCAACATCACATCCTTTCACTTACACATCCTCATTCATTCTTCCACATTTATACTTCCACATACACATCCATATCCACTCTTCCACGTACACATTCACATCCACATCCATTCTTCACACACATCTGCATTCATACATCCACATCCACATCCTCATCCATACATCCATGTCCACATCCACATCCACATCCATACATCCATATCCATATCCACATCTATACATCTACATCCATATCCATATCCATACATCCACATCCACATCAATACATCCATATCCATATCCACATCCATACATCTACATCCATATCCATATCCACATCCACATCCATATATCCACATCCAGACATCTACATCCATATCCATATCCACATCCACATCCATTCATCTACATCCATATCCACATACACATCCACATCCATATCCACATCCATACATCTACATCCATATCCATACATCCACATCCACATCCATACATCCATATCCATATCCACATCCATACATCTACTTCCATACATCTACATCCATATCCACATCCATACAAATAGGGACTCTATATTTACATCCGACCTTTGGAAGGCTACATTTAATGCTATCAAAATCGAGCTTAGAATGATCATGCTCAAGGGATGGTGAAACCGAGATGGTTAACCAAATCTTAGAGGATATGTGTTATAAAAAAAACCAATACCAATTCAGGAATCGGGTGAGTTTTTTTTACCTTTAGTTAAGTTTGCCTAAAATAGCTCTTACCATGCTTTCATTAAGATGTCTCCATTTAAGGCTATTTATGGTCGACTATTGGACCCCTATAAATTTCTTGGACCCAACTGATAAAGTTAAAGCTTCAAGATGAATTCTAGAGAAAATGGATAATTTCTTGAGACTCAACAAGAATCATATGAAAAGTAGTATGAGACTCAACAAGAATCACAGGAAAAAGGTTCAAGATAGAATTAAAGCCTATTCTAACAAGAAATATTCTCCTAGGGAATTTTCCCAAGGAGACCTGTTTTCCTCAAGAGCCAAACTCAAGTCTAGCAATCTGAAGTTGGGAAGGGATATAAGATTATCCTTAAAATATGCTAGTCCTAAGATTTCAAGGTATTAAGGAGATATGGTAGTAAGATGGTGTACTTACTTAAATTGCCCAATGATATTATGTAACTTGTGTTTCATGTGAGCTTGTTAAAAATGTATGCTTGAATTTCCTAATAATAGGATGGTGTACTTGCTTGAATTGACCAGTTGAGCTCGATATCTCAACAGAGGGTAGGGGTCATCATTTGTTTGAAAAGATTTTAGAATCTTATGGAAATTAGGGGTAGATGGATGGCCCACAAGCTCGGACACACAAGCACTAGAATAAAGTCATTATAAATCTTTGAAAAATTTTATAAGGAACCATGTGCCTTCAATTCCACATAAGTGGGTCTTTAATGAGTCACAGTTTCCATCAAAATAGATGCTATAGTTTACCTATTTTCATAATTAGTGCTAATAAATCAATGGGATGTAGAGCCAAAGAAGTAAATGATTAAGTTTTCATTAGATTATTCGAAGATTATCCCACACCAAGTGATATAGTAGTTACACCTTTTTATATCGTTGCATGGAGTTTTTCGTATCCATGCACCTCTCCTTTACTCTTTCATACAATCCTGCAAATACCCTTTAAAGAATACCCTTTGAATAGATCTAGCACACACAAACAAAGAAATTATGATCCTCATGACAATAACAACTATGATAGCATAAATTTTAACACTCCCTTCAAGGTGATTGTCATGCCCTCATAGTTTTCGAGATCCGTGAGCCTAGAGACATGAGTTGTGAGTCTGGACACCTAAATCATGAGTCAATAGATGAGATCCTAGAGGTAGGTGTACCTAATATTATACCAGCTAATTATTACTAATATTATACTAACTAATTATTACTCCCTTAAATACTTATCAAGGATATACATATAATGTCCTTCAAGGATTTTCCTATCATTACAAGTTCCAAGGAAAATTCTTGTCCTTTATAAACTATTACCAATAATTCCATAGCAATCCTATTGTTGTACGCCTATTTTATAAAATGCGTACCACAAGTAGGCCTATTTCAAAAAAATAAAATACATGAGCCTAGTTTATATAAAAAAGGTCTATAGATGTGAGTCAACACATGTGATCCTACAGATGCGAGTCAACAAATGTGAGACTAGTTTATATAAAAAAGGTCTACAGATGTGAGTCAACACATGTGATCCTAGAGATGCGAGTCAACAAATGTGAGCCTAGTTTATATAAAAAAGGTCTAAATATGTGAGTCAACAGATGTGATCCTAGTGATGCGAGTCAACAGATGTGATCCTAGTGATGCAAGTCAACAAATGTGAGTCAACATATGTGAGCCTAGAGATGTGAGTCTAGAGGTGTGAGTCAATAGACATGAGCCTAACAAACATGAGTCAATAGACGTGAGTCTAGAGGTATAAGTTAATAGACGTGAGATCCTAATAGCCATGAATCTAGAGGTGTGAGTTAATAGGCGTGAGCCAGATAGATAATGTTTTAAACATTTTGTGTTGATCTTCAGCTAGGTTTACCCTAAGGAGTCCCAACTTCTTAAGCACATTGTAAGTACGGGTCCCATCTTCTCAAGGAGCTCATTGTAGACGTTTCTTCACCAAAAGAACCAAGTTCTACTTCTTTTGTACATCATTGGCATGGTTGGTAAGACTCATGGGTGATATGACACCATTAATTTATAGGTTGTGTGATAGCTACTTTAGTGTACTAGAGTTATGGAATAGTTAAAGTGCTAGCTCATGTAATCTGGTTTCACACTATGGACCAATAATTTTTATATTATGAGAGGAGAGTACTCTCCCTTATAGTATGTACTCTTATCTCCTTATGTTATGGTATAAAGAGGAGAAGAGAAAATAAGAAAATTCAGCCGTCCATCTCTCTTGTGTGCTTGTCTACTCTTATGTGTGTGTGTTTTCTTGCAAGGAGATGAAGCTCATCCTCTTTATGTTGTGGTTATAGAGAGGAGAATAGAATAGAAGAAATTTTAGCTATCCATCTCTCTTGTGTACTTGTGTACACTTATGTGTATGTATTTGCTTGCAAGGAGCTCAAGCTCGTTCTCTTCCTTGCATTTCCAACCATTTGTATATTATAGTAGAAGAGTAATTTCCCTTATAGTATATACTCTTATCTCTTTATGTTGTGGTTATAGAGAAGAGAAGAGAATAGAAAAAAATTTAGCCATCCATCTCTTTATGTTATGATTATTGTAGGAGAGTACTTTCCCTTATAGCATGTACTCTTATCTCTCTATAGGCTGGCCATGAGGAGGCAAAGAGGAAGAAAGGTCAACCGCCATCGCAAATACAAAAAAAGCAAGCAAGCAACTCCAAAAGTGAGGGAAAAAAAGGAGAGGGGATGTAGCAAAATATGATGAGTTGGGAAAAGATTTGCTACATCCAACCCTCATAAGCAACCCCCACCAATATTTTCCCGTCCTATTTTGCTATTCACAAGTGACCCCCCCCACCAATCTTTTCCCAACTCATCACATTTTGCTATGTCTAACCCTCTTCCCCTGTGCACATACTAAGACTAACAACATAATCCTTATATAAGGAACATCAAGAACAAGAACTATGGCTAATAGTGCCACTTTCCACCTCCTCACCTCCACTCTGTCGGTGGTAAAACAACAAGAGGCTTTTGGATCTTCTTGGTTGGTTTTCTAAATTGGGGTCACACCATTAAACAAATTTATACTCCCTAGATCTTGAAATTCTCTACAAGGCCTAGGGAGTGTTGCATCATCTTTCATCTACCCAAAGTAGCCCCTTATCTAGACATGGTGAACCTTAATTCCTTTCAAACATAACCATCATGGGCCTCATATTTTCCCTCTCACCCCACCCTTCATTGAGTCCTACCACAACACTTATAATTGAGGGGAGATAGAGATGCTGGATGGGTCATAATGTAAATTAAAGTAAATAACTCTCAAAGAGGATCTACATAGAAGATGCACAACAAGAAGGTTTCTTCAATTTATTAAGGTATCCACAAGGTTATGTGTAGACTTAAAGGTGGAGAGAGAGAGAGAGAGAGAGAGAGAGAGAGAGAGAGAGAGAGAGATGAAGGTAGAAAGATGAGGTGTCATCCAAGTTTATTGAAAGAGATTAAGTAATGTTAGAATTATACATTAGAATTTATGTTTAGGAAAATTTAAGGTGTAAGGTAGGTTACAATTCTAGAGAGAGAAATTTAGAGAGATAGAGTACTTGCTTACATGCATTAAATAACCATGAGTAAAATTAAAGGTGAGAATAGCCAAAAATATTAGATTTAATTTTAGAAAGTCAAATTGTGGGAAGTAGGATAGATTAGATAAATGTCCTCAAGGATCATATTTCTTTAGAGAGAGAAAACCGTGATCAACCCCTAAATTAAGGATATTAGAAGCACATCAAGTGCAAAACCATATTCTAAAGTTCTGGAAGAGAAATTATTAAAGAAAAATATTACTTGCATTAATGTACATAAATTAAATGATCCTTAGTAATAGATTAAAGTCCTAGAATAAGAATAGAAGAAGACGACCAAATCTAGGAGAAAGCAAAAGGACTAGAACTACCCAGATCAAAGAGACAAAGTCCTTAGCTTATGGAGAAATTAACATCCCACTGATGAAAAGAAATGAATCCGATCAAGAGAAGAAACCAAGGTTGGGATTGGACAAGATGGTATTTTCAGCTCAAGGAGGAGCATAAATGCTTCAGGTGATGCTAGTAGCAACCTGATTGTCCAAATGCACTTGTTACTATTACCTTTTTGACTCCTTCTCTAGGATCACATTAGCAGAGTCCTTGGGTTTTAGTGGAGAGCAAACATGGCCCTACCTCAGAACTAGAGAAATCAAAGGAGGCCAGTTTAGTTCAGTTAGTTGCATTTAATGTCATTATAGGCAGCCGACGAGGATGAAGAAGAAAGAGTTAAGATTCACACAGGAGTAGAGCATCACAGCTAGAATCAATAATGTTTAGTGGTTTACACCTCGACCAACTATCAAGATAAAGATTTTAAGCTTTTGGTTGATTCAGGAAGTGCTCATTCTTTCATTTTGCCTTGGTGCTTGCATAAATTAGTAATCAACCATATGCAGGGTAAGCCAATGCAAGTGGAATTGGTTAATGGAAAGACTCTTTTCATGCGCCATGAGACGGATGTGATTTAGTAGTTCTCCCTAGTTGGAAACTCAATCAAATGTAAGTTTAAAATTTTGCGCTTAGGCATTTATGATAGAATTCTTGGAATGGACTAGCTTATGTAGAAACAGGGTGACATTAAAGGGGACTATTTCCTTCATGCCAAACAAGGTGCAAGGGATTGGAGTAATTGGAGCTCCCAACCTACAAATTTTTCCCTTAGGTATTTATGACGGAATTCTTAGAATGGACTGACTTACATAGAAGTAGGGTAACATCTAAGAGGACTATTTCTTTCATGGATCTTCATGGGAATAGGGTGACATCCAAGGGGACTATTTTTTTCATGGATCTTTAGGTGGGAAAAAGGTGCAAGGTATTGGAATAACTGGAGCTCCTACCTACAACTTGTAAAGGCATCTAGGACGAAGCATGCAATTTGTGTTGATAAGCTTCATCTTGTAGGCAAAGAGTCACATACTAAGGAGCCTGCATGGTTAAGATTTCCCAAGGATTTGACCAAAATGTCCCCAATAAAGACATTCATTAGCACTTCCAATTGCATCTATCAATTTGAAAATATCTCCTTTGGTGGTGCTCACTAACATGGCCTAGAGAGCTCCTTAAGGATATTGGAGATTTCTTGCCCTCTTTTCAAGAGTACACTAAGAGATAGAAGAAGCATTCAAACTTGAATTGCCTAAGCATGGATGTCACTATCACATGTCCCTCTTGGCTAATTTTGACATGTGTCTCCTTGAATTATTTAATCAAACATCTGTTGACTTGGAAGATAGGCTTAACCCCAACTTGATCCCACACAAAGGCCCCTCAAGTACATGTCAAAAGTCTCCTTAGTCTGCATAGGGCTTCTAGAAGAATTCTTATCTATTATACATACTTCCATACTCCTCCACATGCCTTGACAAGCTTGGCATGGGTTATGCATCTTGTTTTACTAGAATTAACATTCCATGTAAACACAAGGTCCACTCCTATTTTATGACTCATCACCCATTCTATATGCATTTAGCCCTATAACCCATACTAATGTATTTATAAATCATACACGTGGTATTTACAATAAAAACTCCACTTATTCTCACACCCAATACATAATATTACATAGAAACCCTTGGAATCCTTCATATGAAACCAAATATTTAGACCCAAATCAAGCCATTGAAGATGATTCACCAGAGGCCGCTAGCTTCTCATACAAGCTTCCTAAGTTACCATCAAAACCTCATGAGAAAGTATTCATGTAAGCTTAGCTTCTTGACAAACCCCCTCTCGCGTGAGCATTATTGGCATACCAAATGCCAAGTCCCATATGGATAATCACCACACATGTATATCATACATTGCAATAAAGAAGCCTCAACAAAAGAAAACTTTTGGTATTACAAGTATGTAGACTTTCCCTATTTGACATTCAACACATGGTCCCTTATATATTCTAATATTATCTTACAAAAGATACGTTCCAATGGCATACATGCCCGTTTAAGTGGATAAGATGGCAAAGCGCCTAACGGTAAGAGGCTAGGAGGGTGAAAACATATTAACTAATGAAGTGGTTACAAGTGTCTTACAAAAGATACATTATTCCAGTGGCATAGGTGTGCATTGGAGTGGGTAATATGGCAAAGCGCCTAACGGTAGGAGATCAAGCGGGTGAAACCACATTAACCAATGCAGTGGTTAACAAGTGTGCAACTTGCAGGTGAACCAGGTGGTAGCTTTTTTGGTAATACATATGTGAACTCGTCCAATACTTCATGACCTCAGTTGCACCTACCTTGCATCTGTCTTGATTTGCCTTCATGAATTTCATCACACATAGATGAATCAAGGGACCTTATTTTGTTGCCCTTTCTTGCATCTGTCTTGATCTACCTTTGTGACTTTCATCACACGCTTTCTTAAGCCGACATACCTTGCGTTCAGACCCTTGAACCTCAAAGCCTGAAGGTTGAGCAACATAGACTTCCTCTACCAAAAGACCATTGAGAATTGCTGTCTTTATATCCAACTGATGCACCTCCCAATTATTATGGGCAGCCAAGGCAATAACACATCTAATGGTGGTGATGCGTGAAGTGGGAGCAAAGGTCTCTTCATAATCAATGCCCTCTTTCTAAGCATAGCCTTTGGCCACAAGACGGGCTTTGTACCTGTCAACTGAACCATCAGCTTTTCTTTTTACCTTGTATACCCACTTAGTTCCTACTGCATGTTTGCCTGCAGGCAAGTCACATAACTCCCATGTTTTGTTTGCATGAATGGAGTCCAATTCATCCTGCATGGCTGTCATCCACAATTCATTTGAGAAGGCATCTTTGTGACAAACAGGCTCCTCATCACATGCTATAGCAATCAATGCATGAGCAACCGAGTTTGCCAAATCTCTTTTGGTTGCAGCTCTCGTACGGGCCTGCAAAGGAGCATCAAGTTTGTTGTGCTTCAGAGTGTCAAAGAGCCATTTAGGTGCTCTTTTGGGCTGTCTAATATCAGCCAATTCCTGCTCTACTGCCTCTTCCACAATGTCCTCAGTAGCACGTGGCAGTAGTTTATTCAATTGCATACTTGTCCCTATCACCTAATGAAAAGAGCAACTTGCTTTGTTTGCTCAAAGAAGAAGACACCACCATCACTGAGACAAGAAAATCACACACTATTCCTAATGGTAAGGTGGCCTAGATACAAATGAGACTCACCACAATAGGTTATGTTTGGTTCTAATTATTCTAAGCAGTTACTCTTGACGAACAATAGATACACAAGACTTCAAAGAATTCCTCAAAAAGAAGGTACTATAGTATCAGGCAATCAAGCATGGCACCACATTGATCAAGCTCTTGGAGCAAACTTACAAATTATGATTGCGTGCATCATTTTTAATGGTGACTCTTGACGTGAAACAGAAACACTTTACAAGTGTTTTCAAGGAGCTACTTGATAGGGCCAAGTCCACCTTTTCCTTTAGACAAACATCCTGGTGTAAAGCAAGGAGCAAAGCGTTGTATGTATAGGCGAGTGTAACACAAACATTAATAGTTTATTTTACATGACTATCAGTGCACTGAAGTGGTAATTATTTATGTTTAGATGGTTACTCTCATGCACGGAGAGGGAAAAACTAGCGGTAATTCCATCGCAAGTTGAGCAGTGGACCAAAACTCCAAGGAGACAACGTACACAAAGTTGTAGAGGCCAAGGATTTTTGGGACCCTAACGTGTACAAAATGTTCCCACGCGAGAAATATCCAGTGGATATAGAGCATGCAAAGAAACAGAGCAAGAAAGTTATTTTCAGTACTTTGGTGCATATCCTTGTCACATGACTTAACATATAAACTATCATATCCTCCTGAGGGTAAGAAGCTTCGAAGCTAAAAGCCGTCTCATTCAGTTGTTAAACTATTATATCCTCATGATGGAAGCTCTGAAGCCGAAAGTCATCTCGTTCAACTTTAGTGATTGTAGAAGATGACGTGGAAGACCTTGAAGGAGATGACCTTAAAAATATCAGTGAATAAAGGATTTGACGATGCATTAATGGAGCATCCACATCAAGCATTGACAAGCCCCCCTATTAGTCAGGTGATTCAGGGCTAGATTCAGGGCTGGTAGTGACTCTTAGTTGTAGTGATTTACATGCAAACTCTTAATTTGTATGTAAATAGGTGAACAAGCAACAACAACTAGAAGAAAGTCGGGTTTCTCATAAAGTAATAGGGAAAACCTCAGGATACAAACAAGGCAAAGAAACCACGGGAAACTTGGGATCAAGCCAAGAAGCAAATAGAACCTTGTCATCCACCCAATCAATAATCATGATCTCAGGCTCCAGTTGAGAAACATGTAGGAAATCAGGATCCGCCAGCTAAAAATCAGGTTGCATTGAAGCAAGGCATGCAACAACTCCAAGACAAGCAAGGCAAGTGCATAATTTTAACCACTACATAAAGTGTTGATTTTTGTTCCTTCTTAGCACTAAGGGTAGGGGAGATACCCCAAGCTTTTGTGCAGTTACACAATGCTATGGGGAGGCTGACTCCTCCAAGTTGTAGATTCGGTCTAAACAATGGTGTCGTAATGGATTATAAATGGTTTGTAGAGTGCCAATAGGAGGATGGGTGCATGGGGTTGGTGAAATTGAGCCTCCGTGTGGAATAATTACTATGCAGAAAAGCAAAATATATGGGAGATTGTAAACTCTTTTTGCCACATTTCATTGAAATGCTCATGTGCTTCCACAACACCCACATATTTCAACCAATGGGTATCGGAGTGGTCTAGGAAGACATACCTTTCTGGCCCAAGAAATCCCTCAGGCGGCCTATGAGTTCTATGGGAGCAAGTAATCCTTGATGGCTTTGCTATCATAGCTTGTTCAAGCTCTTGGGTGGAAACATGAGACAAGTATGCAAAATTGAGCATGTATAATGATGTAATCTCTTGCCCATCTACCGTGTGGCAAACCTTGTGCTAGTGGGTCGAGGTAAGATATCCAGAGTAGTAAGTATATGCATCTAGTTCTCAGAGTCGTCCAGCTCCAGAAGCAATGCGCAATCCTCACTCTCCCTTTCATTTTCAAGAACATGCTAGTTTCTAACAATGGTTGTACCCTCATTTATAGGTAGCTTGTACTTAGCCACTTATGCCACTAGAAATAGTCATTTATACGAATGGAAGCTTGTAAATGATGCACACATTGAGGTGCAAAATAGAGGTTGGCATAATCCATGGGAGCCATGTAAGTAGATTTTCCAATAGATAGTCTCTAATATTAAAAATTGTGGCAATACAAGTTTTGATTTAAAGCATCTTTATGTTTTTTTCATTTTGCAAGCTTACAATCTCGTACTGTCTTTCTTTATGGGGGTATCCTCAGTACCGTCTTATATATACCACCGTGCACTAGACTATTGGAAGCATGAAGGTGGACCAAGGGAGTGGGTAATAGATAGTCGTGTGGAGAGGCCTATAGAGGTGTGTGTGTTTTACCAAGTTTGATGAATAGGTGTGGGTTGGAATCTTGGTAGTAGCTTAATAACTTTGCAATGTTCATAAATAGATGGGTTATAATGTGGAAGAGATTTTTGGAAGAAGCGCCTGGAGTACCATTTCAGGAGATGTGTCGCCAGATCTCTTACAGGGGACTCGAGACCTTGCAAAAGTTGCGAGAGATCTAAGGAAGACATTGTTTATATAAAACCAAATGAACGTATTGTTAACGAGGTTTTAGTGCCATTGAGAAAATTGTAATGGGTATAATGATAGATAGATGAAGCTCTTTTTTTTGGGTGCTATATTCGTCTCGCGTTCAATGCTTACTATCAAATTGAACAACATGCAATTCACTCTCTTGTAGTCTCTCTCAATGGTTAGTAATATCCTCTTTGTAATGGAGATACTCTAAGGAGAGTTTTATGTTTGCAATGATAACGAGTAAGAGGAAGGTAGATGGAGAGAGAGAAGAAGAGCATAGAGAGAGAGAGAGAGAGAGAGAGAGAGAGAGAGAGAGAGAGAGAGGAATGAGGTGCTGGGCTAAGCTAGGCCAACTCTAACAACTTTCTACAACTCTAATCTATTTTCTATCTCTACAACTCTTATCTACTTTCTCTCTCTAGGCCTAGGGCTAACCCTAAATTCTAATTCTTCTAGTGAAATTCTATTACTCATAATTTACTCTAAAGGCTAATCTAGACTTGGGCTCATCTTCATTTAGAGCATTTAATTCCATTTTCTCTCTCTAAAAGTCTATTATCCTAAGGTTTCTCCCACAATTTAATCAAGTGACAAAATTTCCTACACTTAGAAATAGGCTATCCCATCGTCTAACTTCCTAAGATTTAAGACATTAAAAGGGTTTATCAATTTACTAAGGTTATGGGCATTAAATTAAAAGTAAAAAGGGTAAAGGGTAGACCTTAGAGGTCTTTGGTCATAAAAAATGTGTAGAGATTATTAAATTACTTTTCCAATCTAAATTAAATCAAAACTATCAATTTTTTATGCAAGAGAACAAGAAAATTACATTTTATAAACAATAGATAATTATACCTTGAGAAATTGGGTTTGTGAATACTTTGTTGTGATGACCAGAGGATAAAAGATTTGGCTTCTCCCTCCTTCAAAACTCCACGAGTTTTCTTTGTAAATCCCTAGGTTGTGCAAACTCCAATACACCTCAAATGATTGGGTTTGACTCTTGATAATATCACCTAAGGGCAAGTACTGCACTGAAAAATAAGCAAAAGAGTACTCTCCTAGCTTGAAGGATTTCTCATGAAGGGGAGGCCATTTTATATTTGAAAATGAAGGCTTCATGCCTCTCATGCACCAATAGTCATCTTAAGTTGGTAGTCCACCATATCTTTATACAACTACACTTAATCTTCATGCATCCATTCATTTTCTCATGCACTCAACCACTTTACATACATCCACCCAGGCATCTATTTAACTAACACATCCATGCACGATTAGAGTTTTCTATTGGTTCACTATGCTTATCTCCACATTAATTATTATTTTTCTTCCAAAGATTAATCCTAAGATATTTGCACTCACCCTTCAACATTGGACTTCAATCTTTTATTCATTCACCCTTGAATTTAATTAAATGTGCACTCTATTCACATCCTTTGCCAAGGCTAATACACACATATTTTGTTGTATATTATTCTTATTAATTAAGTTTTTTGAAAATAAATCCTTTAATTATTTTAGATTTTTAAATATATCTAAATAATTTCTTCCTTTATTTCAACATCATTGTGTAAGGGGGTGGGGTGCACATGTGCCCCCCTACACGTGCACAATAAAATCCCCAACTTAATTTTTGTACATAGCAACTTGATTATTAATATTAATATTTATTTTCTACTTTCTTAATTTCGTTTGGGGGGTCAAACTTATATGGTTGACTTTGACCAAAAAGTCAAAACAGAGGATATCTACACTTTGACTTTGGTCAAACCCTCTTAGTACTTGTCCTCACAAGCCCAGACATCAAATTTCATCCAAATCCGATGACTTTTGAGTACTCTATAGCCTAATTCTCATTTTTAGTAGTGTTGTAAAAACCCTAAAACAGAGAATATTAGGGCTATTCAAAAAAATTATGTTCTTGAATATTTACATTATATACCTCAAGAGCTTTCAATAGAGCCCTGGATCATTCAATTCCGACATCATTCAAGCCTTTGACTAGCCATTTTCCATTTTTAGCCATCATGCCAAGGGGACGTTCATCTAAGCAAGGAATGGAATTTCATGAGATAAGGGAAGATAGGAAAATGGTGAATGAGGATAGTGTAGAAGAGATTGGTGAGATGAGGGTGTGAATCTACAAGATGACAACATTGCAAATGCGGCACATAGGGTCAATCATGTGCAAATCGGGCCAAGTTTTGCAAATGTGGTCAATACATCAAATCATTTGGAGGGAGCAAATGCGCAAGCAATGCCCACAATGACAAATCATATGTCACAACTGATGATGATGATGATGAGATGCATGATAGAAATCATGTCTCAAACATTTGTGGAACCCATTGTGCAAGAGCTCAGGGACTTGCGTAATGAGATGAAGAGGAAGGATGAAGACAAAGAGGGATCATCACCCAAGTTTCCATTCTACTCATGGTGCTATGCGCAAACTAGTGTTTATATACACACCCAATGATGCCAAAGAAAAATGTTATGCATCTCCATATGAAAACTAAAGATTCCCAAGGAGTAATGTTTGTATTCCATTCAAGGAAAATACTCATCGAGGTGGTGCTTCAAGACCTCATATTGAGGAAGATTTTGATGATGAGTTTAAGCATAACAATGGTCAAATGCCTTCTTCTTCACAAGAAATGGATGGAAGAAAGCAAGGTGTTAAGTTTCATGGTAGAGACAATTCTAGTGAAAGCAAGGAAAGGTCAATCAATATATGTGAATTCTTGGTACCATTCCTTGGTTCACCTCTTACTTTGAGAGGAGATGGAAGAGCTATCATACACTCTATTTTGAAAGAGGTTGGCTTTACTAAGGACAAACGAGGACTTCCATTCACAATCACATTTGGTCATTGCATAGAATATGACTACGCGGGTCTTTATGCACACATTGTGGGTATTGAAGTGGATGAGACGCTTGCTATAAGGAGATCTCTATGCCGATTCTCTCTAGACAAGACACCACCAATGTATTCATGGCCAATGGGAATACACAAGTTGAAAATGGGAATGCTTGGATTACTTCCATAAGGGCTTTGGTGGATACATTTTCAGCTTATGATATGATGCCACGAGATAATAAAGAATTGATCATTGAGGATATTTTGGATGTGCATGCAATCGTGTTTGACACAAGGGATGATGATTCATGTGATGATGCACATGCACGTGAGTATGCATTTGACATATGCCATGCACATGTGGATGAGGATTATACATATGGTGAAGACATATGCATTATTGGTCATAGTGACATTAGGCATCTTGATGATGATGCCTATGCAAGTGTTGATGATTCATCTACCATTGAGGAGAGCATCTATGTTGATGTGGATGATGATAGTATGCATACACATGCTACATATGATGAGGATGAGTTTTATGATGCTACTGAGCATGTGGATGACATTATCAATGTGGAAGACATTATCGATGTGGATGACATTGATGATATGGATGACATCGATGATGAGATTATTCATGCATCTAGTAGTGAGCAACTATTGGATACTTCATGGAGGTTCTATGGGAACCCTGTCTATGACCCTTTCTTGGGAGATGAGTGGAGAGTCTATGATTGTGACCTCTACGAGGGTTATATGGACAATGATGAGGATTATGCCTTGGTACATATGGATTATGCTCAAGTAGTCATTTGTGATGTGGATCATGCCTATGGACCTATGCATGGTGATGGATGCAGTGAGGAAATGGATTCACATTTGATGGAGCATGCTATGGAGTATGAGGCATTCTCTTTTGATGATCATGGATGCCTATGCATTGATGCAGACATAGTCTATCAGGCATTCACTCTTGGACATGATATATTCACCTATGATCTGAAAGGGTGGTGTTATACGGCTACCATGTACCCGTAGGATCCTATGCATGAGTGCATTATCTTTTTGACCCAGGGGGATATTGGATGTATCTCATTGATGGATGTGGTGCATTACATCATCCATTTTGATCCAGGAGGATGCAGGATTGATATGGTTATGGGTCAGGAATGCCATGGATTTCCATTTGATCTAGGCATCATTATCTCTAGCCTCACCATCGACGACACCCTCCTATCCTTTCCATTCGATCTGGGTGGGTGTTGTGGGCATGTTTTGATGGCGGATACATCTAGGCCATGAGTGCATTTTTGGCTTTTGTATATAGCCTCTTGTATATGCTTGTGCACAACCACCCTTTGATTTCGAGGACGAAATCATTGTAGGAGGGGATGGTTTGTAACGAAGTAGATTTGGTGTCACATGTACATGGGGGATGGGGCCTAGGCACTTGGGTTTAGAGTCATTTACATATGTGCCTTTGGGGGCCTTGGGCTATAGGATACATTGGACTCATGGGCATTGTACACACAACTTATGATCGTTTTTTACTATTACTTTCTTGGAGCTCTCATGCCCAAGCTTTCATGGTGAGCTTCTCCCATACGAGATGTGAGGATGGTGACCCACACCCATGTTGTCACTCCATGCCTTGAGTGGCCAACCCTAGTTTCTTGCAGTGTGTACAAATTAAAGACATTAGTTTAGAGAGAGAAATTGGCTTATGTGCACTAGTGTGTACAAATTTAATATACTCCATGCTAGGCTGATTAGAGATTGGAGGATAAAATTCAATTTTTAGAATAGAATTAAGGATTAGAGATGACTTAATGGTGGTAGAGAGGGAAAGGGAGAGAGAATGCCTACTTGTACCAATTGTGCATAAGTAAATTATGATCAATGCTAGGTTAGAAATTCAGAATCATTTTATAAAAGTTTGGATATATTTTTAGAGGTTGAAAAGTACCTATATTCTAGAGAGAGAAGATCTAGGACATAAAGAGAAAAGTAGCAAAAAAAAAAGTTGGAATAAACTCTAATCAAAGTAGCCATAGGAAATGAAATATGCCCTTTTCTTTTTTATGAGAGAGGAAAGGAATTACCCATATAAGAGTGGGAAAACCCTACTAATTTTTCATTATGAGTTTTACATTATCTCACTAGGGTAATTGCCCAAAATGACAGATTTAGTTAAATGGAAAGTTGATTCGAGTGTACTAAGGATTGTTGGGAAGCGTTAATGATGTACATCCATGCTATGATGTTATTTATCTCAAATAGCTCGCTATTTTTCATTGGGCACAAGTTTGACCTCCAATGAAAAATGGCAAGTTGGGGATCCAAATGATGTTGGAACGGAGAGTTTTAAGGCTTGTTGGGAAGGTATAAGGGATTAATAAGAGCCTATATAATCACCCAAACTCTAGCCCTAATGTAATTTTAATGAATTAGGGTTTTGTGAATCTGCAGATTTTGCTCAAGAGCTTCTTTGGTACCCATTTGCCTTCCGCATGTTTCACATGTACCACCCTTTGTTTCCAAGCATATTTGGCATCCAAAAGCAACCTATATGTGTCCACAATTTCCCTCAATCCCAACCATGCATGTAAATTTTGAAATTTTTTGGCATGGTCTCCTTTGTATTAGTGACCAAATCTCAAATTTTTAATGTACTCAAAACACAACCAATGTTCTCTTGGCAATTGGCATAGCATCAAGGCATATCTTCATTGCACAATGCATTGACAAATGCCATAATACATGTGATCTTTGGGTCGATAGATTGATTGTTGATGGAGAGCTTTGTTTGCTAATCTCCTAGCCAAGCCTTCCCACCCTCTTACCAAAGTTTAGAGTCCAATGGCAAGAGTTGGGGTCATTTCTTCACTCCAAGTATATAATCCTCTTTCTTATCGCTTTACCATGGCACTCACGGGCAAGGAAGATTCAAGCGATGCTCCCCTTGGCCTCTCCAACTAAATGCCAAGGTACCCTCTCACACATTAAGATTCTATGAATAGAATGTGGGTACAAAGTGATGTGAGGTTTGATTTGATGTTTTGCATGAACTCATGCACAATATCATAATGTCAATCTCATCATGTCCAATATCTTCCACAACACCATATAGCTCCAAAAGTATCAATCAAAACACATGTATGCCTCTTACATAGGCATGTAAAAAACATGGGCAATCAACACCTCCATGTACATGTGTATTAGGCATTCACATAAGCATACCATGTGTCATTACAAGTATTGATTCATGCCTTCAATGCATTCCAATTTCACCAAGATGCACCAATGCATCAAAATGCATTCACATAGCATCAATAAGTATCTTGACCTTGCATAAATGCACCCCAAGGCTATGTGATGTCAATGAATGAGGTTAAGAATGGCAAAATCCTCAAGCATTTCAACACTAGGCATAAAAAATACAAACCAATCACAATTCTTTGTCCATAGCTTGGCAAGATTGAAGTGTCCAATACCCATGAATTAGGGTTTCCAAGTGTCAAACCCCAAATCAAGGAAAAATGTGGAAGATGAAGTAGCCACTCACCATTAATCTCCCAAAGCTTGTATGGCTTGTCAATGGTTGAGATAGAAGCTTATTGTTGAAGATTTGTAGCCCTTGAACTTCCAGCTTGCCTCTCCCTCCATATGCTCCATAATCTTTAATTAATTAAGGTTTAACCATAGCATTGATCATAATTTACTTATACACAATTGGTACAAGTAGGCACTCTCTCTCTCTCTTTCCCTCTCTACAATTAAGTCATCTCTAATCCTTAATTCTATTCTAAAAATTGAGTTTTATCCTCCAATCTCTAATCAGCCTAGCATGGAGTATATTAAATTTGTACACACTAGTGCACATAAGCCAATTTCTCTCTATAAACTAATGTCTTTAATTTGTACACACTAGTGCACATAAGCCAATTTCTATCTCTAAACTAATGTCTTTAATTAATTAAGATTTAACCATAATCGTCTGTATAACAATTGCTACCCTCCATCTTGTAAATCCAAGCATGGGTAGCGTGAGGTGGGAGAGGGAACACCTACAACAAACAAAGTTGCCATGGCCTTTGCAAAGCATGACAATAACTAGGTTGGTCTTGAACAAAAGACGATGGAAAATGTAAATCGGTGGCAAGATGTAAACTAGATATACGGAGAGCAAGATGTAGACTTTACGAGCAGAAGGAAAATGTAAACTTGTGGCAAGATGTAAAGTGGTTATATAGAGAGCAAGATGTAAACTTTTAAGAGTAGAAGGAAAATAAATTACATTTTGCAAAAACTACTTTACATTTTGGTATTTTTTTGAATTTGCTGGAATTAGAAAGTACAACACACACACCCATGCGTGCCACCACTTGCACAGTGAAGGCTTGAACCCGTTGACCTAGCAACACCTCTATCCATTGCACTAACTCGCGGTCGTCGGTGATACGTAACCACATTGGCCGACCGGCCCAAACTCTACGTTATGGGCGGCTCCTTGTGTGTCTATTAAAGCGCTGCCACGTAGGAATTTCTGAAGATGCTTTTGGAGCCAAAAGGGATGCCCAGCTGGCAAGTCTACGTCAGCATCGTCTTCAAGAAATCTTGTGGTCTCTGTTGCTCCTAGTGGCCATGGCTGCCCTTCTCTCCTGCAGGCCACCATCTCTAAGCCCTTATTTCTCGAACGTTAACCCTTTTAGCCCTCCTTACTTTGTATGTCTTGCAAATGCTAGCTCTCAAAACCCTAACCCTGCAAACTCTTTCTTTCGAAACCCTAGTCCTGCGAACCCTTGTTCGACCTCCTATTCGGCCTCGAACTTCTCCTTTTCCTTGCGGAGGAGGCGTTCGTGCAAGCGCATCCCCTGCTCGCCTCGATCCATGGCGCCGGAGGAAGAGAAGATGACTAGGCGATCGCCGTTAGATTTCCCCATCGTAAGTCCCTGTGCTTTGTGCTTTTCCATGGTTTGTTTCAGCAGCTTCTGTTCTAATCGTAGGAGCCTCTTTCGATTCGAGCATGTGTGCCTGTTAAAACTTAATGTTATGGCTACAACCATTGTCGGTGTCTTCATGTCCATCATGTGTCATCACTTGATCACAGGCATGTGCACGACCATTTTTGGCCAGTCTATGGCATGCCACATGATTGCTATGGCATGCGTCTATATGGCCACTGTAGGTGTCTATATTTCCATCATGTATCACATGATCAATACAGCACATGGACATTTGTTTGCGAGTTTATGTGCATCATGCATACAAACCGTGCCACATGATTGCTGCTGCACATGCACATGTGTACGGACATTGTTGCAGGCTTCCGTGTTAATCATGCATATAGACCATGCCACATCATGGCTGCTGCACATGGGCATGTGTACAGTTGTCGTCCTTGGCATCTTTTGTTCAGCACGTCCATGGGCGCATGAGTAAGGTTGGATTTTGTCTTTGATGCGGTTGATTGATTGCTGCCATAGCTTCCATTTGATTTCACAATCTCACTTCTCAATCCCTCATAGCTAATCAAATGCAACTATGCTCCATTGCCATCCATACAAAAACATTGTGTGTGGTAAGATCGAGACATCGGACCATAATGACTAGTATTGGGACCTTGAGTAAGTAAAATAGAGCTTAAACAAGCTTTTACCGCGATTTTGCTTCTTGCCTTTGATTATAACCATCGTATGGTTGTGTTAGGAGTTATCTCCTGTCTGTACAGTGAGGGTCTTTGTTGTGGGTGTGTCCGCGTAGGAGCTTCCCTTTTTTTTTCATTTTTTTCATGTTTTTCCATATTTTTTCTAATCGTGGGGATTGTCTTGCACTGGCCGACTGCACTTGTCCTAGCCGACTGGTCATTTACTCAGTGGTGGGCATATCTGCTGTATGTAGCAGAGTTTATACAGCTTCTCTCTCTCTACGCCTCTGCGTTTTGTTTCTCACATCACTTGTCTCATTTTCCACTCTGCATTCCGACATGGTATCAGAGCCCTAGGTGGCTTGAAGCTTGGAGACAGTGGGAGCTTGAGGATTTGTTGATTTTTGATGTTGATTGGAGATTGCTTGGGCTGTTCGGGGCTTGGAGATTGGATAAAAGACAGCCATCACTGTTGGACAACCACCTTGCATAGTGTTTGTAGTCTCTTTTTTATTTTTTTCCCACCCACCCTCCCTTCACAAGACCTTGTGAATCCTTGAGATGGCAGAGAAGCACGTGAAGATTTTCACTCTTCCCACATTCCTGGTGGATCGACAATTGGACGGAACAAACTATGGCATTTGGAAGGTTATTATGGAGTCTGTCTTGGAGTCTTATGACTTGGTTGATTTCATTGTGGTTGGTGTTCCATGGCCAGAGTTGGAGGACGGGGAGCTTTTACCCTCTACTAGGAAAGAATGAGAGACTTAGGCACAGTTATGGGATTGTGTCAATGTCTGTGTGCGTTCTTTCATCTTCCTTAATTGCACACCATAGGTGATTAATCATATCAAATGCATGACACTGGCGAAAGGGACCTGGCTTCTTTGTATAACAGGTTATCACTCATGAAGGGGATTTCCTTGAAAGTGCAGATGTGGGTGATGAATCGTGCAAAGTCTTCGATGACGCGGGAGCACATCAACAAGCTGCAGGCTCTTTAGTAGGAGGCTCCTCAGGTTGGGAAGGAGATATCTTCAGAGGAAATGGCCATCACTTTGTTGTCTCATCCGATCTCTCAATATTTAGCTTTCTACTTCTCTTTGATCACCAGTGGGAGACTTAGCACTATCACATGGGAGGAGTTTGTGCCCTTGGTCTTTGACCAAGAAGAGTGTTTTACAAACCCTCCACAGGGCGGAGGTTCTGAGACCTTGACTGGCCAACGGTCGAAAGGCCGTAACAACAACAATAAGGGCAAAGGGAATTCTTCATCGGAGAAGTCTTTTGAGAAGAAACCCGATTCAGAGCGTGATGCTTTGTAGACCGAGCGGACCCGTAACAAAGGAAATGTCCTAAGCGGAGTACCGAGAAGAGTGCTGATTCTTCAGCTGCAGCTGTCAAGACTCTAGCTTTTGTGCACTTGGAGATTATGGACATAGATGCTTCATCTTCTTCGAGCAGGGAGGCAGTTGGTTTCATCGCTAGGGATACTCGGGAGTGGATTCTCGATAGTGGTGCTTCCAGGTTCATGACTCTTTCCCAAGAGTTATTACAGGATCTTCGATGGCAGTCAGGTTGCATTTTCATTGGCGACAATTTCACTATCCCGATTCACATCGAGAGTAGAATGGAGATTATTCCCGATGGCAAAGGGGGAAGCATTCCTCTCGTGTTCTTTATGTCCGAGCACTTGGTTTTCATTGTTTGCCAGTGCACGAGGTTTGCAAGACTGGCGTCCGGGTGGAGTTTGATGAGCATTTTGTTGCTCTACGGGACAAAGCAACAGGCCAGGTTGTTTGGGAAGGCAGAGTGGAGAATGGGATCTACAAACTCTCAGCACTCTCTTCTCTGATAGGCACTCAGATTGGTGATTTGTGGCATTTTCGTTTTGGCCACTTGAATGTGGATGCGTTGCGGTGGGCTTTTCGATACCAGATGGTGGATGGCTTGCCAGATGTTGACAGTAGGCAGGGACACTGTAGTTCTTGCATTCGTAGTAAGCAGCACATGGAAATCTTTTCCGAAGGAGGCTACTTGTAACACGCGGAAGCTCTGGGGGTCTTCTTTCAGCCCTAAACACCATTTGAGAACATGCTGATGCAAAAACGCAGACAGAAGGGAGAGTAGAGAGAGAGAGAGAGAGAGAGAGAAATGCCTGAAATTCAGGATATTTCATATGGTACAAAAAGGTACCCTTCTACAGCCCTAGGCTGCCTTCTTGGAAAAGGTGAATATCACCAAAACTACTCCTATACTAGGGACCCATTCCATAAAGGAATGAATGAGTTCATCAATGGGCATACATGCCTATTTATAGGCTCTTGGATTTTCTTGGAGTGCTGGCCGATCAGCAATCGGCCAGCCGATTAGTCATAAATGCCTGAATCTGGAACGCCTGCAACCGCCTTGCCCCTCTGGTATAGCCGACAACATCTGTATGCAGCCGACGGCACCAAGTCATGTTGTCAACAGAGATTCCACGTCCTTCTCCAAGTCCACCCTAGCCACATTCTGCACCTTGTGCTCCAAATCCTAGCTCTAATGATCTTTTTCTTGGTTGCCCCTTCGTTATTAGCTTTGGGAATGTTCATGGCATAGTTGTTTCTCGTACGCGTACGAACCTGTTCGTACGTACGAGTCGTACGGTACGATATCGTACGAATTCGTATGGTACGAGTTGGTTTTTTTTTTCTTTTCCCAAATTTTTTTTCCCTTGAAAAAAAAATTTCCAAATGCTTAAAAAAAATAGAAACCCTACTTTACGAAGATCCCAAATGCTCGTAATACTTCGCAACTTTTGTGTCCACTCAGTATTCCATATGGGGTTGTGGAGAGACCTAAAAAATCTGGCGAGGTAGACTGGTAGTGTACACTTGATTGGTAGGATGAGAGAATCTTGCTACATCACTTGGGGATCCCTGGTATAGGTAGGCTAGACAATTAGATTCTAAAGTTATGCACGAGGGAGAACATTTGGACATGGCCATTTTGATCTAGAGAGGAGTCCCTAAACTTATCACCCTAGATGCACTCCTCGTATTTGTGCAAGGACGGTCCCTTAGTCATAAACGCTACACTGGGAGACCTTTGGTATTGCATTATCCATCCAGGTTCTTTTTTGGAGACAATCGGGAGATCCAACCGGGAGAGACACATATCCATGTACTGGTTTCTCAAGCACTGTAGACTCCTCCTCTCCCAACCTTCCCTCACATTCAAGCTTGAAGCTCCATAGCTTGTAAGTGTAAAAAATAAAAACCGTATTTTATCGTACGGTATCCGAAAATTTCATATCGTACCAAAAATTCCCGTACGGTATCGTATTTTCGTACCGTGACAACCATGGTTCATGGCAATGCTTGCACGTGACATCCCCCTCTGCTAAACTTGATGACGGGCTTCCAACTTGTTCCTTGGATGATTGTCATCATCCCAATCTTTTCCCGAAGTGCCTCTGTCATCCTTCCAACTCTGGCAACCCTTTTCACTGAAAACTCGGCCCGGTCTCCAAAACCACTCCGACTCTGAATAATATCTATGCATCTGTTCCATCTAGTTCTCGATCCATTCTTGCCTTGACTCTGAACACTGTCTCGGTCTTCATTCCTGAGAAATGAGTCTAGCACTCTCACATCACCCCTTGGAGGATAATCCTCCCTTGGGATCGTTGTCCGAGAACCTATCTGGCTCACAGGACTGCCATCCCCCCTGGCTTTGTGAAACACCACCAACAAACCTCCTGGGAGCTCTTCCCGATCCTGTGTTCCTTGCCTTGGGCTTCGTATCCGTGTACTTTCCTGTACCTTTGACCTGTACACCATCATATGGGACTGAATCAGTGTTTAGCTTTGTTGACCTTGATGCTCTGATACCAATGTAACACGCGGAAGCTCTGGGGGTCTTCTTTCAGCCCTAAACATTATTTGAGAACATGCTGATGCAAAAACGCAGACAGAAGGGAGAGTAGAGAGAGAGAGAAATGCTGGAAATTCAGTATATTTCATATGGTACAAAAAGGTACCCTTTGTCATGGCCCTGTGAAAATGGAGCAGGACAAGTGTGGGCATGGTGGTTGCAGGGTCAGAATATTTTATGATTCACATGGGGGGTGCCCGGACAGTGTTTAAAGATGTGTGGACAACCCTAGGTGTGAAGGGGGAACATTAAAACATTAACTTTTAATGTTTATTAAAGTTGCCCCTAGGCCTTAGTGGCCCTAGGGAACTTATTAAGTTGGGGCCCTAGGGATTAACTTGGGAAGGAGGTTTTCTCTCTCTTCACTCTCTCTCCTCCCTTTTTGGGGAGTCGTGTAGCAAAAGGAGAGGCTTCCTTCATGCGCTTGGGTACAATCGTGGGAAAGCTGAAGAGGAGGAGAAGGCGGCTGTTTTACTGCAGATTGCTGCTGTTTTTCTGAAGAAACCAGCCGTACAGCACTGTACGGCCAGTACTGGACTCTCTCTCTCTCTCTCTCTCTCTTTCTCTTCTGCTGCTGGCGGCGCACAGGACAGCTACTGTTGGGCTGCGCAGAAGGCTTGTGCAGGCTGCACAGTTTGTTTTTCAGCAAGTACACCCCTGTACGACTGCCGTACAGTGTACGGGCAGTCAGGTACAGCAGGTACAGTTGCTGCAGAAGTGTTTACAGGTGCTGGACAGACCTGTGCATGCTGATTCAGGCTGGTACAGAAGTGGACAGCAGGTTGTTTATGCAAGTACAACGCCTGGCACGCATCCCGAGGCGGTACAATCAAGTACAGTGCTGATTTACAGATCTGTACTTTCAAGGACAGCATAGGAGTGAGCATCCGGAGGAAGATACAGGCAAGTGCAAGCACACGTGTGAAGCAGGATTGTGGGTTCAAGTGCCTGCAGGCACAGATTGGTGCTGTTGTTTCCTCCAGAGTTGTTTCACGAGCTGAACTTGGTAAGCCTTGACTCTGTTCATCTATCTCTCTTTCTATTGCTTGATGTCTGCTACAGGTATGCATTATCTGGCTCCTTGTGAGAGGAGGAGTATAGCAGATTGATAAGAGATTAAGACAGGGATTGAACAGCATATGTATGTTGAGCTGAGAAGATGTATCATGCTTATGAGTTATGCCAGATGTATGCCCATGGCTGGCCTGCTTTGTGAACTTGGCTGATCAGAGGGAGGCACAGTGTGTTGTTTGAAGACACAGATCTGTGTGCATAGATCCTCTGTGCTGAGAAGGATTTGTGGGCAGTCAGATTGGACTACAGGTGTAAACTCTTGGCTGGTTTTTGTGTTGTACTCAGCCATACATATTATTATAATGGAATAAAGAAATACCGCAAGGGGCGCCAAGCTTTGGGGCCAACAGGTGTCGCTGTGTATTCAGATTTGGGCACTCTAGCCCCAATCTGTGTTTTGTTTATCATCTAGACTACAAGTGGACGGGTGTTAGCTCTTACCGCACTCTGGTTTTCTATCAGAGGCCGGTTTCAAGGTTCCGTTGCCGGGACCAATCATCAACTTTCTGAAGGGGGTGAGCTCGTGGTTGTTTTGGAAAAAGCCATCGCTGAAAATTCAGCAATCATGTCTGATACAGAGGAAGAGTACTTCTATCAAGAAGAAGAAGAGCAAGAGTCTTCTCCTGAAAGAGATGTATCTGAGGATATTTTTGCAGGAGAACAGGCTGCAGATGTTGAGCCTTATGAGGATGTAACACAGCCAGAAGATGTGCATGATAAAGAGGATGATGATGCTCGGTTCAAAGATCGCTTGGCTGGTGTTATGGATACTTTTATGCAGCTCACACAGAGCGAGAGATTTGCTGAATTTATGAGATCTCGCACAGAGCCCCGCACAGAGCCCCAGAAAAAGAAGAAGAAGGTTCGATCGAAGAATCTTTCTCATGGTCATAGTGGTACCACTCCACAGGATCCATCTCCTGCCCAGTTTCCGAATATGCAGCATGCTTTTGGTGCTAACCCACAGAGTTCCTTCTATGGACAGCCACCTATTCCTCAGCAGAACATGCATCCAGGTTATTTTGGTGGTGGCTCAGTGTTTCAATCCATGACTGGGGGTTATCCTCAGGGAGGCATGGGTATGTATGGGCCTTTTGGAGCCAATTTTCAGCCTGGCATGCAAGGGAATATGTATGGTGGTATGCAGTCCGGTATGCAAGGAAATGTGTTTGGAAGCATGCAACCTGGGATGCAAGGCAATATGTTTGGTGGCATGCAGCCCGGTATGCAGCATGGAATGTATGGAAACATGGCTGGGATGTATGGTATGCCTGGTGTTGGAATGGGAAATGTTGACCCAATGATGGGTATGAATGTTGGGGGCAGCAATCTCACGAAACAACTTCCATATGATAATCTAACGCCTATGGGAAAGGCGAAGGATTACAAGGAAGGGGGAGCTGCAGTGAAGTTTGACACTTTCAGTGGAGCCAAGGATAAATTGAAGGCACTTACCTTTTTACAGCAGTTTGATGCTGCTTTCTCTGGTGGGAATTATACAGAGTCCTCAAAGGTGAGGAAAGCTGCCACTTTTCTCAAGGGCAATGCTTTGCAGTGGTGGTCTACTCTTCTTTTACAGGGCATAGCACCCACCACATGGGTCCAATTCAAACAGGTTTTCTCTTCCGTATGGCTCACATCTACATTTGAGGTGGATGTTATGACCGCATGGCACAAGCTGGATGCTTCAAAGTGTGATAGTTTGGAGGATTATAACAAGAAGTTTTGGGAAGCTCTACTCCCAGTGACTTCTTATCGTGCCGTGCCATTATCTGAGCAGGTTGAGAAGTATTGTTGTGGGCTGCCCAAGGAGGTACGAGATTATTGTATAAAGACAAGAGTAACGAACATGTCACAGATGATTGAAAATGCTATGACAGCTAATGCGTTACTCACAGGTGGTTCATCTGGATTTAAGGGCAGTAAGAAATTGAGCAAGAAAGCTGAAAAATTTGGGCATGCTTCTCGTGATGCTAAAGGGTCTTCAGAGACAAAGTATAAGAAGTTGCCAATGCCCAAGAGGACTTCTGAGGAAAGACAGGCTTTGAGAGATGCTCAAAAGTGTTTTTACTGTACTGAAGAGGGGCATATGTCATTCAATTGTCCCAAGAGAACGTCCAAGAAGGACCCTGACAATAAAGGAGAGCCCAAGCCAAAGAAACAAAAGCCTTCTGCAGGCTTAGTTCCTGATCTTGTGGGGGAGCAGCTAAGTGGTGAAGCTACAGAGTTGTGCAGGGCATGGGGCAAAGTGAGAGATCAGAATGCTTTGATCTTCTTTGACACAGGTGCTAGAGCCAACTTCATTTCACCAGATTTGGCTGGCCGATTGGGGATTCGCGCAGAGGAGATGGGGCCGTTACATGAGGCTAATATGGCTTGTCCAGGATATTCAGAACCTGTTACTCCTATTATTGGGAAGCTTCGGCTTCATTTGCAGGGTTATGTGGACAGCGAAGAGTTCTTCATCATGCCTTTGGATGGCTGTGATGTTTTGTTGGGGATGCCATGGTGCCACAGGGTACATGCGGTGGTGGATACTTACAATAGGAAAATTACTCTGACTCATAGAGGAAAAGAGCATGTATTGGATGTAAAACTCAAAGGGGAATCTGTTCCTATTGTATCCGCTTCGGCGATTTCATCAGTAATGAAAAAGCATCTTTCCGCGTACTTGATTTATGTAAAGGATGCACAGGATGATGAGTCTAAGTCTAATTTGTCAATGTTAGATAAGGACAGGGCTGATTTCTTAAGTGGGTTTCAAGACTGTTTTTCCGAGTCATTGCCAGGAGAATTACCTCCTGAGAGGCCAGAAGATCATGCCATAGATCTGATTCCTGGTAGTACTCCACCGAATAGACCGCCGTATCGTGTTAGTGCAGCCCAACAGGAAGAGATTATGAGTCAGGTGCAGGAGCTCTTGAATAAGGGGTTGATACAGCCTAGCTCATCACCCTTTTGCTCACCTGTGCTCTTAGTGCAGAAGAAGGATGGTTCTTGGCGCATGTGTATAGATTACAGGGCGCTGAATAAGAATACCATCAAGAATCGATTCCCCATACCGAGGATCGATGACATCTTGGACCGCTTACAGGGCTCCACCGTTTTTAGTCGTATTGACTTGAAAAGCGGGTATCATCAGATACGCATTAGACCCGAGGATGTGCATACGACAGCATTCCGAACCACGTTTGGGTTGTATGAGTTCTTGGTTATGCCCTTTGGTTTGACAAATGCGCCTGCCACATTTAACAGAATGATGGACAGGATTTTCAGACCTCATAGAGAGTTTGTGGGCACATTCTTTGATGATATGATTGTGCATTCACAAACTGAGGAAGAGCATAGAAGGCATTTGGCCATTGTGTTTGCAGAACTCAGAAACCATAGATTGGTGGTTAATGGCAAGAAGAGTGAGTTTTTCTTGCAGGAGATACATTTCTTGGGGCATATTGTGTCTGGTCATGGAGTCCGTATGGATCCAGCCAAGGTAGAAGCAATACTTAATTGGCCAGCTTTGAGGACCGTGCATGATGTACGCAGCTTTCTAGGATTGTGTTCCTATTACAGGCGTTACATACGGCACTTTGCTGAAATTGCTTCGCCTCTTCATGCTTTGACGAAGAAAGCAACTCCGTTTAGATGGGCTGATCGGGAAATTACAGCATTCAAAAAGCTCAAAGAAAAGCTTACTTCGGACCCAGTATTGGTGTTACCGGACCTCCGAAAGGCTTTTGTTGTCCAGTGTGATGCATGTGGAAGTAGCATTGGTGCAGTTCTCATGCAAGAGGGACATGTGATAGCCTATGAGAGTAGAGTTTTGCAAGATGCCGAGAAGCATTTGCAGGTGTATGAGAAAGAGATGTTGGCTGTAATTCACGCTCTTTCTACATGGAAACACTACTTGCTTGGGGCTGATTTCACTGTACAGACAGATCATCAGACCTTGCGATATTTCCTCACGCAGACTAAGCTTTCAGAGAAGCATATGCGTTGGGCAAACTTTTTGTCAATGTTTCACTTTCAGATTGTGCATGTGGAAGGCAAAAAGAATGTAGTGGCAGATGCTTTGTCACGCAAGCCACAGGTCTCTGCAGTTTCACTTGCTTATCATCATGAGCTTGATGAAATGAAAGAGCAGTATGCCCATGATGAGGATTTTGAAAGGTTGTATGATCAGATGTCTGAGGGTCAGTGGCATGAGCATTACACTCTCAGAGATGGGTTTTTATTGATGCATGGCAGACTGTGTGTTACCAGGCCATTGCGACTCAAGGTTATGATTGAAAGTCATGCTCCACCGTATGCAGGTCATAGAGGTATTGACGCCATGGTCAAAGCAGTGGAGACTTTCTTTTATTGGCCAACCTTGCGAAGAGATGTTGATGCCTTTGTGAGGCAATGCATCGTATGTCAGAAGGTAAAGTTTGACCGTCAGAAGACACCAGGGTTATTACAGCCTTTACCTATTCCGGATAGACCTTGGGAGAGCATTGCCATGGATTTTGTATTTGATCTTCCACGGACACAAACGGGAAATGATGGCATCTGGACTATCATATGCAGGTTCAGTAAGCAGGCACATTTCATTCCCGTGCGGAAGACAATTAAAGTGGATCATATGGTGAAGTTGTTCATGGCGAACATCTTCAAGTATCATGGCTTGCCTACGTCTATCATTAGTGACCGTGATCCACGGATGACGAGTTTGTTTTGGAGAGGGTTGTTTGACAACATGGGTACAACTCTCAAGTTTTCATCGTCATTTCATCCACAGACAGATGGTCAGTCAGAAGAGGCCAACTCTACAGTGTTGGATCTTCTCAAGTGTTATGTGTCAGAGCATAAGCAACAATGGGAAAAGTATCTTCCTTTGGTGGAGTTTGCATATAACAACACTGTACATAGCTCGACAGGCAAGGCGCCTTTTGAGATTGTAGAAGGAGGGAAGAAAGTACCACCCATTTTGCATACAAAGGATAAGATTTTTGAGGCTGATCAGTATGTGGAGAGCTTGGATGAAGCTTATCGGAGAGTTAAGTTGGCCCTCCAGAAAACTCAGCAGAAGCAAAAGAAAGCCGCAGACCGTCACAGACGTGATTTACAGTTTGCTTTGGGTGATTGGGTTCTTTTGCGTTTTGAAAAGGCTAGACTCAAGAAGATGAAGGGTAAAGAGCGCTTATTCCCTAAGTTGAGTATGAGATATTATGGGCCTTTTCAGGTTTTGGAAAAGATTGGTGAGGTAACCTATCGTTTGAAGTTACCAGATCACTGGAGGATTCACAATGCTTTTCACGTGAGTCTTCTTAGACCTTTCCGTGGGGATGTGCCTGAGGATGTATCAGATGAGGCTCAGCCGGAAGTTGAGGAACTTGATGAGGTTCTGATTCCAGAGCAGATACTGGCACATAAAGAAAGGAAGGTACGAGGTAAAGTTTCCCGTCGCTATCTTGTGAAGTTCAAGAACTATTCACCGATGGATGCGAAGTGGATGGAGGAAGGTGACTTAACAGATTCACCTCAGGTTTTGCAGCTTTATCTCGATGCCTTTGAGTTAGAGCCGACTCTTATTGTGGCTCATTCAGGTTCAGCAGAGCATGGGTCTGGAGCATTACCTGATGCTCAAGAGGGGGGTAGCACCTCCACTCCCTTGATACAGACAGGCTCAGATGACATCTAGAGGTCGCTTGGTGCAGATTTTATCTCATCCGAAGGTACTGAGGCTGACAGTACATCTGTTTATGGGACTTCTATGATATATGTGTACTAGTCACATCGAGATTTTTGTGGATATGTATGGTTCACAGTGGTATACAACTTGGACTATTACTATGCCATTGGTTTGCAGTGAATGATGATACATGTGTATGGCTCAGAGAGATTGGGACGCTGATCTTGCCATATTGTATATTTCACTTTGGATATTTTGATGCATCACCAGAATGCAATCGAGGACGCTTGCCATCTTTCAAGAGGGGGGTATGTCATGGCCCTGTGAAAATGGAGCAGGACAAGTGTGGGCATGGTGGTTGCAGGGTCAGAATATTTTATGATTCACATGGGGGGTGCCCGGACAGTGTTTAAAGATGTGTGGACAACCCTAGGTGTGAAGGGGGAACATTAAAACATTAACTTTTAATGTTTATTAAAGTTGCCCCTAGGCCTTAGTGGCCCTAGGGAACTTATTAAGTTGGGGCCCTAGGGATTAACTTGGGAAGGAGGTTTTCTCTCTCTTCACTCTCTCTCCTCCCTTTTTGGGGAGTCGTGTAGCAAAAGGAGAGGCTTCCTTCATGCGCTTGGGTACAATCGTGGGAAAGCTGAAGAGGAGGAGAAGGCGGCTGTTTTACTGCAGATTGCTGCTGTTTTTCTGAAGAAACCAGCCGTACAGCACTGTACGGCCAGTACTGGACTCTCTCTCTCTCTCTCTCTCTCTCTTTCTCTTCTGCTGCTGGCGGCGCACAGGACAGCTACTGTTGGGCTGCGCAGAAGGCTTGTGCAGGCTGCACAGTTTGTTTTTCAGCAAGTACACCCCTGTACGACTGCCGTACAGTGTACGGGCAGTCAGGTACAGCAGGTACAGTTGCTGCAGAAGTGTTTACAGGTGCTGGACAGACCTGTGCATGCTGATTCAGGCTGGTACAGAAGTGGACAGCAGGTTGTTTATGCAAGTACAACGCCTGGCACGCATCCCGAGGCGGTACAATCAAGTACAGTGCTGATTTACAGATCTGTACTTTCAAGGACAGCATAGGAGTGAGCATCCGGAGGAAGATACAGGCAAGTGCAAGCACACGTGTGAAGCAGGATTGTGGGTTCAAGTGCCTGCAGGCACAGATTGGTGCTGTTGTTTCCTCCAGAGTTGTTTCACGAGCTGAACTTGGTAAGCCTTGACTCTGTTCATCTATCTCTCTTTCTATTGCTTGATGTCTGCTACAGGTATGCATTATCTGGCTCCTTGTGAGAGGAGGAGTATAGCAGATTGACAAGAGATTAAGACAGGGATTGAACAGCATATGTATGTTGAGCTGAGAAGATGTATCATGCTTATGAGTTATGCCAGATGTATGCCCATGGCTGGCCTGCTTTGTGAACTTGGCTGATCAGAGGGAGGCACAGTGTGTTGTTTGAAGACACAGATCTGTGTGCATAGATCCTCTGTGCTGAGAAGGATTTGTGGGCAGTCAGATTGGACTACAGGTGTAAACTCTTGGCTGGTTTTTGTGTTGTACTCAGCCATACATATTATTATAATGGAATAAAGAAATACCGCAAGGGGCGCCAAGCTTTGGGGCCAACAGGTGTCGCTGTGTATTCAGATTTGGGCACTCTAGCCCCAATCTGTGTTTTGTTTATCATCTAGACTACAAGTGGACGGGTGTTAGCTCTTACCGCACTCTGGTTTTCTATCAGAGGCCGGTTTCACCCTTCCACAGCCCTAGACTGCCTTCTTGGAAAAGGTGAATATCACCAAAACTACTACTATACTAGGGACCCATTCCATAAAGGAATGAATGAGTTCATCAATGGGCATACACGCATATTTACAGGCTCTTGGATTTTCTTGGAGTGCTGGCCGACCAGCAGTCGGTCATAAATGCCTGAATCTGGAACGCCTGCAACCGCCTTGCCCCTCTGGTACAGCTGACAACATCTGTATGCAGCCGACAGCGCCAAGTCATGCTGCCGACAGAGATTCCATGTCCTTCTCCAAGTGTAATATGCGGAAGCTTCGGAGAAGGATCGGTACTTCAAAACTCAGAAAACAGCACTCTTTTCGCGACGGAATTAACGCACAAACTGAAAGACGATGTGCAGAAAAATAGAGAGAGAAAGGGGAGATGGAGAGGACACAGTATTGGGTCCCAATTACCCTCTGTAGGGCCCCTACCACGGATGGTGTATTTGCTTTATTAGAATGATGTAAATCTGAAACAAATACAAAGTACTTGACCTTTTCTTGGCTGGAAAACCTGCCCTTGACCTTCAGTCCTTCACCCCTTAGCTTTAGCAATGTTCTTGGCTGTCCTGGCCCTTGGTTGCTTGGAGCTCTTGGTGAATTGTGAGATGCTTCTAATGAAATATGACTTGGGCTTTTATACCCCTCCTAACATGCAGTCGGCTGGCTTTATGAAGTCCCACGACTGAATTCCAAGCAATAAAATGCTTTCACACTCTATTAAAGTGTTTTCACACTGGTTTGGAGCCTGTCCAGCCTGCGCATGACTCTGGGACAGCCTTCTGGCTGCTGGGCATTCAACGCAGAGGTGTGGGGCTGCCCCCCACACCTGGCCGACTGCTGCCTAGGGCTTATACCCCCTGTCGGCTGCCTGTCCAGAGGCTCTGGAGCTGGCCGACTGCCCCTCCAGCCCTTGCCTTGGCTGGTGGGCAAGGTCTTGGGCCCTCCTGGCCCCTTGGGGGTGGTTCTACACCTCCCCCATGCCCATCAAAGTATGCATATGCAAATACCTACACTGGGGTAGCCCTATGGGCTGGCCCCATCTCTACATGCAAACTACATGCCTACAGAAGCCTGGCATCCAGTTGCAAACCAGATACTCAGCACATCTGACATCATTCCAGAGGGAGACTCACAGCGCGGACTGGCACTGCTTCTTGTGCAGGACATTGCACACCTGACCTTGGACTCATGTGCAGGAAAATGCACACCTGACCTCGGACGACTGAGATGGATCCCTGGCTGACTCGTCCCGGACTGGGCTCACATGGGACCAGTTCACCATCCCAGGTCCTGCACCTTCTGTACAGAATGTCTACGTGGCATCCAAGTGCGGGATGCACGTGACATCCCCTTCTGCTTAACTTGACGGAAGCTGCATAGCCTCCAAATAATCCGTCAATAAAGCCGGATAGTCTTCGAAAAATTCCTTGTCGAGCCATACCGCTTCATGAGTTCCTCGGTCTTGAAACTTCGTGAGGAACTGTCGTAGTCTTCGGCCTGAGCCATGCTTGAAACGGTGCAGAAGGATCTGTTCGGGAACCATTACCTCTGCTTCATCAATGATGTCTGGTTCCGCTTCGTCTTTGACCTCTGAAGGGGGTGGACCTGCATATGGCTTTAACCAACTGACATGAAATACATCGTGCATAGTCCAACTCGGAGGTAGCTTTAACTGCATAGACACCTCATTAATCTTTTTCCGGATGGGGAAGGGTCCGAAGCTCCTGAAAGACAACTTTGGGCATCGCTTGCCCACCTGCTTTAATCTTTGCTTCATAATCCGAAGATATACCCAATCTCCTTCCGAAAACTTCATGTCCCTTCGGTCTTTATTGGCCTGTCGAGTGTAGGCCTCTTGCGCTTTAGCCAATCTGTCTTTGACGGACTCTAGTATCTCCTGGTAAGACTCCGTCACTCTGTTCGCCTCCGGTACTGAAGACGAGGTCCTGGTTAACAACGACTGGAAAGGCCTTCCAAACGCTGCCTCATATGGAGTCCTGCCAATAGCTGAAGAAAAAGAGTCATTCAGAACAGCTTGAACTAAAGGCAAAAACGATTCCCACTTACCTTGCTGATCGTGGACGTAACACTTCAGCACATCAAAGGCCAACTGGTTGTATATCTCTGTCTGGCCATCTGTCTGTGGATGGAATGCACTGGAAAAATTCAACTTAGTACCAAAATTATCAAACAATGCCCTCCAAAAATGACTGGTAAACTTGGCATCTCGGTCTGACACTATGGTTCTAGGAATCCCACCAATCGGGTACCAATGCCGAATGAAAAGCTGGGCAACATCCTCGGCGGTCACATTGGCCCTGCAAGGAATAAGCATCACAAATTTGCTGAACCTGTCAACAATAGTCAAACACTGTGTATTACGCTTACTCGGACTGGGAGGCAGATTTGTGACAAAGTCCATCGAAATGTCTTGGAAAGGACCCTCAGGAATTGGCAAAGGCTGTAACAACCCTATCTTCTTTCCACGAGGAGCTTTCACCTTTTGACAAATGTCACAGCGTTGTACATAGGTAAACACATCACGCCTCATCTTTGGCCAATAGTATTGCCGTTCTAATTTCTCCAGAGTCGAATTCATGCCCCTATGACCACCTGTAATGGCGTCATGGGCATCATGGAGAAGAGCTGCCCGGAATGTTTTCATGACACACAGTCGGCCTTTGTAGTAAAGCCAACCATCGCGTATCAGAAAATGGCATGGTCCTGTGGCATCCAATGCCTGTTCCCACTGCGTACCGAATTCCTCGGAATCCGCGTACGTGTGCTTCATGTCTTCTAGTCCAGTACCAACAAGGTCTAGTCTAGTGGTCTGAATCGTAGATACTTGTCCCTTCCTGCTCAAAGCATCGGCCACTGGATTGGCCTTTCCTGGAAGGTACTCAATCATGCCACCAAACTGCTGGAATATCTGACTCCAGCGGTGCTGTCGATCACTCCACTGTGCACTGGGCATCGTCTGAATCCAGCGCAATGCCTGATGGTCAGTGCGAACCTCGAAGTCACGGCCATACAGGAAATGTTTCCAATGTTTCAAGGCCTGTATAACTGCTAGGAGTTCACGATCGTAGACTGAGTAGTTCTTTTCGGCGGGCAGTAACTTACGAGACATGTAAGCTACCGGATGACCATTCTGTTGCAATACACCTCCAATTGCGATGTTACTCGCATCGGTGATCACCTGAAATGGTTCGTCCCATGAGGCAAGGGCTAAACAAGGCGCTTCAGACAAAGCCACCTTGAGGTTCTGGAATGCCTCCAACGCTCGTGGAGTCATTCGAATCTTTTGCCTCCTTGTTTTCACTCCCTTTAGCAGATCGGTGAGGTCTGCTGAGAGATCAGAAAACCTGTCAATGTGGGTGGAATATGCCTGGCATATACCCACAAATGATCTAATGTCATAAGCAGTCTGAGGTACTTCCCAGTTCACAATCTCGGCCACTTTAGCCGGATCAAGTCGAATGCCTTCGGCACTGATTATATATCCCAAGTAATGTACCTGGAACAGATAAAATTCTGACTTCTTTTCATTGATATAGAGCTCGTTGCTTTCCAGCAACTTAAGGACTTTCTCCACATCAATGTCATGCTGCTCAACTGTAGCTGAAAATATGAGTATGTCGTCCAGAAATATGAACACACACACTCCAATCAACTCCCGGAAAATACGCATCATCATGTGGTTAAATGTAGCTGGGGCGTTCGTCAAACCAAATGGCATGACCACAAATTCATAGTGGGCCCGTTCTGTACGGAAAGCTGTCTTGGGGATGTCCCCCTCAACAATCCGAACCTGGTGGTACCCACTCTTTAAATCCAATTTAGAGAACACCTTAGCTCCATTCAGCCTCTCGAGAATATAGTCAATTCGAGGCATCGGGAATCTGCTCTTGATAGTCAGCTTGTTGAGTGCACGATAATCGACACACAACCGAGAAGACCCATCTTTCTTCTTGACAAATAAGATCGGTGCTGCAAACGGCGACACGCTGGGGCGGATGAAGCCAGCTTGCAACAATTCTTGGAGTTGGCGGTCCAACTCCGATTCCATTGCCTTAGAAAGGCGATACGGAAACTTGCTCGGGGGTTCCGAGCCTGGGAGGAGATCAATCTTGTGATCCTCCGGTCTGGACGGGGGAAGCTGGGGAGGAAGACTGTCCCGAAGAAAAATCTTCTGGAACTTTTCATGGAGAACCGAGTACTTCTCGGAAGCACTGGCCACCGTCTGGGCTGTCTGGATGTAAATCATCGCACACTGTGCGCCTTTCCTGACTGCTCTCTTAGCCTGCAAGTGGCTTATGAGCGGAAAGTTTGGAATACCTGGCTCACACTTAATGGTCACAGGGGTGTTTGACACATTCCGATCAATCTGGAACGTGTGCTTGTCCCACTTGACATCAGGAAGGAACTTGTGAAACCACTGGATACCCAAAATTATGTCTGCTCCTACAAGAGGGGCAACCATAAAGTCACGCACAAACTCTATGCCCTGAATCACTAACTTAGCACCTAGAGCTTCATACTTGACGCTCGTAGTCATACCTGTGCTAAATCCCTCAACTTGTTTGTCCACCGGAGTGAGCTCGAAGCGGGCACGCCTAGCGGCCTCTTCCGTGATCACATCCTCCGTGCTGCCGCTGTCAAACAAGACAACGACTCTCTGGCCACCTATGTAGCCAAAGGACTTGAGCAATTCGTTGCGCTCATACTCCTGGTCATGGGCGCCCTTCTGCTTATCTTCGAGCTCCCGGCTAATAATTGCTCCAACTGAAGCACCGGGGTTTGAAGAACTAGGGGTCGCCGCTGGCGTCTGTGTGGGAGCTGTGCTCACCACGGAAGCTGTGGAGGCGGCGGCGGGCTTTGGAGGCTTCTTCGGACAATCCCGAGAAGTATGTCCTTTTGTGTGACAAAAGTAACATCTACCCTCCTTCCTGTACTGAGCAAGCTCCTCAGCACTCAACTTGCCACCTGTCTTGCCTGCCTCCGCTTTCTGGTCTGGAGTAAGCTTAGACGCATTGTTCGAGTTCTTGGAGCCAGAGGCTCCCGGGCTCTGTCCTGGGGAAGACCCCGTCTGGTTCTGGCTTTTGCCCCCCGAGGTGTTAGCCTTGGGAGAAGCCGGCTGGGAAGTCTTGGGCTTGCCACCATTGTGTTTCATTTCTGCACTCTGCGCAAGCGAGAGTGCGTCCTCAAAGGTGGCTGGCCTAAACATACGCACCTCCCACTGGATTTGCGTGTCCAGGCCATACAAAAACTGCCCTTTCTTGTCCGCATCAGATAAGCCTAACTGTAGACACAAGGTCGAAATTCTATTGGCAAACTGAAGGACTGGTTGCGCGTTCTGACGCGCTCCCCTGAACTCGTCTTCGAGTCGCTCAAGGTAGTGGGGCGGTAAAAACCGCTGCTTAAGGTCACGGACGAACTCGTCCCACCCATAAGCTGCCATACCTGATCTGGTGTGGGCGTGAGCCCACTGAGTCCACCAAGGAATGGCCTCACCTTCCAAATACCAACTGGCTAAGATCACTTTGTCAATATCTGATTTCCTAACTGCGGCAAAGTAAGCTTCAAATTGATGTAACCATGAATACAGAGTAGTGGGATCGAGTTTACCATTATACTTACTGAAGTTCATTTTCTCGGGAAAATGATTCGAGGGCGCCGCCGGTGTCAATCTGGCGTCCAAAGCTCGGAGGTAATGCTCGTGTTCCACTCGTCGCATGGCTTCGTCTTCTCGTTGTCGAATCTCCAATGCCCGTATCTGCCTCTCAAGCAAGGAGCTTGACTGCGGCTGTGACCCCTCGAGAGGGTCCCTGTGACGAGGATCTGGTATCTGGGGTACGGAAGGAGAGGGAGGAGGAGATGGAAAACGCGACGCTGGAGAGCGAGAACGCTCCTCCAGAGCCAAAATCCGCGCCTTCTGCTCGTCCAACTTGGTTGTCTGGTCTGCGATTGCTCGCATCATCTGCTGGAACATGTCTTGTACACTCAAGCCGGGTGCCCTAGCTGGGCTGCCTGGTGCACTCTGGTCCCATGGTTCTGGTTCTCTCTCGTCGCCAAAGCTCGCCATAGCGGGAATATGCAGTTCCTTTCCGGAACGCAATCTGACCATCCACTATCTGTGTGGGAGACTTCCGGAGGCTTCCGGAGGCTAAAAACCAACCGTCCTTCGAGGGACAGGAGTCACTCCGAAAAGGGTAGGCCACCGGCGTCTAAAAACCAACCACACGAGCGAAAAATTTTCTGGATTTCTTTGCTGAATCTTCGTCCTTGAAGTAGGCTCTGATACCACTGTAATATGCGGAAGCTTCGGAGAAGGATCGGTACTTCAAAACTCAGAAAACAGCACTCTTTTCGCGACGGAATTAACGCACAAACTGAAAGACGATGTGCAGAAAAATAGAGAGAGAAAGGGGAGATGGAGAGGACACAGTATTGGGTCCCAATTACCCTCTGTAGGGCCCCTACCACGGATGGTGTATTTGCTTTATTAGAATGATGTAAATCTGAAACAAATACAAAGTACTTGACCTTTTCTTGGCTGGAAAACCTGCCCTTGACCTTCAGTCCTTCACCCCTTAGCTTTAGCAATGTTCTTGGCTGTCCTGGCCCTTGGTTGCTTGGAGCTCTTGGTGAATTGTGAGATGCTTCTAATGAAATATGACTTGGGCTTTTATACCCCTCCTAACATGCAGTCGGCTGGCTTTATGAAGTCCCACGACTGAATTCCAAGCAATAAAATGCTTTCACACTCTATTAAAGTGTTTTCACACTGGTTTGGAGCCTGTCCAGCCTGCGCATGACTCTGGGACAGCCTTCTGGCTGCTGGGCATTCAACGCAGAGGTGTGGGGCTGCCCCCCACACCTGGCCGACTGCTGCCTAGGGCTTATACCCCCTGTCGGCTGCCTGTCCAGAGGCTCTGGAGCTGGCCGACTGCCCCTCCAGCCCTTGCCTTGGCTGGTGGGCAAGGTCTTGGGCCCTCCTGGCCCCTTGGGGGTGGTTCTACACCTCCCCCATGCCCATCAAAGTATGCATATGCAAATACCTACACTGGGGTAGCCCTATGGGCTGGCCCCATCTCTACATGCAAACTACATGCCTACAGAAGCCTGGCATCCAGTTGCAAACCAGATACTCAGCACATCTGACATCATTCCAGAGGGAGACTCACAGCGCGGACTGGCACTGCTTCTTGTGCAGGACATTGCACACCTGACCTTGGACTCATGTGCAGGAAAATGCACACCTGACCTCGGACGACTGAGATGGATCCCTGGCTGACTCGTCCCGGACTGGGCTCACATGGGACCAGTTCACCATCCCAGGTCCTGCACCTTCTGTACAGAATGTCTACGTGGCATCCAAGTGCGGGATGCACGTGACACCAAGTCCACCCTAGCCACATTCTGCACCTTGTGCTCCAAATTCTAGCTCTAATGATCTTTTTCTTGGTTGCCCCTTCGTTATTAGCTGTGGGAATGTTCATGGCAATGCTTGCACGTGACACTACTAGGCGGGCTTCGAAACCTTTGGAGTTGGTACACACTGACTTGTGTGGACCTATGCAGACCCCATCATTGGGAGGTTCTTTGTACTTTATGCTGCTTGTTGATGATTGTAGGCTGTAGTAGATTTACATGGGTTTATTTTCTTTCCCAGAAGGACCAAGGCTTTGCTCAGTTCAAGGAGTGGCATGTTATGGTGGAGGAGTCTGGATTGCAGGTGAAGACACTTCGGACTGACAAAGGAGGAGAATTCTCTTCTAATGCTTTTGTGCGGAACATGGCATTAAGTGGGAGCTAGTTAATATAGGTCCGCTATTTAGAGAATGGAGTAGTTGAGTGTAAGAACCTGAATGTGGTGGAGATGGCGAGGACGATGTTGGAGCATCGTGATCTTCCTCGTCCACTTTGGGGAGAGGCTGTGGCTACGGTTGTTCATATCCTCAACCGATCTCCGATCCTCTCCATCTTGTCTTGGGCTGAAAAAGGCTGGTTTCGGGTTAAAAATTAATTAACCCTTGGCCATAGGAAGAGCTCTGTGCGTGTCTGCAGCGCTTCCCACAGGGAGAGAGGCCAGAGGGGGCTGTTGCAAAGAGAGAAAGATAGGCAGCAGGCGGGAGAGGGAAGCAGGCGGGGAAGAGAGAGAGAGGGAGAGAGTGTGTGGCGGGAGGGGGCTACGAGGAGAGAGATTGCTGAGTCCTTTTGGGGGGAGCAGAGAGAAGCGAAGAGCATGTGGGGGCCGAGTGAGAGAAGCGTAGCGAAGAGAGAAGCGGGCGAACAGGGGGAGTTGGCAGAGGGTGGAGTTGACCAGCTGGGGGGCGCACAACAATCGTGCAGCAGTCGCACGGTGGGCAGCGAGCAGGAAGGGAGCGGCGGCTACACGAGAGAGCGAAGGAGGCGAAGCGAAGGAGGTGAAGCTGAGTCGGCTGGGTCAGGCAGAAGGGTCAGGCAAAGCGAAGGAGGCGAAGGAGGCGAAGAGAGATAGAGGACGTGTCAAGCAATCCCTGAATACACATAGGTCCAAGTCGAAGAGCAACACACATCTCTTGCAAGAATATCATCCTTTGCATATGTAGCTTGATCCTCTGCATCCTAATCTCGTAAACAAAACCTCCTTGCGAAGAGAGAGAGAGAGACCCCTTGGCTGTTATCCCCTCGGGGCCTCCTTCCAAGAGAGATAAAGTCAAGCGTGTTCAGCCCTTGCGCCTCTGTGGCCGCCTGCAGTCCTCCTGGCTGTGTAGAGTCTCCTGCCTTGCGCCCGTTGCTGGCTGAATCCCATACGTGCCCATACACGCAACTACCTAGCGTAGAGAGCCTCCACTTGATACCTGCCTGACTGCCCTGACTGGCTGTAGCCCACCTGGCGCTCGTAGCGGACTGTATAGCCCGCCTGCCTATAGCCCATGTGCGCAGCAACACCCTGTAGCCCATGTGCGCAGCACCCTGTAGTCCATGCGCAGCAGTCGGTAGCCCATGTGTGCAGCAGCCGCCTGGCCCATGTGTGTGCAACAGCCGCCTGGCCTCCCTGTGTGCAGCAGCCTGCAGCCCATGCGCAGCAGCAGCACCCTGGTCACCCTTGTGTGCAGCAACCTGAAGCCTATGTGCGCAGCAGCCCTGACTGAAGCCCATGCGCAGCAGCCCTGCCTGAAGTCCATGCGCACAGCAGCCCTGCTCTTCCACATGTGCAGCCTCCACCTGCTCAAAAGGATGCGCCCGCTGTCACACTGTAGTCCATGCGCCACCCTTCACCTTATAAACAATAAAATCCCTTTTGTCCCCTTTCACACTTGGACTGGCCACCATATATGGGTTTCCTTTTCATATCCAACTTGATGCCATTCATACTGTCCATCACATGCCCGTGCCCGTGCCCGTGCCCGTGCCCGTGCCCACTTGCTTGTTGTCTAGAGGGAAAAACACTGGGTCGTAACAAACATTTAACACACTCTTGATGTAAAGCTTAAAGGGGAATCTATTCCTGTTGTATCGGCCTCGGCCATTTCTCGTCTAATAAAGAAACATCTTTCTATTTACTTACTGTTTGTTAAAGAGAATCAGGATACTACAGATTCTAACCTATCTGAGTTGGATAAGGAAAGATTGGATTTTCTCAAAAGTTTTCAAGATTGTTTTTCAGAGGCTTTGCCAAGGGAATTACTGCCTGCTAGGCCTGAGGATCATGGGATTGATTTGATTCCTGGAAGTTCACCACCGAATAAGCCATCCTATAGGGTGAGTGCAGCCCAACAAGAAGAGATTATGAGCCAAGTGCATGACTTGTTGGTCAAAGGGTTGATTCAGTCGAGTTCTTCGCCCTATTGTTCACCAGTGCTTTTGGTACAAAAGAAAGATGGTTCTTGGCGGATGTGCGTTGATTACAGGGCACTGAACAAGATTACCATCAAGAACAAATTTCCTATACCTCGAATCGATGATATTTTGGATCGGTTACAGGGAGCAGCTTACTTCAGTCGCATTGATTTGAAGAGTGGATATCATCAAATTCGCATGAGGCCAGAAGATGTGCACAAGACAGCTTTCAGGACAACTTTTGGACTTTATGAGTTTTTGGTCATGCCTTTTGGTCTTACGAATGCTCCAGCCACTTTTAACAGGATGATGGATCGGATTTTTCGACCCCACCGTGCTTTTGTGGACACTTTCTTTGATGATATGATAGTGTTTTCTCACTCAGAGAAGGAGCATCGGGAGCATTTGACCGAAGTCTTTGAGGAACTCAGAAAGCATAGGTTGGTTGTCAATGGAAAGAAGAGTGAATTCTTCATGCAGGAGATTCACTTTCTTGGGCACATAGTGTGTAAGGATGGCGTCAAGATGGATCCAGCAAAAGTTGAAGCGATAAAGAATTGGCTGGATTTACAGACTATTCATGATGTGAGAAGTTTCTTAGGACTTTGTTCATATTACAGGAGGTTTATCCGATTCTTTGCAGAAATTGCTTCACCTTTACATCACCTAACCAAGAAGGATGTAAAATTCCGATGGACAGTAAAGGAAGTGGAAGTTTTCAACAAGCTTAAGGAAAAGCTAACCACTGGTCTAGTTTTGGTTTTACCGGATCTTCATAAACCTTTTGTGGTACAGTGTGATGCATGCGGGAATAGCATTGGAGCTGTTATGCAGGAGGGACATGTTATTGCCTATGAGAGTCGAACTCTGTCACTAGCAGAAAGGAATCTACAAGTGTATGAGAAGGAGCTTCTTGCGATTATTCATACTCTTTCTACTTGGAAGCATTACCTTCTTGGGGCTGATTTCATTGTTCAGAGTGATCATCAGACTCTTCGATACTTCCTTACTCAAACGAAGCTCTTAGAGAAGCATATGAGATGGGCAAACATTTTGTCCATGTTTCACTTTCAAATTGTTCATGTGGATGGCAAAAAGAATGTGGTTGCGGATGCCTTGTCTAGGAAACCACATGTGGCCGCCGTCTCCATTATTTTTCATCATGAACTTGATGATATGTGAGAACAGTATGCTAATGACTCAGATTTTGAGCGGATTTTTGATCGTTTGACCGAAGGAGAGCGAGTTGATCATTATTCTCTCAAGGAAGGATTTTTGATGATGCATGACAAATTGTGTGTCACATCTCAGCTGAGGCAGAAGGTTTTGACAGAATGCCATGCTCCACCTTATGCAGGCCATTGTGGTATTGAGGCTACAGCGAAGGCTTTGGAGGCATTCTTTTATTGGCCTACTATGCGCAGGGATGCGGATGCGTTCGTGATTGTATCATTTGTTAGAAGATGAAGTATGACCGTCAAAAGACACCTGGGTTACTTCATCCTTGCCTATTCCAGATAGACCGTGGGAGAGTATTGCTATGGATTTTATCTTTGACCTTCCTAGGACAAAGAGTGGGAATGATGGTATCTGGACTATCATAGATCGTTTCAGCAAGCTGGCTCATTTCATTCCAGTCAGGAAGAAGATTAATGGAGAGCAAATGGTGAGGATATTTTTGACGAATATCTTCAAATACCATGGGATGCCCATATCTATTATCAGTGACCGAGATCCTCGAATGACGAGTTTATTTTGGAGAGCATTGTTCGAGAACATGAAGACTTCGTTGAAGTTTTCATCATCTTTTCATCCACAAACAGATGGGCAATTGGAAATTGCCAACTTAGCTGTATTGGATCTTCTAAAGTGTCATGTTTCAGATCATAAGGAACAGTGGGAAAAGTATCTTCCTTTGGTGGAGTTTGCTTACAAGAACACCATTCACACTTCGACAGGAAAGGCACCTTTCGAGATTGTGGAAGGTGGGAAGAAAGTACCTCCGATCCTGCATACAAAAGATAAGATCCGATGAGGCTTACAAGAAGGTCAAGTTGGCTCTTCAAAGGACTCAAGTGAAGTAGAGGAAAGCAACAAACCTTCATCGTCGATCATTGGTTTTTGATTTGGGTGATTGGGTGCTTTTGAGATTTGACGCAAGAAAATGAAGGGTAAAACAGAGCTTATATCCTAAATTGAGTATGCGGTACTATGGGCCTTTTCAGGTGATTGAGAAGATGCTATGTTTACACAAGGTGCAGGTGGTGTTGCGCTGATATAGATATTTGGCATAAATGTATTGATCATGTGAATGAGCAGCCATTGAAGGCTGTAGAATTTAGAAATTGTTATAGGTTTGTCAAAGTTTAAGGTGGATGGAATGCATAAAATATGTGAAACACCTCAGTTTGGAAAGCAATCAAAGAATGTATTTCTACATGACAGGAATGTAAGTAAGAAAGAACTTGATGTTGTGCACTCAGATGTATAGGGGACAATAAAATGGCATTGATGGGAGGATATTGTTACTATATATCTTTCATTGATAAGACTGTTAAAATATACTGCCTGTTATGTCATGTATGAGGGGCACATGTATGTGGGAGTAAGGTAGATGAAGTCTAGAGGATGATATGAAATAGGAATGGATGAAGGCTAAGGTGAGATTCATAATGCATTCTATGTGAGTCTTCTTAGACCTTTCAGAGGTGCGGTGCCTATAGAGCAGGTTAATGAGCCGCAACCAGAGGTGGAAGAACTTGATGAGATTCTTTAACCGGAACAGATTTTGGCACATAAAGAAAGAAAAGTGAGAGGAAAAGTTTCACGTCGATATCTGGTGAAGTTTGTGAACTATTCGCCTATGGATTCGAAGTGGATGGAGGAGGGTGACTTGGCAGATTCACCGAGGATACTACAACTTTACCTCGAGGCTTTTGGTTTGGAGCCTACCTTAGAAAGTGCTTCAACAGGTTCAGCTATGGATTTTGGAGTACTACCTCTTTCTCAAGAGGGGGGTGACTCCGCTCCTTTGTCACAGAGTTCACTTGGATGAGATCTAGAAGTCGCTTGGTGTTCTTATCAGCACACCCGAGATATTGACCTGACAGTATATCTGCCTATGGGATTTCTATGATATATGTGTACTAGTCACATGGTTTGGTTCATGGATATACGAATATCTTCAGAGAATGGGGACGCCTATTCTAGACTTTCGTTTGATATGCATCAATGTTTATTCTTGTTCATGTACTGCTGATCGTGGGTCCAGTGGGATAGCCACGAGTAGAGCAGGTAAAGCATCCAGGGGGACATGATTATTCACGAAGTGGATGCTGATTATTTACGAAGTGGATGCTCTCGATTTATGTATTCCGATGTTGTGTTTCAGTTAGTTCGCAGGGGACAGCTTTCTTGTTGCTCTCTTAGGTTTTGTTTCAGTTGGCAGATCCTTTGAATGAACAATCGAGGATGATTGCTTTGTTTTAAATAAGAGGGGGGTATGCATAATGCTACAGGACTGAGTATTTTACCTCTTTGTCTTAAGCATTGTAAGTATGTTTTAAGCATGTTTAGCACACTAATCATGTTTTACTTTGTATATGCATGTGTGTAAGTTTGTGCACGTATGTGGATGCAGATACATGTTTGGTGTGTGTGTGTTCATGTGCATGCTTTTGGTTTTTCTCTTACCTTGATGCAGGAGCAGCAGCTGAGGCATCCTGTGGGTCAGCCCAGTCAGCAGCTGATGTGGCATTGCCACGTGGCACAGGTGCAGACGTGGCGCACGTGGACTTCAGTTGACGTGGCGTGTGCAGGCACGTTTGGCTGGCTGCAGGTGAGTCGGTTGGCTGCAGGCGCTGCCTTGTAGATGGCTAGCTACGTAGGTACGGGCATTGCCACGTAGGCACACACACACAAGCAAGAGAGAGAGGCGAAGCGATAGGCTGCAACAAATCGCGCAAGCGAAAGCGACGGGCTGCAGCTAAACGCGAAGGTGACGAGCAGAAATGAAAAGCGTCGAAGGAAAAGCCGGGCAACCCAAAAACGCGCAAGAAAAAAAAAAGAAAAAGAAAAGTTGCGTGTGATTTTCAAAAATGCTAGTGCTGTGCTAAATTTTTTTTTAAATAGAAAATATTCAAAGAGTTTTTGAATGAGATAAAAGCACTTGTATAGTTTTTTTTTCTTAGGGGAAAAAGCTATGCTTTTCACCCCCAAACTTGTATAAATAAGAGGCCAACACTATCGAAACCAAGGTTGAATTAAACGATAGGAAAAAGGAGCCTATGGATGACATAAACCCAAAAGGGGACATAAAACCAAAAGAGCCAAAAGCTACACATCATGTAAAAGCATCCATCTCAAAAGCCACCACACAAACCACAAAATTCATATGTGCGACACAAGATACAAAAGCCCAAAAGAAAATTCGATCTCATCGCATGGACAAACATAATGAAAAACTGACAATCGAAAGAAAGTCAGAAAATGAAACAAGTGCCCTTGTATTCCACAACACATCTTGGGTGAAAGCTTGAAGGAGATCTCCTCCCCGTGGATCAAGGAGGAATCTTCTCGGGAGTTGTGCAAGGGCTACGCCGACTTTGAGTCATAAATAAATACCTGCGGGGGCGTCACGCTTTGGGGCCAATTGGTCTTTTGTGCAGGAGCACTCTAGCTCCACTTAAATATTTTCTTTTTCTTCCAAATTTATTATTCCAGTTCATAAAGTGATTAAAGTGTGATTAAGTGTGTTCACCGCCCGTCAAGTTGCTGAAGGCCGGTTTCAGGTTGTCCACACATGGGATTCCTTTTTAACTCCAAACTGATGCCATTCACACTGTCCACCATGTCCCCGTGCACACCTGCATACTGTCTAGAGAAAAACACAGGGTCGTGACATGCAGGACAATAGGTGGTCATCCACAACAGCAAAACGCATCAGAAGGGAACCTCGCGTTTATATACGTGGGTATATGCGGCAAGGGTATATATATATATATATATATATATATATATATATATATATATATATATATACCTTCATAAGGTTAGAAAAATCTGAACTTACGAATTGAGAGATTTGAGAAAGAAATAACAGTGAAGAAGGACAAAGACAAAAACAAAGCATTTGAAAGATCAAAAATAAATAAACTAACAAACCTACAAGAAACAAGAAAACAAAACAAAACATTACATGAATGAAAAAAACTTTTAAAAATAAAAAATAAAAAACACACACACACAAAATACACACACTTCTTCTTAATAAGAACTTAAACCTTTTGAGCTGAGATACTAAACAACAACACAAAATAGCGAAATAGAGAACTGTAAACTCTAGACCTAAAGCACTTCAGAGCCAAAACCAAACATTAAGCTAAACTTTAAAAGAGACTTCGACTCAAAAGTGCAACCATTAACTCCAATGTTTGTTTATATATATGGGTATTTGCGGTTTTCTTGCTTGAGCCAATTGGCTACACCCACCCTTCTTCCATTGCACAAGCATGAAACCTTGGCCTAGTCCTTGACCACAAAGATGTGCGTGTTTTTCATCAAGTATATATGTGCTACGTACACAAGCGTAGAACATGGAGTTTCGACAAATGTTAGAGAGCTCTTTGGTTTTTTGGGAGAAAACATGGTCCACTGACTAGACTCCCAGAGCTCCGCATGTGACATGCAGTCACCTCCCAAAAAGTATAGATGTTATTCAAGATACTCCTATCTTGGATGAAGCGTATCTGGTGCCATGAATGAGGTCTGGGAGGTGCGGCTGAATGCGGAGGCTAATTGCCATGGTGAGGATTTTGTATGCTATGCTAGTTGGTTGAGTCTTGAAGGGTAGATGAGTCCTCCCGAGATTACCCTGAAGGGCAGCATGGTAGCCTATGTCATAGTTCGTACAGTTCTTCAAGTGGTAATCGGTATGTATTCCTATACCTAAGGTCCTTATGAGTGAGAAAGGGACCCAGGCTCCACGTGCGCAGAAGGTTGCACGTTTTCGCTAAATGATCTGTCATGTTGCATGCGTTTACAGCGTCCTTGGAGGGCATGGATGATGTCTAGTTTCCATTAGGGAGAGGGGGAGGGAATATATCCTTTGGTCTTGTTTCAGCATGCCTGCCACCACTGGGCAGTGGGGAGGGGTACCATATCCTACCTGCTGCTTGCCAAATGTGCTAGCTGGTGATGGTGCTGATGAGTTGTGTCAAATCCCCATTGGATCCCCTCGTGATCGTTCTTGGTACGAGACTCGAAACCTGCAAACAAACAAACAAACAACAAGGGGGGTGCAGGCCTGACTCACCTCCCAACCATGACAATCGTGGGCAAGCCCATAGTCTTGGCTGTCCCCATCGAGCCACAAGCTGAGCTAATGAAACCGGCCTCTGATAGAAAACCAGAGTGCGGTAGGAGCAATCACCCGTCCACTTGTAGTCTAGATGAAAAAAACCAAACACAGATTGGGGCTAGAATGCCCAAATCTGAATACACAGCGACACCTGTTGGCCCCAAAGCTTGGCGCCCCTTGCGGTATTTCTTTATTCAATTAAAATAATATGTATGGCTGAGTACAACACAAAGACCAGCCAAGAGTTTACACCTGTAAGTCCAATCTGACTGCCCACAAATCCTTCTCAGCACAGAGGATCTATTCACACAGATCTGTGTCCTCAAGCAACACACTGTGCCTCCCTCTGATCAGCCAAGTTCACAAAGCAGGCCAGCCATGGGCATACATCTGGCATAACTCAAGAGCCTGATACATCTTCTCAGCTCAAACATACATATGCTGTTCAATCTCTGTCTTAATCCCTTGTCAATCTGCCATACTCCTCCTCTCACAAGGAGCCAGATAACACATACCTGTAGCAGACATCAAGCAATAGAAAGAGAGATAGATGAACAGAGTCAAGGCTTACCAAGTTCAGCTCGTGAAACAACACTTGAGGAAGCAACAGCACCAATCTGTGCCTGCAGGCACTTGAATCCACAATCCTGCTTCACACGTGTGCTTGCACTTGCCTGTATCTTCCTCCTGATGCTCACTCCTATGCTGTCCTTGTAAAGTACAGATCTGAAAATCAGCACAGTACCCGTCTGTACCGCCTCGGGATACGTGCCAGGCGTTGTACTTGCATAAACAGCCTGCTGTCCACTTCTGTACCAGCCTGAATCAGCATACACAGGTCTGCACAGGTCTGTCCAGCACCCAGAAAGACGCCGCCTGCACCTGTACTTGCTGTACCTGACTGCCCGTACACTGTACGGCAGTCGTACAGTAGGGTTTGGGCTGGAAAACAGGCTGTACAGCCTGTTCAGAGCTTCTGCGCAGAGTTTCCAGCAGCAGCTCTGTGCGCCGCCAGCAACAGAGGAGAAAGAGAGAGAAAGAGAGTGCCCAGTTTCTGGCCGTACAGTGCTGTACGGCTGGTTCTACTCAGAAAATCAGCTTCAGCACACAGCAAATCTGCAGTCGGCTCTTCTCTTCAGCTTCTCCACGCATGTACACAAGCGCATGAGGGCTCCTCCACGATTCCTTTCCCAAAAGCTAGAGAGAGGGGGAGGAGAGAGAAGCACTCACTCCAAAAGTGGAGTGGCCTCCTCCCCATAAAAATCCTAGGGCCCCCAAACTTTAAAAGTTCCCTAGGGCCACTAAGGCCTAGGGGCAACTTTAATAAACATTAAAACTTAATGTTTTAATGTTCCCCCTTCACACCTAGGGATGTCCACACATCTTAAACACTGTCCGGGCACCCCCCATGTGAATCATAAAATATTCTGACTCTGCAACCACCATGCACACACTTGTCCTGCTCCATTTTCTCAGGGCCATGACATACCCCCCTCTTGAAAGATGGCAAGCGTCCTCGATTGCATTCTGGTGATGCATCAAAATATCCAAAGTGAAATATACAATATGGCAAGATCAGCGTCCCAATCTCTCTGAGCCATACACATGTATCATCATTCACTGCAAAGCAATGGCATAATAATAGTCCAAGTTGTATACCACTGTGAACCATACATATCCACAATAATCGCCATGTGACTAGTACACATATATCATAGAAGTCCCATAAACAGATGTACTGTCAGCCTCAGTACCTTCGGGTGGGATAAAATCTGCACCAAGCGACCTCTAGATGTCATGTGAGCCTGTCTGTATCAAGGGAGTGGAGGTGCTACCCCCCTCTTGAGCATCAGGTAATGCTCCAGACCCATGCTCTGCTGAACCTGAATGAGCCACAATAAGAGTCGGCTCTAACTCAAAGGCATCGAGATAAAGCTGCAAAACCTGAGGTGAATCTGTTAAGTCACCTTCCTCCATCCACTTCGCATCCATCGGTGAATAGTTCTTGAACTTCACAAGATAGCGACGGGAAACTTTACCTCGTACCTTCCTTTCTTTATGTGCCAGTATCTGCTCTGGAATCAGAACCTCATCAAGTTCCTGAACTTCCGGCTGAGCCTCATCTGATACATCCTCAGGCACATCCCCACGGAAAGTTCGAAGAAGACTCACCTGAAAAGCATTGTGAATCCTCCAGTGATCTGGTAACTTCAAACGATAGGTTACCTCACCAATCTTTTCCAAAACCTGAAAAGGCCCATAATATCGCATGCTCAACTTAGGGAATAAGCGCTCTTTACCCTTCATCTTCTTGAGTCTAGCCTTTTCAAAACGCAAAAGAACCCAATCACCCAATGCAAACTGTAAATCACGTCTGTGAGACGGTCTGCGGCTTTCTTTTGCTTCTGCTGAGTTTTCTGGAGGGCCAACTTAACTCTCTGATAAGCTTCATCCAAGCTCTCCACATACTGATCAGCCTCAAAAATCTTATCCTTTGTATGCAAAATGGGTGGAACCTTCTTCCCTCCTTCTACAATCTCAAAAGGCGCCTTGCCTGTCGAGCTATGTACAGTGTTGTTATATGCAAACTCCACTAAAGGAAGATACTTTTCCCATTGTTGCTTGTGCTCTGACACATAACACTTGAGAAGATCTAACACTGTAGAGTTAGCCTCTTCTGACTGACCATCTGTCTGTGGATGAAATGACGATGAAAACTTGAGAGTTGTACCCATGTTGTCAAACAACCCTCTCCAAAACAAACTCGTCATCCGTGGATCACGGTCACTAATGATAGACGTAGGCAAGCCATGATACTTGAAGATGTTCGCCATGAACAACTTCACCATATGATCCACTTTAATTGTCTTCCTCACGGGAATGAAATGAGCCTGCTTACTGAACCTGCATATGATAGTCCAGATGCCATCATTTCCCGTTTGTGTCCGTGGAAGATCAAATACAAAATCCATGGCAATGCTCTCCCAAGGTCTATCCGGAATAGGTAAAGGCTGTAATAACCCTGGTGTCTTCTGACGGTCAAACTTTACCTTCTGACATACGATGCATTGCCTCACAAAGGCATCAACATCTCTTCTCAAGGTTGGCCAATAAAAGAAAGTCTCCACTGCTTTGACCGTGGCGTCAATACCTCTATGACCTGCATACGGTGGAGCATGACTTTCAATCATAACCTTGAGTCGCAATGGCCTGGTAACACACAGTCTGCCATGCATCAATAAAAACCCATCTCTGAGAGTGTAATGCTCATGCCGCTGACCCTCAGACATCTGATCATACAACCTTTCAAAATCCTCATCATGGGCATACTGCTCTTTCATTTCATCAAGCTCATGATGATAAGCAAGTGAAATTGCAGAGACCTGTGGCTTGTGTGACAAAGCATCTGCCACCACATTCTTTTTGCCTTCCACATGCACAATCTGAAAGTGAAACATTGACAAAAAGTTTGCCCAACGCATATGCTTCTCTGAAAGCTTAGTCTGCGTGAGGAAATAACGCAAGGTCTGATGATCTGTCTGCACAGTGAAATCAGCCCCAAGCAAGTAGTGTTTCCATGTAGAAAGAGCGTGAATTACAGCCAGCATCTCTTTCTCATACACCTGTAAATGCTTCTCGGCATCTTGCAAAACTCTACTCTCATAGGCTATCACATGTCCCTCTTGCATGAGAACTGCACCAATGCTACTTCCACATGCATCACACTGGACAACAAAAGCCTTTCGGAGGTCCGGTAACACCAATACTGGGTCCGAAGTAAGCTTTTCTTTGAGCTTTTTGAATGCTGTAATTTCCCGATCAGCCCATCTAAACGGAGTTGCTTTCTTCGTCAAAGCATGAAGAGGTGAAGCAATTTCAGCAAAGTGCCTTATGTAACGCCTGTAATAGGAACACAATCCTAGAAAGCTGCGTACATCATGCACGGTCCTCAAAGCTGGCCAATTAAGTATTGCTTCTACCTTTGCTGGATCCATACGGACTCCATGACCAGACACAATATGCCCCAAGAAATGTATCTCCTGCAAGAAAAACTCACTCTTCTTGCCATTAACCACCAATCTATGGTTTCTGAGTTCTGCAAACACAATGGCCAAATGCCTTCTTTGTTCTTCCTCAGTTTGTGAATGCACAATCATATCATCAAAGAATGTGCCCACAAACTCTCTATGAGGCCTGAAAATCCTGTCCATCATTCTGTTAAATGTGGCAGGCGCATTCGTTAAACCAAAGGGCATAACCAAGAACTCATACAACCCAAATGTGGTTCGGAATGCTGTCTTATGCACATCCTCGGGTCTAATGCATATCTGATGATACCCGCTTTTCAAGTCAATACGACTAAAAACTGTGGAGCCCTGTAAGCGGTCCAAGATGTCATCGATCCTCGGTATGGGGAATCGATTCTTGATGGTATTCTTATTCAGCGCCCTGTAATCAATACACATGCGCCAAGAACCATCCTTCTTCTGCACTAAGAGCACAGGTGAGCAAAAGGGTGATGAGCTAGGCTGAATCAACCCCTTATTCAATAGCTCCTGCACCTGACTCATAATCTCTTCCTGTTGGGCTGCACTAACACGATACGGCGGTCTATTCGGTGGAGTACTACCAGGAATCAGATCTATGGCATGATCTTCTGGCCTCTCAGGAGGTAATTCTCCTGGCAATGACTCGGAAAAACAGTCTTGAAACCCACTTAAGAAATCAGCCCTGTCCTTATCTAACATTGACAAATTAGACTTAGACTCATCATCCTGTGCATCCTTTACATAAATCAAGTACGCGAAAAGATGCTTTTTCATTACTGATGAAATCGCCGAAGCGGATACAATAGGAACAGATTCCCCTTTGAGTTTTACATCCAATACATGCTCTTTTCCTCTATGAGTCAGAGTAATTTTCCTATTGTAAGTATCCACCACCGCATGTACCCTGTGGCACCATGGCATCCCCAACAAAACATCACAGCCATCCAAAGGCATGATGAAGAACTCCTCGCTGTCCACATAACCCTGCAAATGAAGCCGAAGCTTCCCAATGATAGGAGTAACGGGTTCTGCATACCCTGGACAAGCCATATTAGCCTCATGTAACGGCCCCATCTCCTCTGCGCGAATCCCCAATCGGCCAGCCAAATCTGGTGAAATGAAGTTGGCTCTAGCACCTGTGTCAAAGAAGATCAAAGCATTCTGATCTCTCACTTTGCCCCATGCCCTGCACAACTCTGTAGCTTCACCACCTAGCTGCTCCCCCACAAGATCAGGAACTAAGCCTGCAGAAGGCTTTGGTTTCTTTGGCTTGGGCTCTCCTTTATTGTCAGGATCCTTTTTGGACGTTCTTTTGGGACAATTGAATGACATATGCCCCTCATCAGTACAGTAAAAACACTTTTGAGCATCTCTCAAAGCCTGTCTTTCCTCAGAAGTCCTTTTGGGCATTGGCAACTTCTTATACTTTGTCTCTGTAGACCCTTTAGCATCACGAGAAGCATGCCCAAATTTTTCAGCTTTCTTGCCCAACTTCTTACTGCCTTTAAATCCAGATGAACCACCTGTGAGTAACGCATTGGCTGTCATAGCATTCTCAATCATCTGTGACATGTTCGTTACTCTTGTCTTTATACAATAATCTCGTACCTCCTTGGGCAGCCCACAACAATACTTCTCTACCTGCTCAGATAATGGCACAGCACGATAAGAAGTCACTGGGAGTAAAGCTTCCCAAAACTTCTTGTTATAATCCTCCAAACTATCACACTTTGAAGCATCCAGCTTGTGCCATGCGGTCATAACATCCACCTCAAATGTAGATGTGAGCCATACAGAAGAGAAAACCTGTTTGAATTGGACTCATGTGGTGGGTGCTATGCCCTGCAAAAGAAGAGTAGACCACCACTGCAAAGCATTGCCCTTGAGAAAAGTGGCAGCTTTCCTCACCTTCGAGGACTCTGTGTAATTCCCACCAGAAAAAGCAGCATCAAACTGCTGTAAAAAGGTAAGTGCCTTCAATTTATCCTTGGCCCCACTGAAAGTGTCAAACTTCACTGCAGCTCCCCCTTCCTTGTAATCCTTCGCCTTTCCCATAGGCGTTAGATTATCATATGGAAGTGGTTTCGTAAGATTGCTGCCCCCAACATTCATACCCATCATTGGGTCAACATTTCCCATTCCAACACCAGGCATACCATACATCCCAGCCATGTTTCCATACATTCCATTATGCATACCTGGCTGCATGCCACCAAACATATTGCCTTGCATCCCAGGTTGCATGCTTCCAAACACATTTCCTTGCATACCGGACTGCATACCACCATACATATTCCCTTGCATGCCAGGCTGAAAATTGGCTCCAAAAGGCCCATACATACCCATGCCTCCCTGAGGATAACCCCCAGTCATGGATTGGAACACCGAGCCACCACCAAAGTACCCTGGATGCATGTTCTGCTGAGGAATAGGTGGCTGTCCATAGAAGGAACTCTGTGGGTTAGCACCAAAAGCATGTTGCATGTTCGGAAACTGGGCAGGAGATGGATCCTGTGGAGTGGTACCACTATGACCCTGAGAAAGATTCTTTGAACGAACCTTCTTCTTCTTTTTCTGGGACTCTGTGCGGGGCTCTGAGCGAGATCTCAAAAATTCAGCAAATCTCTCACTCTGAGTGAGCTGCATAAAAGTATCCATAACACTAGCCAAGCGATCTTTAAACCGAGCATCATCATCCTCTTTACCATGCACATCTTCTGGCTGTGTTACATCCTCATAAGGCTCAACATCTGTAGCTTGTTCTCCTGCAAAAATATCCTCAGATACATCTCTTTCAGGAGAAGACTCTTGCTCTTCTTCTTCTTGATAGAAGTACTCTTCCTCTGTATCAGACATGATTGCTGAATTTTCAGCGATGGCTTTCTTCAAAGCAACCACGAGCTCACCCCCTTCAGAAAGTTGATGATTGGTCCCGGCAACGGAACCTTGAAACCGGCCTCTGATAGAAAACCAGAGTGCGGTAGGAGCAATCACCCGTCCACTTGTAGTCTAGATGAAAAAAACCAAACACAGATTGGGGCTAGAATGCCCAAATCTGAATACACAGCGACACCTGTTGGCCCCAAAGCTTGGCGCCCCTTGCGGTATTTCTTTATTCAATTAAAATAATATGTATGGCTGAGTACAACACAAAGACCAGCCAAGAGTTTACACCTGTAAGTCCAATCTGACTGCCCACAAATCCTTCTCAGCACAGAGGATCTATTCACACAGATCTGTGTCCTCAAGCAACACACTGTGCCTCCCTCTGATCAGCCAAGTTCACAAAGCAGGCCAGCCATGGGCATACATCTGGCATAACTCAAGAGCCTGATACATCTTCTCAGCTCAAACATACATATGCTGTTCAATCTCTGTCTTAATCCCTTGTCAATCTGCCATACTCCTCCTCTCACAAGGAGCCAGATAACACATACCTGTAGCAGACATCAAGCAATAGAAAGAGAGATAGATGAACAGAGTCAAGGCTTACCAAGTTCAGCTCGTGAAACAACACTTGAGGAAGCAACAGCACCAATCTGTGCCTGCAGGCACTTGAATCCACAATCCTGCTTCACACGTGTGCTTGCACTTGCCTGTATCTTCCTCCTGATGCTCACTCCTATGCTGTCCTTGTAAAGTACAGATCTGAAAATCAGCACAGTACCCGTCTGTACCGCCTCGGGATACGTGCCAGGCGTTGTACTTGCATAAACAGCCTGCTGTCCACTTCTGTACCAGCCTGAATCAGCATACACAGGTCTGCACAGGTCTGTCCAGCACCCAGAAAGACGCCGCCTGCACCTGTACTTGCTGTACCTGACTGCCCGTACACTGTACGGCAGTCGTACAGTAGGGTTTGGGCTGGAAAACAGGCTGTACAGCCTGTTCAGAGCTTCTGCGCAGAGTTTCCAGCAGCAGCTCTGTGCGCCGCCAGCAACAGAGGAGAAAGAGAGAGAAAGAGAGTGCCCAGTTTCTGGCCGTACAGTGCTGTACGGCTGGTTCTACTCAGAAAATCAGCTTCAGCACACAGCAAATCTGCAGTCGGCTCTTCTCTTCAGCTTCTCCACGCATGTACACAAGCGCATGAGGGCTCCTCCACGATTCCTTTCCCAAAAGCTAGAGAGAGGGGGAGGAGAGAGAAGCACTCACTCCAAAAGTGGAGTGGCCTCCTCCCCATAAAAATCCTAGGGCCCCCAAACTTTAAAAGTTCCCTAGGGCCACTAAGGCCTAGGGGCAACTTTAATAAACATTAAAACTTAATGTTTTAATGTTCCCCCTTCACACCTAGGGATGTCCACACATCTTAAACACTGTCCGGGCACCCCCCATGTGAATCATAAAATATTCTGACTCTGCAACCACCATGCACACACTTGTCCTGCTCCATTTTCTCAGGGCCATGACAGCTAACTAGGTTGACGTACCGACCAATCTCCTCCTCGCGACGTCCCATACCGCCACGAGGCTACCCTCACGGGCCTCGAGATTGTTGCCGGCCTCGGCTGCGTAAAGCAGGTGGACGTCTGCACTAGATCCAGGCTCCAAGACCATAGAGCTCTCACGAACTCGCGAGACTCTCTATATCCCAATAACTAACCTTGGCCACCCTTTTATAGGCTCTTGGCCGGTCATCGGGCGTCCACACTTGGGCGCCCGCCCGTTCATACTTGGGTGCCCGCCCGTTAGTTTATCCCTAACTCAGCTCGTCAATCAGCCTGCCTAGCTCCAAGCTTCCCCAAACCTCGAAGCTAGTCTTGCATGCGTGTAGCACACGGTAGATACACACTGTGCACATGACATACTCCCCTTCCTCTAAGAGCTCACTGTGCACATGACATACTCCCCTCCCTTTAGTGAGCTCACTCCTGAGCTCACTAAAAAGCCAGGGTAATCTCTCTGAAGAGTAGTCAATGTCTCCCATGTAGCGTGCTCCTCAACACGATCCTTCCCCATGATCTTGTATTCCGTGATAAGCGTATTACGCAATCTTCTTTCACGAAATCCAAGAATATTTTCAGGTTCGTGCGGAACAAATGTCATGTCCTCGACATCTATAATTTCTTGAGGAGTAACTAACTGATCTGTTCCACCTAGTACTTCCTTAAGTCTACTGACATGAAATACAGGATGAACTTTCACATGAGAAGGCAAATCTAATTCATATGCAACTGAACCAATCCTTCGTGTAATACGAAATGATCCACAGTATCTAGGGGATAATTTCGGAGATCGACCTGTCCGTAAAGTCTCAGAATCTTTTGGAACTCGCAATTACACCATCGTTTCTCGAGAGAACTCTCTGGGTGAACGATGTCTATTAGAATAAAATCTGTCTCGGTCTTGAGCACTTCTAATAGATTCCTTCGCAACTTGTAACATTTCCTCTAGGTTGAAACCATACATAAGCATGAAAGGACTAAAACCTGTACTCGTATGCTTAGTACTGTTATATGCAAATTCTAACATAGGAAGATAATCCTCCCATGAACTCTGTCTTTTGGATACATATGCTCGAAGCATATCCTCCAAAATCTGATTCACTCTTTCAGTCTGGCCATCAGATTGAGGATGATGAGAGGAACTCAAATTCAAAGTTGTTTCCAACTTCTCAAAAACAAGTTTCCAAAAATCACTCGTAAACTTAGAGTCCCTATCACTGACTATGTCTTGTGGTAACCTGTATAGTCTAAACAATTGCTCGATAAACTGCCGTGCTAATTGCGTAGCTGTAATAGTCTTCCGGGTCGGTAAAAATCTAGCCATTTTTGTCAAGTGATCTACCACAACCCAAATAGAATCGTGGCCTTGATGTGTTCTTGGCAATCCGGTAATAAAATCCATGGAAATACTTTCCCATTTATTACTTGGGATTTGCAAAGGATGCAACAACCCAGCCTGTCTAAAGCGTTCAGCTTTATTTGCTTGACAGATTTGACACTTGAGAACATAATCTTCTACATATCCTTTCATCTTTGGCTAATAAAAAGTGTGTTTCACTAACGATAGTGTCCTGTGTACCCCAAGGTGTCCAGCAGAAGGGGCGTCGTGACACTCCTTAAGAATCTTGGACCTAATGTCCGGGATCTGTGGTACACAAATTTTGTCATTAACGGAATAGTAAACCATTCCGAATCATCCACTGGCCTCCTGCAGCCTGAATGGTAGACTGCTCAGTCATTGAGTCTTGGTCAATCAATGAGCTCCCGTCTTGGATCTTTTACCAAAATGGACCAAAATAACTATCAGTCTTGCAAAGCCCTCTCAATGACCGAAATAAGTTAGTAGAAATCTCGGTGAACGACAAAGTATTCACCTCTCGAATTCGATTAAGCGCATCTGCAACACTGTTCATGGACCCTTTCCGATAACGGATCTCAAAATCAAAATCTTGCATTAACTCCGCCCAACGAGCTTTCCTTCCTCTCAAATCATCCGCATCACACACATACTTGATTGACTGATGATCAGTCAATACCACAAACTTGGAGCCATATAAATAATGTCTTTAAACCTTGAGAGCATGAATCACAGCATAAAGCTCCTTCTCAAGGGTTGGCCAATGAGATTGAGTGTCGTCTAGTTTTTCACTTTCAAAAGCAACCGGTCTACCATCTTGAAATAGAACAGCCCCGATAGCATAGTCACTGGCATCAGTTTCAAGAACATAAGGCCGACTAGGATCAGGTAATGCTAAGATAGGTGTTTCCTTGACTTTATCTTTCAAAAGTCTGAAGGCCATATCCAAATCGTTATTCCAAGTGATAGGCTGATTTGACTTACGTCCATGACCTTTAAATAAGTCGGTCATCGGTAGTGTGAGCTGAGAGTACTCCCGCACAGATTTCCGAAGAAAAACAACAAAACCGAGAAAAGAACGAAGTTGTTTCACTGTTCGCGGTATAGGCCAGTCCAGAACCTTCTGAACTCGGTCATAGTCAATGCTCAATCCATCTCTAGTGATCTTGTGTCCCAAGTAAATGATTTCTGTCATAAAGAACTCACATTTACTTAATTTTGCATATAGTCGATTCTGTCTTAAAATAGATAAGACAATCGTGAGATGTCTGACATGATCCTCAAGAGTACGACTATATATCAAAATATCATCCAGGAACACCACCACAAATTTTCCCAAATGTTCACGAAAAAGATCGTTTATCATTTGCTGGAAAGTGGTTGGAGCATTGGTTAACCCAAAAGGTAATACGAGAAACTCGTAATGGCCATACTTAGTCCGAAAGGCGGTTCTTTCGACATGCCTTTCATGAATACGTATCTGGTGATAGCCAGTACGTAAATCGATCTTTGTGAAATATTTCGCTCCTGCTAAATAACCGGTCAATCAGGTCATCTGATCTAGGGAGAGGATAACGGTTCTTAATAGTCAGCTTGTTCAATCTCTTGTAATCTATACACATTCTCCAAGTGTTGTCCTTCTTTCTCCTAAGCAACACAGGTGCACCCCAAGGTGATTTACGTGGACAGATCTGGCCCATTCTTAAATAATCTTCGAGTTGTTTAGCGAACTCGTCTTCCTCAGCTTGGCTCATCCTGTAAGGTGGAATACTGACGGGATGAGCACCAGGGATCAAGTCAATACGATGATCTACTGCTCGTTCAGGTGGTAAACCCGATGGTAGTTCCTTAGGAAATACATCTTGAAACGAATCAAGTATCTTTTGTAATTCTTTGCTTTCAAACACACTTAATTCATTTACATCCAAGGAAGGGATGAGAAAGGAAGAAAGTGGAATCAATACACATTGGAAAGCGGTATACAAAGAAGAATCCATTATATTTCCAAAATCAATTGTATTTACAAGAGGTTTCTGAGAGGGATGAATACAATCACCTAAAATACTATACTTGGTGTCCCTATGCTGAAAAGAAAAAATATGACTAGACCAATCTATCTGGACTTGAAGAGTCTTAAACCACTCAATCCCTAATAACAAGTCTACATTTTCTAGGTGCATTACATAGCATTCCAAAGTATCTTTGTAGTCCTGAATCTGGATTGGAAGCATCTCCACCTTTCGATCCCATACTTGCCTTCCCGCAGGTAGGCGTACCTCATAGGTATGATCGCTGGGTGTCGTATCAAGACTCAATTTCTGCACAAGTTTGTAGTTAACAAAGTTGTGTGAGTTGCGAGGGTCTAAAAGAATGTGAATCGTATGGCCATTCACTTCTCCATAAACGCGGAGAAGATCATGCAAGCCAAATACTTTAGAATTGAACAGACAATTAGAACAAGTACTAGGGCGAGAAAGTACAGTAATTGACGTACCTGTTAAAGACAACTGGTTAGCTGCCTTTGGCTTGGGTCCTGCGTTTATCTTGGCACCTCGTTACGCATGTGTCCTTTTTCTTAGTGGATAAAACAACGTCCTTCCTTCTTGAGCTTTAAAGCCCGAAGGAGTCGTTTCTTCTTCGCTGGTGTCGAACTGGAATTCTTCGAAGGTTGGTCCGAAGACTTTCCTTCAGTCGTGTTAGCCATAGGTGCGGAGAACTTTCTTTTATGCTTGTTTCCCTACTCGGTAACTGTTTTAGACTTGGAAGAAACCATTGTATCATCATAGATACGAGCTGAATGAATGGCTTCGTTCAATGTTTTGCATTTGTTATTTTTAACCTGTAAACGGTATGAGTCTGGTAACCCTGCTACGAAGAACCCCAAAAGAGTAGTGGGATCCATCTTTGTAGCTTTCATCTGCAAGTCCCTAAACTTCTGGAGGTAGACCTCATAAGTGAGGTGCTGCGAGGTCATGGTCAAAGCTGAAAACCGGAACAACGTCATAATCATCCTCTTTCTAGAGGAATTCCTTCTTGAAGACGTCTTCGAATTGTGCCCAAGTTGTTGGCTTAGGGTTGAGTTCCTTCCACCAAAGCAAAGCTTTGCCGGACAGGAAACCTGCTGCTAACTGGATCTTTTTTCATCATCATATGGATGAAACTGAAAGTGAACTTTCGAAGCTAGTCTTGCGTGCGTGTAGCACACAGTAGATACACACTGTGCACATGACAAGTTGGCACATTTGATCCGCAAGGGTCAGCATGGTGATGTCATGTGCCTGCACATGTACATGCTAATTCCAGGGCTAATCCTTGAAGGGCAATAGATAAAGAACAAGATTAGAACTAGATATAGGAGCTGGTGCAGCTTGTGTGGGCACGGAAGCCTTGTGGAGGACTCAAGTGGCTGTCGGCCAGCTCATGAAGGTGAAATACTCGTGTCGGTTTGCAGCTTTGGTGGATTTATTGTCCATGGACCTGGCCGACACTAGGTCGGCCAGTCCATGAAGGCCTATATAAGGTGCATGTCGCTCATTGCTTGAATCACTGTAACTTGGTTGAACACGATGCTATTCAATACACTTAAATACACCAAGATTTAATGGACAACATGCTCAATACAAGAAGTAATTTGCTGAATTGACAAGAGACGCACAATGAGCCGGAACGGCCGGTCCCTCCCTCAAATAAAGTATATTGATCTTGGGAGAATCAAGTACATAGTGTCATGGGCACTTTTGACCAGATTTCCATACCAATGCATCGAAGTATATGTTTGTAACCTTGCTCATCTTGTAGTTGAAAGAGTGCACAAAGTGGAAGCAAAAGGGCACTAGAATGTGTTGAATAGAGAGTTCAAGAGAGAGAGAGAGATGGAGCAACTATGCTGAATATACTGTAGCAAAACAGTCCCAAGCAAGAGACACAAGTAGTCTCATAAGTGAGGGAGCAAAATATGTACAAGATTGAATAAACTGGCCAACTGGGAAAATACCATACGGGTTGGGAAAAATCCTAGAAAAATATGTAAAATAGGGGTGGCCAGCCCTTAATCAAGGACCATGCAAAAGGGACCAAAAGGACACCAAAAATGGGCAAAAACTGGGGATGAATGTGCTAACACCCCCTCTCAGCGCACCAGATGCTGAACAAACTCCGAGAAGCCGAAGAAGTCGTCTATTACGACCCTGTGTTTTTCTCTCTGGACAACAAGCAGGTGGGCACGGGCACGGGATGGACAGTGTGGACAGGCATCAGTTGGATGTGAAAAGAAAACTCATATTGGTGGCCAGTCCAAGTGTGAAAGGGGACAAAAAGGAACTTTAAAATTTATAAGGTTTTTAAACCTTTGATGATTTAAAAGCATTATTATTTTTGAAAGCATGCGTTTTTAATCTTGCTTTCGGCGTCTTTGAAAAAAAGCGCATCACCTCCTTATAAAGAGAAGGGTGGCGAGTTGAAGACGAAGGTCGTCGTATGGATCATCAACGTGTGGCCGAATGGTTTACGCGGGCGCATCCCCTGGGGCGCTGTTGTGCGTACGTTTGGAAGGCGAAGTGGCTGCTCTGCTGATGGGCGCTGCTGCTGTCGCCGTCGGGTGCTGTTGCTGCTGCTATTGGGTGTTGACAGGGGGCTATGCGCATGGCTACAGCCGGGCGGGCCGAGTGTGGCTACAGCCAGGTGGGCTGTGAACAGCTCTGGGCACCAGGCGGGTTGCTGCCAGCGAAAGGACACCAAAGGACACCAAACGTGCTATGTGCACGGGCTGCCAGCAACCAGCGACCAGACACGTGGGCAGCTAGGCAAGCGTCAGTTAGGCGGACAGCCAGTCGGGCAGCCAAGTGGACGCCAGGTGTGGGAAGGTGGTGCAGAGGATGGGCACGCAGCAGCGAATCTGGCCAGGTGCTGGCGGTCGTGGAGCAGGTTACTTGCATGTGATAGCCAAGTGGGCGGTTTTTTGGAGCATGGAGCAGACTGCATCGCTGAGGCATCTCCGCAGCTAGACCGGACAGGCTTAGACCAGCATGATGGAAGCGGGTCTATGGGTTTTTGGCACCGTGATTGGATGGTGCATATGTGGATTTATCTGTCATGGAAATAGGACACTGGTCTTTTGAGAAGAAACAGGACTTTGGTATCGAGGAAACAGGCCTATGGTTTATGGATACATGTCTATGGTTTATTAGATAGAGGTCTTTGGTTTCATGTGGAAAACATGTCTCTGGATTCATGTGAACAGGTTCTAGTTTTCTCGAGGTTACATGCAAGCTGTGACTATAGGAAGGACATGTAGTTTGGTACAACCCTTCTGTTGTTTGGGAAAGGGTTTGTGGGATCCATGATAGAGATGGAGAGAACCTTTTCAAGCAGGGAGGTGTCGTATATTGGTAAAGGCAAGTTGTACTCTGTACTCATATTTGATCAAGTAAAGAAATACCGCAAGGGGCGCCATTGCGTTTTGGGGCCAATCGGTGTCCTTGTACTATTTGCAGGAGCATTCTAGCTCCCCTGTTTGTTTTCCTTTCCTGGTTCCCATGGGTGATGAAGTGTTTTGTGTGCGAGTGTTTGTTCCACCGCCCGTCAGATTTCTGAAGGCCGGTTTCATCGTCCTCTGTCAAAGACAAAAGAATGCAACAACAACAGGTACCAGAAAAGCTCCACAAGCAATCTCCACAGCAACTCAGCTACAAAAGCAACAGAACAAGCTGCCAGGTACATTGCTCCTCTAGAAGAAAACAACCATGTAGGTTGCGTCGTGCTGCTCTAAATATTGGTGCCAAACCCAAATGAAAATACAGTGCCACAGAAATCCCTAGAAGCCTATAGCTCCAGGAAGATAATACCCTCAAAAGAAAGAGTCCATCCGCACCAACTCTGTACCAAGAGTAGCCAAATGTTATACAATAGCATCCTCCTCGAAGGTCGGCATCACCAGATGTAATAACTCAACTGTCCCCTCTGAAAACTGATGTCGGGACTCCACAGGCCCAACCAAATCCAAATCCCAATCCTTCAATCCCTGGAAGTACCACTGTGCCCCAGGCACAGTCGTAGCCTCTTCAATAGCATCAAACAGCGTAGAAGTAAGCTCCTCCATAGAAGGCAAAGGGACCAGCAACACATCCTGGTCATTGGTTGTCGAAGAAAGAGTCGGAGGCGAAGCAATAGGAGACAAATCCCCCTCAGAAGCTGTGAGCAAAGATAGCCCACTGTCTTCCTCAAAAACATTACTAGAGAAATCATCCTGGTAAGGAGAAGTATGCACAGAAACTGAAGGCAAGGCAACAGGAGAAACAAACTCCTTAGATGCAGTGAGCAAAACTAGCCCACTATCCTTCGCTCATAGTTGTTTCTCGTACGCGTACGAACCTGTTCGTACGTACGAGTTGTACGGTACGATACCGTACGGTATCGTACGGTACGAGTTATTATTATTTTTTTTCTAATTTTTTTTTTCCTTGAAATTTTTTTTTTCCAAATGCTTAAAGAAAATAGAAACCCTGCTTTACGAAGATCCCAAATGCTCGCAATACTTCGCAACTTTTGTGTCCACTCCGTATTCCATATGGGGTTGTGGAGAGACCCAAAAAATCTGGCGAGGTAGACTGGTAGTGTATACTTGATTGGTAGGATGAGAGAATCTTGCTACATCACTTGGGGATCCCTGGTATAGGTAGGCTAGACAATTAGATTCTCAAGTTATGCACGAGGGAGAACATTTGGACATGGCCATTTTGATCTAGAGAGGAGTCCCTAAACTTATCACCCTAGATGCACTCCTCGTATTTGTGCAAGGACGGTCCCTTAGTCATAAACGCTACACTGGGAGACCTTTGGTATTGCATTACCCATCCAGGTTCTTTTTTGGAGACAATCGGGAGATCCAACTGGGAGAGACACATATCCATGTACTGGTTTCTCAAGCACTGTAGACTCCTCCCCTCCCAACCTTCCCTCACATTCAAGCTTGAAGCTCCATAGCTTGTAAGTGTAAAAAATAAAAACCGTATTTTATCGTACGGTATCCGAAAATTTCATATCGTACCAAAAATTCCCGTACGGTATCGTATTTTCGTACCGTGACAACCATGCCTTCGCTGCAGGAACATCTCCAAAAGAAGTATCCACAAGATCACTGGCTGCATAGCACCCAGAAGTAGAAACCATCTGCCGATCACTGGCATCACCATATAGGTCACAAAGCAACTGCCACATATAGAAAGTAGAAGCATCATCAGGAGCATAGATGAAGTGTTGAAGAACCGAATCCTGACAATTCAGGAGGAGAATGCCATAGATCTGTCCGTTAGTCTTCCTCCACCGACACACATCCTCCACAGAGGCAAGGTCCGGCAAGCACCGATTCTTGTACGAGAGAAACTCCATCAAACCATACGCCCTGAGAATAGAAGTAACCTGCAACTTCCATGACTGAAAGTTACCACCATCCAACTTGTCTGCCTCATCAAGGAAATAACAAGAAAGTGGTACGGGAGCCAAATCTGAAGCTATCTTCATTGATCCAACCAATAGGACCAAACCTCATAAGATAAAAAACTGTCCAAATCAGAAAACACTGATATAGGGCCCTTCCTTCCACCAAAACGCAGCCGTAAGAGGCTGGACAACACCCGAAAATCCTCATGTAGCAAAAAAACGCAGAAGCTTCTGTCGATTGTATCTCCAACCTTGAGGTCACCAGAAGAGGGAAGCAAAAAATGCAGATTTGATATAGAGAGGAAAGGCAGCCACACAGGGCCTGGGAACATGCTGTAAGAGGGTGCAAGAGGGAAAGGCATCAACAAGGACTATAGCTTGGGCTCTCCTCAAGAAAAAAACGCACAATCTCAGAAGTAGTGTCCTCCACAGGTACCAAGGGTGCACCGTGCCACCAAAGCCCGAAACACCACAAACCCCCTCTGCAAAAGGGAATGTCCACCGGAGAGAAAAACGCAGCCAAAAAGGGGCTGCTGCCCTGAAAAAACAGGCCGCCTAGATCCAAACTCCAAGTAGGAAAGAAACGCTGATGAAAAGTTACCTTCTGGCTGCAAGCGATGAAGCCAAACTGAAGGAGATCCAACCAGCAGAAGCTGTCCACAAAACACAGCAAGAAGAAGGTTGCAAATCTGTGAAAAATGCAGAGGATAAGGGGCTGGAAATAGGGCTAAATCTGGGGTAGCAGATGGAATCGCTGAACCGGGAGTGATGATACCATGAAAGAGTGCATGCCTCTTGCTCATAATCCTAGGGACTCAACAAAGACCTTCATAACCTTGCTTTTCCTGTATGAAAACAGTATTGCAAACAATGTGGTTGTCGGTGTAGACTTGCAACTCACACTACCCTACCATCTGCTCTCTGTTTTTCCACCAACACATGGTAGCAACAATTTGCAAGAGAGCACGTAGGACAAGAGAACACTACACAGGGTATGTGATCTTGGAGTCCGGTTCCTCCCTCCGGCTACTTGCTTCCATATTTAAGCATAAAAGCTTACCAATTGTAAGTAGAGTTGATGACAGCGGAAGTCTTCGCGATGGAAACGCTTGGAGTGTTGAAATCTTTGATTTGTCTCAATCCTTCGTGACAAAAGTCTTCAAGAGCATGAAGGGAACCCTGGGAAAGCTCCTTATGGTTCATCTTGAGAATGGAGGGCTGAAATTAGGGTTTTTTCAGCAAAAAGACCAGAAATTACAGCAAAAATAAGAGCTGTTTTGCTGAATCGCAGTCATTGGGATTGTGTGGGAGAGTGTACAACACCTAGAAACACTCTTGGAAGCTTGGAAAACACCCTAGCAAGCTTGGAGATAGAGTTGGGAAGGAGAAAGTGCAGAAAATACAGCCAAAGAGGCCTCATGAAGGGGGTGTCTACTTCTAGAGAGAGAGGGAAGAGTGAGATGGTGAGTTGTCCACTCTAGGTGTCAGGTAGGTGCTTTGTGGTGCAAGCTAGAACGGACACATGACTGGTTGCTCCCTTTGTACAAAGGGGATAAGATCTGGGTGGTGGGCATTGGGTTTTGTTCACCTTTGGACATCAGTGTGTGCAAACACAGGGCTGGTCGTAATTTATAAGTGAGTTTTGGTCGCCCAAAACTTAATGAAGCGTGTGTCAGAATACGCAGCGGAGATGATGACCAGATCTGGGAACACAAGAGCAAAAAAAAACGCATGCAGAAAAACAGCACAAGAGAGAGAGATGTAGGCGTGTAACTCTGCTCTGATATACACAAGAAGATCCCGAATATGATACAAGTGTGGTATGGGGGCTGGGGGCCTATTTATATGCCCCCACATCAGCAGTCGGCCTGTTGTAGGCAGCCGACTGGCCCTGAGAACTCCACGACCAGCACACATCTCCAGTCGGCCAGATCATCAGCAGTCGGCCACCTCCCAGATGCAGTCGTGGACCAGTTCAGCAGTCGGCCAGCACATGGGCTGCCTCCCAAGCCACAGAAAAATGGGAAAAAATAGAGGAAAAATGTGGGGAGTGAGGAAAAATGATAAAACAGCTGATAAGGGCGGGCACACCCACAACAAAGGCCCTGGTGTATAAAACTGGACAGGAGATGACTTCTAACACCCCCTCTCAGCTCCTGGCTGTGAAACCAACCACAGGGAGCTGGGGTGCTGCCTGAGCAAATCTTGAGAGAGCGACTTCGTGAAGAGGTCCACCGTACTGTCCTCCGTCGAACAGAACTCTAGCAAGATGTCATCAGCAACGATTTGTTCACGAACAAAGTGCCTCTGGATGACCATGGGTTCCTCCAGTGGAAGCCCAAACCTGCAATGCAACCTCTGCATCCTCACCACCTCACAAGCAGCATCACAAACAGCTCGGTACTCTACCTTTGTCCGCGACAAGGCAAAAGATGACTGCCTCTTACTGCTCCGTAAAACTGCTCCTGGGCCTGAAGTAGATCTCCTCGTGTCCGGATCTCCTCCCCAAACTGAGTCACTCCAACCGTGGAGTCAGACTCCATCCAACAATCCCCCTCCTGTGTACAAGAGTACCTGATCCTTCGCATGCCGCAGAAACCACAGGAAACGCAATCCTGCCTCCCAAAGAGTCATCCGCAACCATGAGCTCAACTGCCTCATCAGGAAGTGTTGGGGTAAAGGCGTTATGCCCACCCTTATAGTGTGTACAAGCCCATAAGTTATAGTACATAGTACACTTAGTACTTTTAATGTACTAAGTGCACTATGTGTACTAGTGCAATATACATGTGTGATAGGGGAGTCACACACTCATGCCTTATGAGTTGACTTATCCCCACAACTCTCTCTCTCTCTCTCCCTTGTTCTTCTCTGTGTATGTCTCCCACATGACCTAACCCTAATTCTCCCATCAACTGGTATCAGAGCCTGAACTTCCAACAGAATTTGCTGTAGAGGAGAAGAAGGTGCAGGCGTTGATTTCTCTCCTGGCTTAGGTAGCAAATCAAGTGTGCTGCTTGTGATGAACGCCAGGCAAGGCGAGCTCTCTGCTTCAACCTCCACACCAGGTGCTACAGCAAGGCGCTGGTGGCCTTAAAGTGTAACAAAGAAGCCTTGGTGCGGTGAACGTGGAGTGGCGATTTGATCGGCTGGTCCACAAAGCGAGCGAAGACAACGTTGGCGAACAAACGCTGTGTGTAGACTGGCGCTAAGCGAAGACGTCAGCGGCTAGTAGCGAAGGGAGCCCGTCGACGTGTATGCGGTGCTAGGCGCTAGGCGAATACGTCAGGCGGGCGTTGAGCCATTGGCGAAGGCAGCAGCCCTAGGCGACCCGTAGCGTGGCTGAGGCAGCACACGTCCATACTCAGGCGGACACGGAGGCTGGCGAGCGAGTAGGAAGAGCAGCGGAGCTTCACAGGTTCACGCGCAGCAGGAGTACTAGTCGGGCGTCGAGCGGGAGAAACCGTGCGTTGCCGACTCGATAGCACACTTAGTGCCCGTCATTCATCCGCTTATACTGCGGCTACACACGACACTGCTTAGGTGTCCTTTCTGGCTGCCATTGCCCGCAACAGTCACCTGTGTAAAGGCGCCTCTCTTGAGCCCGATGCACAGCAGCTCTTGTGCTCACACCTTGGGCATCTATTGAGCAATAGCCAGCTATATCTGATTCAGCAACAAGCTCCTGGCACGCGTGGTGGGACACGAACCCACAATCCCTTGAACTGTCATTCGCCTGTCATCCAATGCCCGACTACAAAGGTCTGCATGAACAGCAGCATCAGCATCAAGCATCAGCACCAAATTCATCAACCCGCCTGCAAATCAGAGAAAAATCAGAAATTACAAGGTATTTGCCTCAATTTTTTTTTGGGATTTGCAATTGAGCAAGTACAATCAACAATTGAGCAGGTACAGGTGCCCAATTGCTCAATTTTTGAGCAAAATTGGCAAAATTGGGTGACATTGGTCACAATCAGGATAAATTTGCAGGAAATTGGTCAAATCAGGATCAATTTGCAGGAAATTGGATGTCGAAATTTGGGGCTTTTGATGTAATTGTGCAATTAAGCACTCATACATGCTGTATGATGTGAAAAATTGCACATTTGGGCAAAATTGCAGCAAATTGCAGTGCAAATCAAGGGGCTTTTGTGCCGATTTGGTTGATTTGCATGCAGGCGATCGCATTTGATGCTGTGGATAATGTGCTGATGCCTTACAAGCACTCAATGTGCCTGTAAATCAAGGGGCTTTCATTATTTGGATGTATATGTGGCCAGGGGGAAGCATCGTGAACACTCTGGATGCCTTCATGTGCGTCAATGTACCATGTATGATCAGAAATTGATCTGTAAATCAAGGGGCTTTTCAAGTTTGTATGCTTGTTGAGCTTGGCAAAGCAGCAGGCAAGACATTTATGCCTTAAATCCTCAAAAAATCAGCTTGCAGTCAAGGGGCTTTTGCCCAATTTCTGTTCGGGACTGTTTTATGCAGTGTTCGGGACTGTAAAAATCTGATTTTCACTCATTTGGACAGCCAGGAGAGCATTTATTGCTATTGTACCTGTTGGTACAGATTTGGCACAGCTTTGTGCATGTTTTGGCATGGCTGTACACTGTTTTGAGTGACCAAAAGGTTCAATTTCAGCTGCTGAACTTGCCGGTACAGGTTTGGTACATCATTGGTGAGCACTTAGTACTGCTGTACAGTACTTTGGAAGGGCAAAAGAGCACATTTAAGGTGCTGTCCAAAATCTGCAGCAACCAGATTTTGGTGTTTTCATCACATAAAGTGGGAGAAAAGTTGCATTCTTGCTTCCGCAGTGGGAGATAAAGCTTGGGAGAACAACTGTGAGCACTTTGTGTGCTTTTGGTGCAGTGTTTGCACATTTTGCAGGGAGTCAGGCATTGACAGGTTGCATATTGCTATGGCAACCACAGGTGAGAGCTCTTCATTGCTTCACATCAAGAAGCTTGAAGGCTCGCATAATTATGATATTTGGCAAACCCAGTGCTACAATGTGTTGCTCCAGAAAAAGCAGCACAAGCCTATCAAAGAAAGGGGTGTAATGCCCGCTTCTCTTACTGCTGAAGAGTGGGACGATATGGATGAGCTGGCAAGATCTACTATCATGTTGTCTGTGTCAGACTCTTTACTTTTCAGCATTCGTGAAGAGAAGACAGCTTGGGGAATGTGGCAGAGATTGCAGGACTTGTATGCCCAACAAAGTGCCTCAAGCAAAGTGTATTGGTTGAAGAAACTCATAGGCCTTCAGATGAAGGAAGGGGCGTCTATGACAGCCCATCTAAATGAGTTTAATGGTATTGTCAGCCAGGTCATTAATCAAAAGTTGGCGATGGACGATGAGTTCAAAGCCACTTTTCTGTTATGCACTTTGCCAGAGAGTTGGGACACATTCAGGACAGCCACTAGCAATTCGCATGCTATGCTGTCATATGCAGATGTTGAGGGTGCTCTTCTTCAAGAAGAGATGAACAGGAAAAACAACTCTGTTGGAAAGTCCAATGCAATGAATGCACGTGGGAGATCCCAGCAAAGGGAGAAAAGCCAAGAAAGGGGAAGGAGCAAGTCTCGCTCCAAAAAGGATTTGGAATGCCATTATTGTGGCAAGAAGGGACACATTAAAAAGCAATGCTACAAATGGAAAAATGATCAAAAAGAAAAGGGAAAAGGCAAAGACAAAGAGAAAAATGAAGCCAAAGATGTAAAGCCAAAGGGCAAAAGTGGAGTCAAGATTGAAGAAATCAATGTGTCACATGCAGGTGGCAGTGAGGATGAGGTCCTCTTTACGTCTTCACTTGATGCCCATTCACTTCTTACAGGTGGTCATGGTATGCACTCATGGATCATTGATTCAGGTGCCTCCTTTCATGTCATAGGTTGCAGAGACTTGTTTGTCAGGTATACTGCTGGCAATGAAGGAGTGGTTTATTTGGGTGATAACCATGCATGCAAGATTCTTGGCAGAGGTGATGTGAGGCTTGTATTTTCAGATGGCTCACAGCTTATGCTCCATGATGTCAAGCATGTGCCTGAGATCAAGAAGAATCTGCTTTCTACTGGACAGCTTGATGATGCTGATTATGTTACCACATTTGGTAGTGGAAAGTGGAAAATTAGTAAGGGCTCACTGGTTGTTGCCAGAGGCTCTAAGGTGGACACTCTTTACTTTATGCATGCAGGTGTTTGTCACCATGCTAATGTAAATGCAACCGAGCTGCCAGAAATCTCTATGTGGCATAGCCGGTTGGGACACATGAGTGTCAAAGGAATGGAACAATTGTCTCGTTTGGGTTACTTGCCTTCTCTAAAGTTTTCAAGTTTTCAGTTTTGTGAGCATTGTATATATGGTAGGCAACTACAGTGCCCCCACAAGAAAGCTCTTGGACAGAAAGATGCTCAGTTAGAGCTTGTGCATACAGATGTATGTGAGATGCCTCAGCTTTCTTTGGGAGGGGCAAAATACTTTGTGTCTTTTATTGATGATGCCACACGCAAGGTGTGGGTTTATCCTCTTCGTTTGAAGGGTGATACATTCTCAGTGTTTCAGAAGTTTGTTGCTCTTGTTGAGAATCAAACTGGCAAAACACTGAAGGCTTTGCGTTCCGACAATGGTGGAGAGTATACGTCCAAACAGTTTCAGGACTTTTGTGATGCTAAAGGCATCAAGAGGGAGCTCTCTACTCCTTATGATCCTCCACAAAACGGGACAGCAGAGAGGATGAACAGGACCATTCAGGAGAAGGTCCGTTCTATGTTGTCACATGCTGCATTTTCTCATGGTTTTTGGGCTGAAGCTGTTATGACAGCCGTTCACCTTATAAACAGGTCACCTAACACGAGGCTTGGTGGGAAAGTGCCAGAAGAAGTATGGACAGGGAAGCCTCCGTCATACAAGCACTTGAGAGTGTTTGGTTGCGTTGCGTACGTGCACATACGCAGGGAAATGCGCACCAAACTTGATCCTAAGTCTCACAAATGCATATTCCTAGGATATGGTGACAGAGGTGAAATGGGGTATAGACTTTGGGATCCCATGAATAGAAAGATCATACGCAGCAATGATGTCATTTTTGATGAAACATGCATGTATAAGGAGCCTGCAAGACAGGAGCCTGGCAGAGTCATCTTTGATGATGATGGACATCATGGACAACAACAAAGGGCTGTAAATCAGCCATTACAGCAGGAAAACCAGCCCTTAAATGGTGCTGAAAATGGTCCAAATGGACAGCCAGATATGGCAGAAGATATCCCTATGGATATACCACAGTTGGAGGAGATACCGGGCATGATTTTTCAGCCTTATGGCATGGAACAGGAGCCACCAATGGGTGATATGCAGGCTGGACAGCAACCTGCAAATGATGGTCATTGGGTACGGAGGTCCACTAGACCCTCCAGAGCCCCTGACAGGTTTGTTCCAGGGGTTGACTACTTGATGCTCACTGACTGTGGGGAGCCCTCGTGTTATAAAGAGGCTTTACAGAGGGCAGACAAAGCTCTATGGGAGCGTGCCATGAAGTCACAGATGGATTCTCTGCATAAAAATGGAACATGGAAGTTGGTGCCTTTGCCTGCAGGCAAGAAAGTTTTGCCATGCAAGTGGGTATACAGGCTCAAAGTTGCACCAGATGCAAAGCCAAGGTACAAAGCCAGATTAGTGGCTAAGGGCTTCAAGCAGGAATATGGTGTGGACTTTGATGAGATCTTCTCTCCAGTGGTCAAAATGACCACACTTAGAGCTGTGTTGGCTTTGGTTGCGCATGATGATCTGGACTTGATTCAGATGGATGTGAAGACTGCTTTTCTTCACGGTGATCTCCATGAGGAGATATATATGCAGCAGCCAGAGGGTTATGCAGTAAGTGGAAAGGAGAAGCTTGTATGCAAGCTGAAAAAGAGTCTTTATGGGCTCAAACAGGCACCAAGAGAATGGTATCATAAATTTGATACATTCATGAAATCTCAGAAATTCAGGAGAAGTGACATAGATCACTGCTTGTACACCAAGAAAGCTTTGGATGGCAGTCTATTGATCCTCATCTTGTATGTTGATGATATGTTGATTGCCGGGAAATCTCGTAAAGAGATGGATGCATTGAAAAAGAGGCTGCATGAAACCTTTGATATGAAGGATTTGGGTGATGCAAATCACATCTTGGGTATGCGGATACTTCGGGACAGAAATCAGCATGTGTTGTATTTGTCTCAGAAGGAATACATTGGCAAAGTCTTGCAGAGGTTCAATATGGACGGGGGGAAGAAAACTAGTACTCCTTTGCCTCCATATGTGAAACTCAGTGCTATGGACAGCCCACAGTCAGATAGAGACAGGGCTGATATGGCCAAGATTCCGTATGCTTCAGCTTGTGGTAGTCTCATGTATGCCATGGTTGCTACTAGGCCGGACATTGCATTTGCAGTGGGAGTGGTTTCTAGATACATGGCCAACCCTGGCAAGAAGCATTGGGAAGCAGTGAAAGGTGTCATGAGATACCTGAAGGGCACACAGGATATGTGCATTTGCTTTGGCAAACAGGATGCATTAGTGCATGGTTACACGGATTCGGATTATGCCGGTCATCCAGATAACCGGAAGTCTACTACCGGTTATGTGTTTACATTCACAGGAGGTGCTGTGTCATGGATATCCAGGATGCAGAAGTGCACAGCCTTATCTACTACAGAGGCCGAGTATATTGCAGCCACAGAGGCTTGCAAGGAGGCATTATGGCTATCTCGGTTAGTGGTTGATTTGGGCTATACAGGGGATATTCCATTGTTGCATTGTGACAGTCAGAGTGCCATTCAGTTGGCAAAGAACCCTGTTTTTCATGCAAAGACGAAGCATGTGGATGTGAAGTATCACTTCATCAGAGAGGTGATAGAGAACAAGCAAATTCAGCTTGTTAAGATTCATACGGATGACAACCCGGCTGATCTGTTGACAAAGAGTTTGCCTCCGGAGCGGTTTGCTCATTGCAGACACTTGATGGGCATTGGATGAGGCCAGTTTCAGCCTTGATATGGCCTTGTATATTATCATGTACATGCTGATTTTTCTTTTCCTTCATTTAAGGGCACTTTGCCTTTAAGTGGGAGGTTGTTGGGATAAAGGCGTTATGCCCACCCTTATAGTGTGTACAAGCCCATAAGTTATAGTACATAGTACACTTAGTACTTTTAATGTACTAAGTGCACTATGTGTACTAGTGCAATATACATGTGTGATAGGGGAGTCACACACTCATGCCTTATGAGTTGACTTATCCCCACAACTCTCTCTCTCTCTCTCCCTTGTTCTTCTCTGTGTATGTCTCCCACATGACCTAACCCTAATTCTCCCATCAGGAAGCTCCCGTCCAATCTGGTGTCCATCAACCAGATCAATGAACCATACAGCTTCTGAGTCAAAAAGGCATCACACTGCTCACAAGGATCAACACCTGTTACGGTGCACAAACAAGTCTTGGAAACCTGATGAAACCTGTTAACCACCCCCTCTGTGAATCCGGAACCACAAAGCCTGGAGAAACCACCTCCTTCTGCAAGTAATCACCTGCCACCTGCCTGGCTTTCCGAAAGGTCCCCGTGGAAAGAACATCCTCATCTACTGGAGGTTCTATGTCTCGAACACTACGAGACATCAGGGCATAAGTGACCTGTTCAGTTTCCTCTGACTCACGAACACAAGAACTACCAACATCAGTACTGGAAAGTTCCTGCCAACTGCTGCCATCTACTGGTAAGCTATCCACCACTTGGTCTTGGAAAGCCCGCACCTACAGCGTATCCACACTTGAGTGGCCATTACCAGACTGCCACTCATCACAAACCTGAGGACCTGGGAGAGAGAGTGCTGAAAGCCTGTAAACTCCATTCTCCACTCCGCCTTCCCAAACCACTTGGCCTGTTGCTTTGTCCCGGAGAGCAACAAAATGCTCATCAAACTCCTCCCGTACGCCAGTCTTGCAAACCTGATGCACTGACAACAGATGAAAACCAAGTGCCGGAACATACAACACCTGGGAGGAATGCTTCCCCCCTCTGCCATCGGGAACTATCTCCATCCTGCCCTCACTGTGAACTGGGATAGTGGACGTATCCCCAGTAAGAATATGACCAGAAAGCCTGCAGAGATCCTGTAAACTGAAACGGGAAGGAGTCATGTGCCTAGAAGCACCACTATCGAGAATCCACTCCCGAGTATCTGTTGCGGAGAGTCCTCCATTCTCCTCCCTGCTTGAAGAAAATGAAACATCGGTGTCCACCACCTCCAGGTGCACAAAAGCCGGAGTCTTCATGATTGCTGCTGAGGAATCTTCACCCTTCTCGGTCTTCCGCTTGGGACATTGCCTCCAATAGTGGCCTTTCTCGCCACAATCATTACAGGTCCTCTCTGCCTTCAGTTTCTCGCGGTCAGCGTCGGACTTCTTCTCTGAAGATTTCTCCGATGAAGCCTTCCCTTTGCCCGAGTTACGGCCTTTCGACCGTTGGCCAGTTAAGGCCTCCGAAGCTCCACCCTGAGGAGGGTTCGTGAATCGTTCCTCCTAGTTCAGGACCATGGGCACAAGCTCCTCCCACGTGATGGTGCTGAGCCTGCCACTGGTAATCAAAGAAGAGTAAAATGCTGAGTACGAAGAGGGCAAGTGCGACAGCAACGTGATGGCCATGTCCTCTGACGATATCTCCTTCCCAGCCTGAAGAACTTCCTGCTGAAGAGCCTGCAGCTTGTTAATATGCTCCCGCATCGTCGACGACTTTGCAAGGCTCATAACCCGCATCTGTACTTCCAAGGAAATCCTCTTCATGGGCGATACCCTGTTGTAAAGTGAGGCCAAATGCTGCCATATACCTCTGGCCAGCGTCATGTGCTTTACACGATTGATTACCTGTGGTGTGCAGTTGAGGAAAATAAACGAACGGACCCTGGCGTTGACACGATCCCACATGTGTGTCTGAGCCTCCCGATCATTTCGGGTCGACGGTAACTCCCCTTCCTCAACTTCCGGCCGTGGAACCCCAACAATGACGAAATCGGCGAGGTCGTAAGACTCGAGAACAGATTCCATCATAACCTTCCATATGCCGTAGTTGCTCCCGTCCAACTGACGGTCCACCGGGAACGTGGGGAGTGTCGGGATCTTCACATGTCTCTCGGCCATCTCATACAGATCTGCCATTGCGGGGATGTACTCTGAAAAGGGTGGGTGGGTGGGAACAAAGAAGAACTAAAACCTGCAAGTGGCTGTCCAGCAAATCAGCCCGCCTTCCTCCTGCTTCTCCTCTTCCCGATCAGCCCAAAACAGTCCACCAATCAGCCACAAAACAGTCCCCCTCTTGCTCACACAAATCCCAAGAACTATCTAGAGCCTAGGGCTCTGATACCATGTCAGAATACGCAGCGGAGATGATGACCCGATCTGGGAACACAAGAGCAAAAAAAAACGCATGCAGAAAAACAGCACAAGAGAGAGAGATGTAGGCGTGTAACTCTGCTCTGATATACACAAGAAGATCCCGAATATGATACAAGTGTGGTATGGGGGCTGGCCCCTGGGGCCTATTTATATGCCCCCACATCAGCAGTCGGCCTGCTGTAGGCAGCCGACTGGCCTTGAGAACTCCACGACCAGCACACATCTCCAGTCAGCCAGATCATCAGCAGTCGGCCACCTCCCAGATGCAGTCGTGGACCAGTTCAGCAGTCGGCCAGCACATGGGCTGCCTCCCAAGCCACAGAAAAATGGGAAAAAATAGGGGAAAAATGCGGGGAGTGAGGAAAAATGATAAAACACTTGATAAGGGCGGGCACACCCACAACAAAGGCCCTAGTGTATAAAACTGGACAGGAGATGACTTCTAACAGCGTGAACACACTCACTTATAAATTAGTGCTAATTCCTAAGGCTAGGTTTATGACCAATACTTACCACTTGTCACATGCCACATAACCATGTCAGCAGACAGTCTCACACGCAAGGTTCACGGACGGGCGTCCCCTTACTTGGAACTACACATTGATTGGTCAAGCAAGCATGAAAACAACATGTAATTTCAATTGCAAGTAAGCATATAAAGATGCTATGCAATGCAGCATTGGTATGGATAATCCCCATTCATGAGACTATACCAAAATAGATGTGCTCCAGGCAAGTACATGAGGTACCAAACCCAATGGAACACCAATCCACCAAGCATTTCTGGGCATGTACACAAAGACAGGAGTCCCAACGGTAAGCCAAATCCACAGTATCACATGAGTGGCATCAATTCGTGGCAAATGCAACTGCCATGGACGCCAATCTAATGTACATACATGATGAGAAAGCACGGGTGGACCAATTGGGTGGCCAAATGATGACATCCTCCCGGCTTCTAAACAGTTGTTCCCAATATGTCTGAAGAGCATCCAAATATGTTTGAAGCAAATGCGGGCAATCTCTGAAGAACTCTTCATCTACCCATTTAGCATCAATGGGAAGATAGTTCGTAAACTTCTCAAGGTTAACGCTTGACAATTTTGCGTGCAGCAAGCTTGCGTTCCTTGTGATACACAATCTTCTCTGGCTGCAAAATCTCCTCAAGCTCATTCACTTCTGGTGGATCCTCAATGAATTTGCAACGTCACTTTGCCCATCCGTTTGAGGGTGATAAGCTGATGAGAAGTCCAATTTGGTGTCCATGTTATCACATAAGGCGCGCTAAAAGAGACTTGTAGTCCTTGGATCTCTATCCCCGACAATGGACTTCGGCATTCCATGATGCTTGAACACTCGTGCAAGATATATTTTAACCATATGCTTAGCTTGATGGTCTTTTTGACCGGCAAGAAGTGAGCTTGCTTGCTAAACCTGTCAACAATTGTCCAAATAGCATTATTACCCTATTGGGTCTGTGGCAAGTCCATAATGAAATCTCAATTCTGTCTTCAATGGCCATTTCTAGTGTGCAGATTGGGTTGCTACATAGGGCTGACCCTCTGTTTTAGAGTGAGGTACTCTCTAGACTGCTTCCTACTGCCCTCAATAACCTCGTAGAAGGAAGTAATGAGTCTCTTTGACTGGTTAGTGGTCTCTCGCTTTTAACATCACACTTGTCACCCGTCTCATCTCAAGAAGAAAGAGAGGCTAAGACATGAAAAAGGCCCAATTTTCTCTCTAAACAAGCAGTGGTATTGGTCTTAAATCTTGTGGTAGTTTTTACATTGGAAAAGATGGCCCTTCGCCTCTACTAGCGTTAAAACCCCCCCCACGCTCCCCCCCCCCTCTTTTCCCTCCTCTTTCTTCCTTATCTCTCCCTCCCTCTCCCTCTCCCTCTCCGTCTGCTTTCTTCATTTTTCGCCTTGCAAAGTTGCAAATTGCTGGTGGCGGTCTGTGAATGATGATCCTCGTATAGGACTGCCTCTCCTCTTAGGCAATGTGAGCAAACTCTACTCTGGCCTATGGCAAACCTCATTTCATGATACATGTCTCTCCTCAAGTACCAGCTTTGTTGTTGGTACTGCACCATGAATGTTAATTCCAGCTGATAGCATCTGTCAAGAGATAGAAGAAAAGGGGAAAAGGGGGTCTCATGTATATTACCGTAGTGTTCTCATTCAACCTCTCGTTGATTGCGACCCTCAAACTTGGTACTATTTCATACTTGATGAACTGATATACCCTATAACAATATGGGTGGACATGTAGCCCACCAATGGAAGGCCTTATTCTGTTTTTTTTTTGTTGTAGGAATGGGAACGACCTCGTCCAGGCAGACGACCAGACATATTTCCCCAATTCAGTCCAATGAAGACCCCCCTGCCTCAGCCTCCACCGACCGATCCTCCAGAGGAAGATGAAGAAGAAGAAGAGAAAAAGGAAGAAGAGAAGCCGGAGGAAGAGCCTGAGAAATCTGGAGAATCTTGACTTTTTTTCAGGCGATGTATACTATTCGCTTATTTGAGAATTTCTTGCTAGCTAGTTTACCAACCGAGTGTGATGAACCAGGAAACTGGTTCTGTCTCAAAATCGTTCCATGTGAAACACATGGTATTGCCCATTCAGGGTTCGGAAACATTCATTACAGTTCTGAAATACTAGCTGTAGATTTCTATGCTTATTATCCTCATTATCAGGTTGATTTGTTTATACTTGAGTGCTCTCTGATAACCAGTTAAGCAGGCCAGTATTACAGTGGTGATGGCTTGTCTGATTAGTACTTTGTTGGAGTGCAGGAATGGGGTACATATGCTGTCTTTGTCGCTCTTTCATTTGGTTTTACTTCAGTTTTACATCTTTCAATCGACCGTACTGTTGAGTTGCCTTTGCAGTAGTATGAATACTCCTACTTAAGGAGTAAATTTGTAAATGGGCCTTTTGTAAGGACTTCATGTACTCTTTGCATTGCATTATTCTTGTTTGGATCTCTTTTGGGTGGGGTCACAGATGCAGGGTAATTTATCTCATTGGTCCTCTTTCGTTGTCTGACTGTGCTACGTGTACACGGTGAGAGAGGTAATAGTTGCACCTCACCTTTTGGCCAGTATAGTGTAGCAAAAAGCAATACTAATGGCTGGGTGTGATTGGCAGATCACTGCAGTTATCGTGTTTCCAACAGTTGCGCTCACTAATGGCTGGGTGTGATGGGAAGAGTGGAGTGTAATCTATGATCTTATTACTCCTTAGTTACCCTTCAAAGAGTAAGTACTCATACATCCAGACAAGCCCACTGGGTTTCATTCCTTATGTGGGCTTGTGTCATGATTCCACGTCGGTTGTTAAGTTCAGGGTATTAGTACACTGACGTGTGCCTCCAATGGTGTGGAATGTGTGACCTCAAAGCTTTAACAGTCAAAGTGAATTGGTTAATGTTACTTCTCAAAGCTCAAAGGTTCTTGGGAGTTGGGAGGAGTAAATTGGTTAATGTTACTTCTCAAAGCTCAAAGGTGCTTGGGAGATGGGAGGAGTAAATTGGTTATGTTACTTCTCAGTAGTTACCCTTGAAGAGTCAGCAATCAGAGCTTTATGAATTGTAGTGCTCTTAAACCCAAATTTTTTGCTTGAAGGTTCTTGTGAGATGGAAGGAAGTAGCGTGTTACTATTGGCTACTCTTTGAAGAATCTGCAATCACACATTTAGATAAGCCTGATAAGCATGTGTGTGTGTGTGTGTGTGTGTGTGTGTGTGTGTGTGTCCATGTATATGTGTATGTATATCTATCTATATATGTGTGTGTGTGTGTGGCTATATACATGTGTGTGTGTGTGTGTGTGTGTGTGTATACACCTGCATTTTTAAAAGTAAAAAACCAGTGTTCTATTACCAAGGAGCAATGCAAATGGTGAGGATGTACTTTAAAGAGAAGTCATCCAATGAAGAAAGCTAGAAACAATGGAAAAAGATCTCAAATTGTCGGATATCAATAACCTCTAGCTATCGACAATCATGTAGTCACGAAAAAAAGCATTAGTATATCTAGAGAAGGTTGTTGAAACATAATATGGCGAAGATTGGCACGAAAGAAAGCATAAGTATCTAGAGAATGTTGTTGAAACATAATATGGTTCCTAGCCTTCCAATTAGTCCAGAGTGCCCAATATCTCATCCTAGATCATGAAAGTGTCAAATCTAGCCATGCAAGATGTCAAAACTCCAAAAAGCCAAGAGTTTTACTTTTAAGGGTGGAAAACATCCTTGGAGATTGCGAGTGAGCCAGTGCTTGCAGGAAAGACTTGGACTCCATGCAATGCTAAACAAGATGTGGAATGGACTCTACATGTCGTCCACATCTACAACATATGTCAATGGAGAGATGTCGATATGTCAATGGACTAATCATGAAGTCTGTCTTGTTCAACCAGGGGTGGGATGGGTCCAAAAGGCCACAACGGTGTAGTAATAGTTTTCCGCACTCGCATGTGATACAGATCCAAGTTATGTTTTAGACAGGCTTGTGGGAAAGCGAACATAAATTCCTCATCTATTACGACATCTGTCACAATGTTAAAGCAGGCCTTTCATGGCTCTTGTACTGCAAGTGGTCGAGGGAACACTGAAGATCAATGAATGCTTTCCAATCGAAGAGAATTCCCAGTTAAAGCATCTCGACCATGCCACTGAATAGAAGACGAGCCTAATTTCCAATCACAAAGAAGGGAAGATGTGTAAGGGTATCTTGAAATTTTTCCTTCAAATTTGCTAAGCACTGCTTCCCAGTAAGAAATGTGCTAATTGCCTTAAGCTCTAGTTTTGATAGAGGTACACATATTTGCAAGCATTATGGCCCATGGTTGTCAAAGTTTTAAAAAAGGGAATCATGGTGGTCTTTCTTTCCAAGAGATGATAATGTATATCAAGTATATTTAGTCCACCATGCATTTAGGTGTGCAGACCAAAGATCATCTTAGAAGACGTAGCGCTCTCGTATGATGCTTAGTTTTCCAAAACAATTTCAAGGCATTGCACATACAAGTATGGATAAGAGCTCCACCTGCTCAATAGATGCATGGCATTTGGGAATTAGTCTAGGTCACTCAGAGCCCACCCATGCGCCCCTAGCTATGTGGGTTGACACTGTGACCCCGATGGCGCCAATTGCTTGTGGTATACTCGTTTGGGCACGAAGTGAATTCTAACGCTGTAACCAGAGCGGATAACGGGAATCGAACGAGATAGATACGCAGACTTCAATTTATTCAATATCCATGGTCATCCTGCGTAGATATATACTATGCTAGTGGATATCCCAAATGTCTTTGGTGAAATAGTTTGTCTTGGCCATAATAGTGCATGTCAATCACAAGAAGTCAAATTGAAGCAGTTTAGACTGAGAAAATTTGATATAAAGTCTAGTTGCTTTACCAAATAATATAAAAGTTCTCATGATGCACTTTAGATCATTTGTATCATTTTTGGGCATGAATAAAGAATCGTATGCACAGGCTTGGGCCACAAAATGCGAACCATTGGATAACAACAGATCATGTAATTGCATGTGCAGTTAAGACATCCATATACATCAAAAGTGGATGTGTAATGCACTAAGAGGGCATTCTTGATGCATAGATTTTTGCAATGAGAGACCACGTAGTACTATCCTGATATAACCAAAAAATAGCTTGTTGCATTTTACGAGACCAAAGCCCATTGCAGCCACGATCTCAGCTATGTAGTCCCATTGAATTGTATCGAAGACTTTTGCTACATCCACTTGCATCTTGATAAGTATATTTGGCATTTTCCATTGCCAGATATACATCAGCAATATTATCCATAATTTGTCTTCTGGGGACAAAACCATATTGTTGTGAATGCAAACATGAGAATGTAGTCCGTCGCCGACACAATCTGCAAGCATTTTAGTTGCCAATTTGTAGATAACTGGCATCAATGTGATTGGTTGCCAATCATTAAGGGATTCTCCTAATGCTTTTTTAGGCACCAAAGTCACAAGGCCTTCTTTCCAAGAAGTAGGCATATGTCCTGCCTCCCATGCAGCATTAATCATGGTCAAGATTAGAAGTTTAAGCTCATCCCACAAGGCAACAAAGAATTCAATCGTCAAACCATCCCAACTAGGTGACTCCATGCCAAAAAACGCATTCTGGTCTCTAGAACCAACTGATCCGGAGAAGAGTTCATATTGATGCATGCACTGTAAAGTGTTTCTGTCATTCATTGCACACACACACACACACACACACACACACACACACACACACACACACACACACACATGCATAGTGGGTTATACAGAGGAGAAAAAAGCAAGGAGAAGGTGGTGTTATAATAGTAAGATATATTTTACTGTTGGTTAATAATAATAATATGTGCATTACTGTTGGTTAATAATAATAATATGTGTTCAAGCTGGTGTTAAGTTACACATATGTGTTAAATAATCATGAAATTTTGTGTGAGTTTTCTTGTAGGCATTGATTGTACTCAATGGAGATAGTGATGTATCTAAGTGTTTCTAGTTTTTTGATGTTTTAAGAAGCAAGAAGCTCTAAGAAGAGAAGTGTACACTTTCAGCTAGATGAAGAGTATGTCCCATTGTACAAGAGAATTGAGGTTTCAATGATGAATCCATCGGTGATGCAATTACACAGAATAGCAGGGAAAAAACATATAGATCTTTGGGTTGATGGGTCTATATATCCACCTGATCCTATTACACAACAATCTCCCCAATTCTCAAGACTAACATCATTTGTCAAGTATGTTTGTGAGGGTAATGCAGGGTTACATGGTTATACTTGGAGACTTGCAACCCAAGCCCATGTTTCTACACAACATATCATGGAACTTAATAGATCATTGTTGGCAAAACAAGAAGAGAACAATGTTTTGCAAGATGCTATGTATGACATGGTAATGTAAAATGCCAGTTTGATTAACTAGGTTTAATGATTTACAGGCTAGCAATAAGAAGATGAAGACAATGCTAGAGAAGACTATCACTTATGGGCCCACAACGACATGGGAGGTACGTGAACGCCAAAGGTCATATAAACCTATGCACATGTTGGCAAAGACAGGTGGACAATACTGGCGAAGGATCTATGCAACGTGATAACATGCAAAAGATGTTTAGTAATCTAGAAAATGAAGTGAATCAAGGAATTGAAAAGGTACTCACTAAAGATATGGTGAAGTCCGCGCTTCAATGTCCAAAGTTTAAGTCAGTTTGGTGATGAAGTTATCATACAATGCTTACAAGAGGTAAGTGATTTCTTCACAAATGATATGCAGGGAATATGTGATAAGGTAGGAATAAGTTCTCAGTCTTATGGCACGATATACAAACATTTAGATACAAGGTTTAAAAAAGTGTTGCAAAAGAAAAGGGTATTGTCTCTTCCTAAACCATTTCATGTGGTGCAAGCACGACAATCATTAAACAGTAAGGTGGAACAATTAATTGGTGAGCCAATGTACTTATGTCACAAACATGTATGCAAGTATGGGTCAAAGGAAGTGCCGTTTGTCTTGCACACAAATAACAATTTTGTATTAGATGTATGCAAGTTACAATCTCTAATGTTTAAATTTTACAGTATATCTGTTGTTGCAGAATGTGGAGACAAGGTAAAATTTATTTTGAAGCTTGATGAAAGTGAGGTTATCAAAGGTTAGAAGTTAGAACGTGTTAGTCTAACTCTCATGAATAGATCACTGGATCCTAACATCTTGCCTGGTCATCCTGATTACTTTAGTTTACAGTCTAAGAATGAAATTTGGTGGCTTGCTGCATTTGAAGTACCAAAGGAAGATCATGATATTTTGAAGATTTTCTTTAACTTGACAAAGATACCTAATACACAGTGCAACGTCAAAATCATGGTGAAAGTTAGGTTATGGTGAGTATCAAGTGGAATGGCACCTTGTTGGAGATCTCAAAACTTTGAAGTGCATATTTGGTGTGTCAAATGCAGCAAATGCAGAGTTTCCTTGCATATATTATATGTGTTCTAGAAAGAAAGATAAGAATGGGAAGAAACATGTAGAGAAGGGTGTCCTACACGTGATCAATTTGTTTGCCGTGGGGGCCAAATGGTACGAGTAGATTCTATTCTTGACATCCCCTTGACAAGAGTACACTTTTGCACTTTGCATGCACTAGTGAGGATCATAGATAAATTGGTTTATAAATATGTGTGTTTTGCTTATAAAATGCAGCCAGCTTCTGATGCCCAAGAAACATGTAAAAGGGTGGAAGAAGTATTATCTGGGATGGGTTTACATCGAGGCCAGGTAGAAATAAAGAAGGATCAAGTCCGGAGCAAGCGGTAATGTACCATGCAAGCCTTGCATTGACGGCTCAAAAGCAAGGAAATTCCTCTCTGCACCACAAAATGAAAATGGAGAACTACTAGTACATCAACCAAAGAGAAATATGAAGCATGGAAAAAGTTACATATGGCCGTTTTTCCTGATCGAAGCAATGGAGGAAAGACTAGAGTAGCAAAAGCAAATGTGTGGATTGCTCTTTGATGTGCTTTCCAAAAGACAACTGCTCCTGGAGGTGGAATCTATGATGTCAATCCAATGAAACAATTAATTCTATGGTGGTATAGAAAGATAGTAATAAGGTTAGAGGAGAAGAAACCTATGTCCAATGGATCACAGACAATACACAGAGTCATATGTGAGGTTAGAAAGGCACAATTTGAGAATTCATCAAGTAGAGAGAAACATGCTGAATGGTTGAGAACTCAAGAAAGAGAGGGAAGCAAGTGGAAAACCCGAGAGTCAAGTGTTTCAAATGAGCAAATGCAAGTTGAAACTCTATAATTTTTTGTTGATGCAAGTATTACTCTACTAAAGCCAAAATGGCTTTCACATAGAGCTTATAAACCAATGTGATATATCACCCATAATCTCACTAACTATAACCATAATATTAAATGATTTTATGTGTGAGAGTATATGCATACTTTTGTGTGAACATTTGTGTTATTTTTAAAGTTGACTAAAGTATTACTTATAAGTGCTTATAAGTGGTGAGACATTTACATTTTATAGTCTTCTAGCTTTCAAGCCATGGCACGCACCCAGCAAAGTGCTAAGAGGAACCCTACTAAGACTTGCCCCCAACACAGCCCTAGGTCAATATACCAAACGGAGACTGATCGTAGTGAGCACACTCAATTTGACAATCCAGGAGGCACTACTACAGGTATAACGCATCCACATCCGCCACGTCACAAGAAGCGTAGATGGAGACCAGGCACTGCTGCTCTTCGAGAAATAAGGAAGTATCATAAAAGCACAAACTTAATCATACCGAGGGTGCCATTTGCAAGACTGGTGAGAGAGATATTGCAAGATCTCCAAATGTCTCGTAATAGGTTCTATGCAAGACTTAGTTCTACAGTCAACAATGTGCAGCGATGGTCAGCCCAAGCGTTGCTAGCTCTTCAAGAAGAAGCTGAGACATATTCGGTGGACCTCATGCATGATGGTCAGTTGGCAGCTATTCATGCAAAGCGCATCACTCTTATGGAAAAGGATTTGAGACTTGTACGAAGGATTCGTAATAATGGTGATGCCTTCAGTTTGAATATGTATAATATGATTTGAGTAAATCATATGATGTGTTGTAAACCTGTGTTTCAATGTACTTGTAATCTATAAGAAGTGTTTTTAATACAAGTACAATTTGATGTTTCTTTCTCAATATCTTGGGTGTTATTATCTTTTTCTCTCGTATAGTTTTTCAAGTTTATTGAAAGTATTATTTTTTTGTTCACAGGCCTCATATGGATTTAGGATTTTTCACACAACATGTATGCATGAAAGACTATAAGTGTATAAAATTTCAATGAATTTAGAAGTTTAAAAACTTTTGTCTTTACTAAAAAAATATAATAAAAATTACTCTAAAAATTAGATTACTTTAAACATGGAACAACAAAGTTCTAGAAACCCTAGGGAATTAGTGAGATGTTGCATCAGAGGGGCTCTTATAAATAAGGAAATTACTAAATATAATAAAAATTATTGAAAAATTTAAGAGTTATTTATTTTTATTCTATAAAAACATAAATATAAGTTATATTTTTAGTTTTTGAAGTTATAAATATAAGTTTAGAGTCTTTCGTTTTCATTCTATTCTTATTTTATCTTCTTCAAGAACATGGCTCGCACGAAGCAGACTGCCAAGAGGGTTGATCCTGTGAAGGTCAGGCCCCCACCACCACCCACACATTTTCATCGCCTTGTTAGGGAGGTTATGCCGCCTATCTCGATGGCATCGTCGGGTCGACAATATAGTGAGGCTCCCACACGATGGACAGCAGTAGCTTTGGAAGCTCTTCAAGAGGCTGCTGAAGCTTTTTTGGTGGACATATATGGTGACACAATGTACGTAGCAGTCCATGCGAAGAGAGTCACCATCACTGACAAAGATATATGTCTAGTTCTACACATGCGGAAGTGGAGGGAAGATTATGGTGATGATGAGCCACAGTTTAGGGTTTAGGATAATCTCATGTATAATTCATAATGTAATCTCATGTGATCATGATGTAAATGCTTTACTTAATGAAAATAATTTTTCTTGATCCTTGCCAAGTGTCTACTTGTATTGTGATTTCAATTTCAAATTAATGATCAAATATAATTTGTTGATTTCAATTTCAAATTAATGATTAAATATTATTTGTTGATCGCACAAATACAACAACACTTCAAAAATATATTTTTATTAATATAGAAACTGTTATATCATGACATAGAAGCAAGTACAAAAACCCTAAACTCTACGCCTCTTAGAAACTGTTACATCATGACATAGAAGCAAGTACAAAAACCCTAAACTCTACGCCTCTTAGAACTAGGCTCAACAGAGTCAGTATAGGAGGTTTAAGCGAAGGAATTACAACAAAATTTCCTTCGAGCTCAAGCTGGATAGCATGAAGATCAATCTTCCCAATGGCAAGGCCTAGGCCAACTAGTGAATGAATCTTCCCTCCACGCCGAGCTTCGGAAAGTATAGGAGCTTGCAGTGCTTCACAAGCACCACCTTCTCTAAGCTTGATTTCACAGGCATGGACTTGAATGATGCAGCACCCTTTGTTAAAGCCTTGATCTTCATGAGAGAGACTTGTCCATCAGAGGAGCATACTTTGTGAAAGACAATAATGTCTTGGAAGATTTTGCCAATGTACTCCTTCAAAGCTGCATCCTGGGGACTCTTCCTCCGCCACCCCTTGTTCCACCAGCTCTAGATAAAAACTCATCTACATAGACAATTTCCTGAAGAAAATATTAGCATGCAAAAATAAAATATCAAAAATTATTCCAAAATAAAATTGCATGAAAAAATATATTTTCAAATGAGATGAAATTGTCTGTGCGGGGCCTCAGGGGCCTGGGGACCTGGGGGCCTCAGGGGCCTGGGGACCCCACACATGTAATTTGGGATGCATCAGGGCCCTCCAGGCATGCCAGCCTGGCGAGGATGGCCTTGAATTTGCATCTAGGTTTGCCCTAGGGATCGCTCTATCACCATGTATAGGGTCCGAGAGTTTCCCGTCCGATGCATCTAGGTCTGCCCCAAGGATCGCTCTATCACCATGTACAGGGCCCGAGAGGTCAATGCGTGGTTGAGGTCCAAAGAGCTCCTCTTACAACCTCTCAAATTCTGCATGTGAGATATCATACTCAGGAGCAGCTTCTGTAGCACTTCTTTGGATGTGGATGATTGCAGAGACACCATCCATGCTCGTGCCATCGTATCGGCAAATCTCAGTTACTTATGGAGGGACATCCATAGTGTCAAAGTCAATGAGGTCTTCATCAACATCCCATACAAGATGGTAGTAGAGTTCTTCCTCCCTCAAATCCAAGACCTCAAGGACATCCTGCATGAGCAAGTACTCAACACCATCTATAGTGATGGCACTCAATGATGCAAGTTTTGCATTCTCAGTAGGATGGGTTGCCTCTTGGTGGATAGTCAACAAGTCCAAAGACAAGCTACGTGCCTCCTCTTCTTGCTTGTCCAGGATTGTCTCCTCTGGCTCCTTCTCTTCATAGGTGAGAAGAGGCACCACTGGCTCCTCATCATTCTCCTCTTCAAAATCACAGCATAATATATAAATAGCAAAGGCAATATCCCGCTCGATGAGATCGATCGGGTTTGCCTCCCTATTAAAAGTGAGGGGCACAGAGGTAGATCGGAAGGGGGGGGAGAACATGTGCAAGTGCTCTTTGCACAACCTTTGTATGGTTGTCACCACTCTTCATGGAGAAGAGGAACTCTAGGGGTATCCACGGAGCAGTGGAGTCAGGGATAAAAAATGTGATATCATCACATCCCACACAAAAAAATGCAAGCACTGAGCTATCGGGCTCTAGAGTCCTAAATATATTCTCTAGCTCAACACTCTGACAAAACCTAGGGTAAATCTGGTCCCACATTTGACCGTACGGGTTTCACTCATCCACTGTGCGAACGCATCATGAGATGAGAAGCCATGGTGAAGGCGTAAAGGGGACAACAAGCAAGGTGGATAGAAAGTGAGAGATAGAGAATGCAATAGAAGTGAATGAAAATAACCCCTACTTATACTTATAAATATAAGTTTATATATTATTTCATTAAAAATTTAATAAAGTAATATATATTTTATTTAAATTTTAATGGAGTAATATTTATTTCATTAAAACTCATGAGAGGAGGTGGTGATGGCACTCAATGAAGCTAGTGGTGGGTCATGACTTTGGGTTTCGTAAGACTGGATGGATGCAATTTATACTTATGTTTATTATTATACTTAAAATATATATAAACTTATATTTATTTTAATACCTTATGTTTATACTTTAGTAAATAAAGGACACTTCAATAAAATATAATAAATAATAAATCATACTTCTATTTCTTGTGACATATTATTATTATTATTATTATATTTTATTATTTAAAAAGTTACTTATATTATTATTTACACTTAAATATATACTTAAAGTTATATTTATTTTTATACTTATATCCATAGACTTAAAATTAATGACATTGCATTAAAATATAAGAAATCATAAATCATATTTATATTTCTAGGATAATTAATTATATTATTATTTATAGTTAAATATATATTTATACTTATATTTATAAATGTACTTACTTATACTCATCTTTATTTTCTTACATATTAATGGGTTCAAAACACACAGTAGACTTAAAAAAAACCACTATAATTTATGAAAATGAAATAAAATTTAATTTACAACACTTTTAGAGAAACAGTTTTTAGTATTCACTTGAAAGAATAAGAATTACATGGACTCTACAATTTCAAGGATGTGTGGAGCAACACACTGCTTGGATATTTTGCAATGTTCACTTCGACTCCCAACCTTCCTACTATCCAACTTAAAATAAAAATTACAAGGGGGATCATTGGACATGAGTTGGATTTCCTGCCTCAAAAAACTAAGGGGCCAATGACTTTCTACATTAACGCTAAAAGGGTCATGACCCTCCCAAAGAATATTCACATCAATGAGTGCTGAATGCGTGCCATCTCACATGTCTTGGTCCAAGCTGAGCCACTCCCCTCTCGTAGAAGTCGCCACCTGCTATACTTGAAGCGAATGCACAAAGTTTGTCTTGCAATGAAGGTTCATAAAAAACAAACAACCAACATAAAATCATAAAATCAACATTCAACCTTCAACAATCAACAAGCAACAATCAACAATTGGTGTCTTGCACAATGAAGAACTTATGAATAAAAACCATCAACAATCAACAGACACAGTAATTTTGTAATCTTACCTAAAGGTAACATCTGACATAGTAATTCTGCACTCAATGATATCACTGTGGTGAGTTCTCTTGAGATGCCATGACTCACCCAGTAACTGAGTCATCCAATCCTCAAATGGGCACTTGCATTGATAAGTAATTTTAGTTTTCTTAGCTACTTCACAGGATCCAAACAAATGTACAAACAAACCAAATGGTACAAACTAACTTAGATACACATCTCTAGAGCCTGTGGGGTGGATGGTTTCATGGCAGCATGATCATCAGTTTTTTTCTTTATCCTACATGCTTCTGACATGTCTAAGCTAGGATTATACCATTCATGGGGCTAGACAACGGTGGTAGTGGAATATACTCCAAACTATGTCTCTCCACATCATACATTGAATCATAAAAGTAAACATTCTGAGATGCCAATTCACTTGCACTCTTGTTGTTATAGATCAAGGAACCTATCTTTGCATCATGTAAAACATTTAGCTTTCCACTAAAACATTCTACATTCTGCCATTCATGCAGAGTGGATGGATATAAAGCTGCAAGCAACAAACATGCTTGTATTATTAAAACATGCAGAGTGGATGGACTCAAAGCACAAGGACAAAAAGCACAGAGATATAAACTTACTGTTAGGCTTATGTCTTCACTGAAGTTATCATGATGCACTCGAATCTCTTTGTGCATATAAACATGTTGAATGAAAGCCTCTGTTATTGTACTCATACCATTTGTATGTCTCCTGAACTCTATGATTCTACCTTTCCATTGCTTGTTGGGGTCGCTGACATCTTTGAGCTTGACCTTGAAATTTTCACGAGTACTTGTCGCATTAAAATCCAATTTAACTTACTGTACTAATCAGGGATCCAATTACCTTTATCATCTCTCTTGTTGTTAAACACCTCCACTGTGTGAATATTAGATATTCCTCCTCCTTAAAGACATCTAAATTAATAAAGCTAGACTACATGATTAATAAATATATATGTTAGATTGTAAGCAACAAATAAAGATTAAAACAACAAGAAATAAACAGCAACTTACTGCTTTGATTTACACAACCTTGTTGCTCCTATGAAAATAAATATAAACACATCAAGACAAAACATTAAAACAAACCCTAAACCTATGATCATTACTCACATTAAGACAACCCTAAACCTATGATCATTACTCACATTAAGACAACCCTAAACCTATGATCATTACTGTTGTATTTTATGCCACTTGAAATCATTACTATGTAGAGATGATTGTAATAAACAAATAAAGAAAACAAGAAATAAATAGCAACTTACTGCTCACAACCTTGTTGCTCTTGTGAAAATAAACAGCAACATATCAAGAGAAAACATAAACAAATCCTAAACCTATGATCATTACTGTGGTATTTTATGCCACTTCAAATCAATATTGTGCAAAGAAGATTGAAAGCAATAAATAAAGATTAAAACAACAAGAAATAAACAACAACTTACTGCTTTGATTTACACAACCTTGCTCTTGAGAAAATAAACAGCAACACATCAAGACAAAACATAAACAAATCCTAAACCTATGATTATTACTCACATCGAGACAAAACATAGACAAACCTTAAACATATGATAATTACTCACAAGAATTTGAAGCCGCTTCACATCAAGAAAGCTATCTGTGGTGCAGAGAAGAGAAAGTTCATGTGAGAAAACATGCATAACTCACAGACGTTTTGTCCAAATGAGATGAAATTTTAGGAGGAGAGAGCCATGGTGTAGAACAACATGACTGTAAATTTTCGTGAAGAAAGAACCAGAGTTGCAGAAGATATGGCGAATTTCGCCAAAAAAGGGGAAAAATGAAAAGGTAATGAAATGCAAAAGGAGGGAAAGTAAAAAGTTAAACATAAAAAATGGAAAAAAAATAAAATTCGGTTTTCAAACTGACCACAAGGCACATCTGACATGAAAGATATGGAATCTGACATGAAATCTGATATTTCTCTATTTTTTAAAGATATGGGCTCTATTATTTTATTGTCTTAAGAGATTTGGGCAAAGATATAGCAAAAAGATCCATGTTACATGGATCTAGAATCCCAGCTCTCTCATTGGTCAAGCCAATCTTTTTTTACTCACTCCTAAAGGGGTAAAATGGAGAGTCCATATTTCTCCTAATGATAGAGATGCCTCAATTCTCGTGAAAGAGGCTACAGGTCACGTTGAGCATTGACACCTCCTACTACACATACACACTATATCTGTCCACACACACATAGACACACATACATATGTATGTATGTATGTATATACATACATACATATATATATATGTGTGTGTGTGTGTACATAGATATATATATACACACACATATACATATAGATACAAACGTACATACATGTATGTATGTATGTATGTATGTCTGTGTGTTTGTGCACGTGTGTGTGTATATATATATAAATATGTGTGTGTGTGTGTGTGTGCATGCATGTGTATGTGTGTGTGTGTGTGTGTGTGTGTGTGTGTGTGTGTGTGTGTGTGTGTGTGTGTATGTGTATGTATGTATGTAAGGTTACACATGAATATATACATATAAACCTATATTTATACACACAAATATATATATATATATATATATATATATATATATATACATACATACATACATACATACACACACACACACACATGTATATACACACATAATAAACAAATAAATAAATATATACATGTGTATATATGTGTGTGTGTGTGTGTGTGCACATGTGCATATATAAATATAAATATAAATATAAATATAAATATAAATATGTATATATATTTATGTTTGTATATATATGTATACACATAATTATAAATATAAATATTAAAATATAAAAAATTATATATCCACTTAAATATAGATGTATAAGTAAAAATATTTAAATATAAATAAATAAATAAATGTGTATATATTTACATATCTACACACAAACACACACACACACACACACACACACACACACACACACATGTATATATTGCATATACATACATACATACATACATACATACATACATACATACATACATACATATATATATATATATATATATATATATATATATATATAAAGCTGCACCAAGTTAAGAATTGAGTGTATGATCTTAGAATGTGATTTTGACACATGATTTGTGATGTTAAATTGAAACTTATAGTCTTTTATTAGCTCTCTCTTTTCGATGAAACAACTGATGAGACGAGATCACACCTATCGTGGACTTTGACTAAGGACAACATTCACCTTTGAGCATCTCCTGTCATCAATTCATTGTTCAAATCAAGTTGCCTTGAAAACACTTTCAACACATCTATTTTCCAACTAAGGTAGACCGAAGACATATATGGCTCTCGTGATAGTGACGACACTATGCAACTAGGATGAGAGGTTGGTAGAGAACGTTACTCTCACAATAATACTTATACAAATGGATGTCATATAAGTATTAGGATCTTTATGGATCCCTATGATGTGATCTTAGAGTTTATCTTCATATTTATAGGATTCTTAGGAACTTTATTTCTTGCCAAAGTATTTTGATTACCAGATGGGCCTTTGAGCATGTTTTCTATGGCATGTCTATCCATATATGTATCGCCACTCCATGGAGCAAGACATGACCATTGATGGCTTGATGGTATACTTGATTGTACTTAAACAAACTTTTGGAATAAAGAGATGTTGTTTGACTTATGTATTTGTAAATTTTATCTTTTAAATGTGTGAATAAAAAATGCCATATGGCCTAGAACTTACCTTCCACTCTTGAATGATAGGACATTAGGTTGCATTTGAACATGCGGTGATTGTTAGAGTAATGGATGCTACTTACTCTCTCAGTTGTAGGGTATATTACTTCGGTCTCAATCTTACTAACGCATGTACACCCTTGTACATGTGATGACATTAGTGTACAAAAGATGAAGAGGAATTTACTTTGGAGGTGGATATAGACTATCTTTCGTATTATAATTCAAACTTGAGTCTACCCATGATTATGGAAAGTATGAATTATGTAAAAGAATATAGGATTCGTGGGGTAGAAGCATCTTTATCTTAGATAAATACCTAGCTAGATTTAACCATCTCAGTCTATATCTTGCACCTAGAAAATCTGTAATCATATGCCAGTCGCATAATTTTTCACTTTTTGGCTCTAGGGATTGGGATTTGCCTTGGGCACAATGTAATACACTTTAAAGGAATAAAAGAAGCATTTTCTTATCTTCAAGGAGTTTTGTTACGTAATCATTGGAACATTTTGATGTGAATATAGTTTTTTTTAAAGAAAGAAATCATGAGACATGTTTGTCAAGATTAGAATATTGCACCTAAAGTGGAAGCACTGGATAATGATGTTAAAGAAGCACTCCATAGGTCACAACAACCAGATCCATTCTAAGGAGAAGGAAATGACCTTGGAGAAGTAATTTTGAATTAGAACTTGGAGAAGTAAATTTTGAATTAGACCAATTCTATGGACGGGTACTTGGATATAGCAGAGTACACAATGATTGTTCATGTATTAAGAACCTTCTTTCTTTCTAAAAAGGAACCATAGTTCTAGTACCATAGTTACACCACTTGTCTTAGATCATGGAAGTCCCTATTGGAGAGGCTAAAGAGGCCAAGAGGTATGCCATCCCTCTTATTTGAGCCCTTCCTCTACTCTCTTATCAACTAAGTAATCCTTCCAAAGGACCATGGTTAAGCTAGAAAGCTTGAACCACCTTCTTCTCCAATCATGCTCAATCACTATCTCACTCACGCATGTAAGCATCCAAACTTAACATACTCCATCCACACATAAGCATCCATCCTACAAAAGGTAAGAGCTCAAGAGAAGAAGAAAGCTTTGCACTTGAGAAATGATTGAATTCCCCTATTCACATTATCAAAAGTTGTAGATACTCAAAGAGGCTTTACCCAACTGCCCAACTTAAGTGGGTTCGCATTGCATGTATCTACCCATATATACAAGGCTTGTTGTTGTGGTAGCTAGCTTTTGATACATCATTGGACCATGGCCATACATAATGTGGCATGAATTTTGGATGTATGCATGCTAGGCCTCTTGCCAAGAAAACATCAAGACGTTTCTCAAAACAATTGCTCAAAATTTGGAAAAGCTGATGTATAACACATAATTAACATTCATGTGTAGCTTGTTTTGGAGCTAATTTTTAAATCTTGGGGTTCTCAACTCAGGTAGCCAAATGAAAAGCATTATACATCATATTGAAGACCATATAAATTGCTTTCCTTCCAAGAATCGCACTAATTACTCTTGAAGAAGGTCTTAAATTTCTAATTCATATAGTTCATATGTAAAATATATCTATAATATATATAAAATATGTTATATATAATATATATAACATATGTTGAGAAAACATCTCATTCTATTTACAAGATCAACCCCCAAGAGGTTGGACTTTTGGTTGACATTTTTTAAAAAAGCAATATTTTTAATCATTTCCTTACTTCTATGAAAAATTTCATGTGGTGGGTATTGTCCCTCTTTAGTTGTAACAAATCATCTCACAACAAAACGATCATGTTAATGGTCCTTTCCTTGCTTGGGCAGCAGCAGCAATGGACCTAACTTACCCCTTGTTTTCAAACGAGAGGATTGAGCTCCTCTAACATATTTATCTACTTAATGCCACCAATAATGTGTCCAAGGATCCCTTCCCTTCCTTATGAGTTCAATACTATATCTTTGGCTATACACAATTTTACTCTCCTTAGTTTAATTCTTATATTATAGCTATAATGACCATTTCAACCATGGCCTTGGTCTTATTAAGGAGACGCTTTGTTTGAACCCCATGCATGTGCTAACCAACATGTGTCCATGTTAATGTCTTATCATTGAGCATGACATAATATGCAACATAATATCCACGTGGTTCTTTGTATGTCGTAAGCTTCTTTCATGTCAATCCAGTTTTCTAGCAATGTCAGCCTATAAACCTAATGCATGCACAAGACTTTCTCTAACACATGTATGGTTATGAGAGCCTTAGTACATATACTATGGATGTGTTTTGTGCAAACACTCCAAAACAATAAAGAAATAACTTATATGACACTCCCTTATAAAATTTACATTTCCAGGTTTCTAGCTTGGTCCATAAATGCCCATCATACTTGTGGTCCATTCCATTTCAATAACATAGCCCACTATTGGAAATCTCAAAGGTAACATCATTGTCATAGACTTTTGGAAGTTTTATCAACCTGGATACCTTTGAAATCTACCATATGAGCTTTTTTTATGTGTTATATTTTCTTTGACATTTGCTATAATCCATGATGCTTTTTGGTTTCAAAGTTGGAGATACACATGCAACTTTGGATTTCCTATAGAGACTATTGATTGTCTTGCTTGATTCTTGTATTAGACCAAGTTCACATAACAATAGATACTTGAACATTTCTATTTCATAGATATGTAGCATTTACCTCAAAAAACATCCATCAAAAGAATGTAGTGATACAACCTACATCAATGTCTATAATTTTTTACAACAAAGATTGCATTAATGGGATTAAATGTTAAAGATTCTAGATGATAATCAAGAAATTGTTTACTCATAATGACTTTGCCATTGCTTAAAGGAGTTTTCACAAGCTTGTTGGCACTTTCAGACTTAGATTAAGGGAATCCCTCTCGAAGATTAAGGGAATCCTAACCCAAGATTCCTATGGCATTGCTAACCTCTATTGAACTATAGAGGTCGAGAGAGAGAGAGAGAGAGAGAGAGAGAGAGAGAGAGAGAGAGAGAGAGAGAGAGAGAGAGAGAGAGAGAGAGAGAGAGAGAGAGAGAGAAGGGGGGGGGACACCGACACACACACACACACACACACACAGAGTGCAAGATAGATTATATATAGCTAATATCTTTGTGAGGGATGAACACACAAGGGTCGAGAGTTATGGCTTGTTTTAAAGGCTACTAACATACTAGACACCTTCTTATTAAAAGAATACGGTTAGGTTTTATATCTATCTTTTAATCTCGTTTAAGGTACTGCTTCCCTCCCTGCCACTTAGCTCTGCCAACACCTTCAATCAGCCAACATTTAATGCTCAAGGGCTGCAGTCGGGGCCTCATGTGACTAAGTGACACATCATGAATCAAGAGGGATCTATGGTTGGAAGAAAGAGGCGTCGCGATCGAGATTTGATCAACACTGTTGGAGTCCCAAGTGAAAAATGGTTGAGGGGTAAACTAGGAGTGAACTTTGGGTAAAGTCGAGGTGGGTAAACTAGGGAGACCTTTTTTGGCAAGAAAGTGAACTAGGGAAACATTTTTCTTCAAGAAAGTGAACTAGGGAACAAAATATCAAGATTTAAATTTAAAAACACTCTCCACAACCTATTGGAAAGTATAGCATAGTAGTTAGATGTTGAAAGCTTAAGCCGCTAGTTCCAAGTTCGAATCCTCTTTTGCATTGAGCTAAACCCCTCAAAAATTTTCGAAGTCCCAAAAATCCCCATGGTATACCTTGAGTTCACCCCTCATAAGTTCACCCCTAGTTCACCCTAAGTTCACCCCTTGTTCACTTGCCCGATGGGAATCCGATGGTCTAGATTAGGCAAGATCGCGACGCCTCTTTTCAGCCTTAGATCCCTCGTGATTCATAATGTGTCATTTAGTCCCATGGGTCAGCCAGCATCATGGTCACCAGAGCAAAACAAGTCGAGTAGCAACAACCAATCAGCCAGATCACAAGACATCACTGGATTTTTGCACAACATTTAATGTTGTAAATTTAGCATTTTTGTCCATTTTCCCTCTCTCAACAACATTAAAAAAAAGTGCAAGAAGAAAAACAAAACAAAAAATAAAACACCGTCAACCCCCCCCTTCTTTGTTGTAGCATAACCAAAGAAAAAAAAAGAGAAACAAAAAAAACAAAAGCAAGAAAACATCCACCAAGCTCCACCTTAAGCACGCACAAGCACCTCCATCAACTATCTCGTTCAAAACATCTTTTGCATATGTTTGTAAACGGTGTCTCCCTTAGTGAAGCTACACTCTCTTTGCAATGAAAAGACATGGGCTTGGATTTAGATCATGGTCTGCATTGCATAGCATTCATTTCATATGCATGTGACCTTTATTTAGCCTATATCAACCTAACTCTAGCTCTCCTTGTATTTCAAGCTCTCTATTGGACAGCATAGCACCCATATCTACTAAAGGCTTAGAAACTTTCATGCCATCTTGTTCAAACTCAAAATCTATACAAATAGAGCCTTCCCCAAACTGGCAAACTCATTGGAGAGTCCACCAAACCTTTAGACAAATGGATTGATGGAACCCTCAAGGGAGTAGAGTGGGAATGCAACATCAAAACTAATATGCTAATGGACCTACTCAACAAGCAATCTCATCATCTATTTTGGCATGAGATTATCTCAACGAGCTTCCAAGCTATGGGAATGGAGCCACACCTTGAGTGCATTAATCAAACACTTGTGGCTATATGAAAGGTACTAAACATTGTGATCTCTACTCAAGAAACCTCGATGCCAATTAAGTCTTCTACCATGAAAGAACATCACACCTTATTGCAAGAAGAACATCAAGTGACAAACCCATCACATGCTACTTCTATCATGCCACCACCAGGCTTTCCAGAAAAACAAGCTCCAAATATGCCTCCACATGAGGGGGATGGCAACAAGATGCTCATCACTCACCAGTGTGGTTATGGCAGCCAAGGAGAGTGAATTTCCTAGCTCAAGTTATGAAAATGAATGATATGCCTAGCTCAACTGAAAACTCCACCATGAACCCACAAGGAGGATCGATTGCTTGTGCTAGGTGCTCAAATGCCAGTTCTATTGGCTCTTTGGACTCTTTAGTGAACATAACAACTTCCCCTAAAGATAGCCCAAAGTCTCCTTAATCACCTACTTCAACCTCTATATCTATTCAAAAAGAGACCATTAGTACCATAGAAATGAATCCTGAGTAAACTTCACAAAGGCCCTTGAGCACATGGATGGAAGGAATTCTAAAGGGACAAGATTGGGAGTATAACATCGCAACAAACATGCTTCTGGATCTTTTCACCAAGAAATGCTATCCTTTGGTTTGGCAAACACTTATGGAAGTAGCCATCAAAGACCTTGGAATCAAACCAAGTCTTCATTTGATGATGCTAGGACTAGATCACTCTGTGGTGGAAGAAATGAGAAAAGAGAAAAAAATTATTACTCGTGCCAAGAAATCTCAAGAGTTGTCAAAGGCAAATGCACCTATAGTTGCTCAAGCCTCTAAGCAAGGGGAAAAGCCATTAGCCAATTCACGAATTGCATCTAGCATGACATTCCTAGGATTTTTTACAAAGCCATCAACTGCTCCACAAAAGCAAGAAAATGTCCAAGAACCATCTAACATAATCATGAATAGAGCTCCAAATCAAATCCTAGCTAGTGATCCATATGTTCCTCTAGCTAGTGAAACCATGGCCATGACCACATCTTTGGAAAACTATTGCAATGTTGCCACATCTTGGCACTCTAATCACACGAGTGAGATTATTCCAAAAGCTGCTACTTCATGTGTTGAAAAAGCTGTGGTTTTAGCTACGATAGCTCTGGAACCAAAAAGAAAATCCATTGAACTGGCTAGCCCCTATGGGAAAGTGCTATTTAATGCTTTGATGGAACTGGCTAGCCCCTATGGGAAAGTGCTATTTAATGCTTTGATTGATGGGGAAGCCATGCACAACTTGATCTCTTTTGTTGCTTGGTACAGCTAGGAAAACCCGAGCTTGAACCAAGTGAAGAAGAGTGAGTGGAGCAAGAAGCTAGAGTGAGGGGGGTAGCGAAGAAAAATACAAAAGTGCTTGGTTTGTTAAAAATTGACACCTATTGTGATAATGAGCATCTTGTTGTGGAGACTTCCTAGTCTTGCCTAAAGGTAACTTCAAAGGGCTAATCACCCTTGGTTACAATTGGTTGACAAGTGCAAAAGGTAAAAGTGACTCTGCAAAAGAGATTGAACATATGGTAGAACATCCTAACTACAAAACTCTGGTCTTTATGCAACCTTCAGTGAAGTTGCTAGCTCTCAAGGATGATCACAAGAAGGGAGATTTGTCAACAAGTGAATTTGAAGCTAGTTGCTCAAACCCCTCTACACCATTGTGAATGTAAGATTCTTCAACCTCAACTTCTCCATCGACTACTCCAAAAAATAAGAATTAAAGAGCTCATAAACGAAAACCAATACGTGCTGTAGAGTCCACATATGAATTTACCATGGAGAAGATTTTCCAAGAAGTTCTGACAGTTTATCCAACCATTCACTCCTCTCCATCAAAATCAAAGCTTACAAGAAGTAAGAGAAATATAGCAGCAAATGGAGGAGGTCAAGGCTACAAACTAATTCTTAGTGGATCCAAAAGGAGCTTTTACAAGCACAAGGATTTTATAAAGGCAATTCTTGGACTTGGGTCCCTAAGCAAAAGCAAACTACCATCTTGACCCAACCTAAGTACATCAATGTTTCTTCATCAATGACCATAACCAATGTGCCCCAATGTCCAAATCACAGAAGAGGAGACCTATTTGAACAGAGACAGTGACAACTCCACCATCAGTAGCAATTGCTTCACTGAGAGTAGACAAGGAAAAGGCACTTCTGGATGTGTCTACAACATCCCCACCTCTCCAAACTTGGCTACCTAAAAATATTTTGAGGGTACAACATAGCTCAAGAATGGGAGAGTCAAACCATGCTTCAACATCAACAATACATAGACCTGCTTGCCAAGAGGCTTCTTCACCCATCAGAGCATCAACTCATGATACTCAACTCCAACTCTTTAGTGCAACACATGCCAATACATCATGAAGAGTGCCTACGCCAAATTCACTCTTATGTAAGCACATTGCCACCTCTTTAGTTGGATGTAAGTACTTATCAAGTACTCACATGTGTACCATCACCTAGGCCTTCTCAACATAGCACTTGTAAAGGAAAAACTTGAGGTGATGACCCAATGAGATAGTTTCATCTTCCTTAAAACCTTCTAAGACACCTTACTCCAAGAGGGTGTCTTAGCAATCAACATGTGCAGAGCTTTTCTTGAGGATTTTTATAAGTTTATCATGATGCAACAACAAAGTCTTCTACAACAACAGACACCTACACAAAAATCTTCATTCTTGACAAGAAGCTACCAAGTCTTTCACCAAGATTAAGAGCAAAAGGATAAGCAATGACTTCGCGAGCTTCAAATTAACAGGTGCATTCAAAACTAGCTCTTCATACATCTCTCTTTTGCAATTCTATACTTTAATTGTTCCCTTTGGAGAGCATATTTGCATTACACTTGATTGGTTTTTTTTTCTCTTAGTAGCTTCCAAGATTAATATTAATGCTAACATCTTTTCTTTTAAATCATCCTAGTCTTACGATTTTGTATCTAAAGATAAAGTATGCCAGGTCCTCCATTTTACATTTATTAAACCATCTTTAGCTATATTCTAGTCTCTACGTAGTGCGTGAGTAAAAAAGAACAAAAAAAATCCCAAAAAAATAAAAAACATGACTAAGAAGATAGCCATCGCCATGTGGAATCCTGGTAGGTCTTTGGAAAACTAGCAATGGTACCATAAGACTGATGCCTTGATTTCTCATAGGGTGGAACCTTGTGTCTTTGCTTCACTAATAAACCATCGTTGTCGGAGGCTCTTAGTGGTTCTTAACATCATTGGCAGGAGTCACTGGGCCATTGCTTTGGTCTCCTTGGGGTGGTAGCTTATCACTCTTCATTTCACAAAAGAAGCAAAAAAAAACTTTTAAAAAAACACAAACAAAATACACACTTTTGTTATGTAAGTAACCGTCTAATCACATGAAGCTTTACTTCAAAGCTAACATAGAGCTTTAGATAGTTTGTATGTGCGTCATTGTGTTTGAGACTGTAAAGGCATGCCATGGGATAATAAGGTTAGAGTGACTAGCTAGGACAAGGTGTTTGCACTAGGACCTCATTTTTAACATTGGTTGGCCAAGTGTGAACACTATAAGTCAAGTATAAAGGTTAAATTGTAACTCTAAATCCTCATTCTTGTATGCTCTCAAGTGAAGATAGGGCTCTATTCTTCTCTCAAACCTCTGGTTCAGGTCCTTTATCCTTTTTAGGGGCTACTGTAGCCTTTGGGACTTGCATCTCAGGCTCTTTGGCTACTACTACTGGCTTTGAGACTTAAGCTTGAGCTTTTTGCTTCTTTGCTTCCTTGGATATTTCCTTGGCAACTCCCCGATGAGCCTTCTGATGGCATTAAGGGGGATTGTATGTGAATGATTCCACCTTGTAAACTTAACAAGTTAAGGCTCGTTGAAGCGGCCAGCCGATGCTCTTGCTACTACCATGATTGTCACATGTGCCTCTATAATGAATGACATTAGGGTTTGGCACTAGATTTGGGGATACAGTTAAGGCACTAGGTGTGATGGTTCTATGACGACACTTGGTAACACAATGTGGGCCCTTGCAATGGAAACATTATGAAGAGATGGCTTGCATGACATGTTATTGACATCTCTCGGCCTTTTTTGCATTATAACTTCAAACAAGGAGGCATAGTCATTGGCTATGGTTGCTTTGGTATCCATATGAATTATATTGCTCATATGGCATAGCTCTTTTATTCTTGACTCTTGGAGTTTGTTAGCAATGTCATTGAGTAATGTTGTTCTAGTGTAGTTCTAGGAGGAAACATTGGGGTGGTAATAGCAACAGTGGAGATGGGTATGGGATTGGCGGCAATCCGTACATACCTGTCGAATATAGGGTTTTGATAAATGGGAATTGAATTATGCACCGATTGAGAAGTATTTAGTGCAAGTGATAAGGTAAGTGGTTTCTTTGGCACCGGGGAGCAAAGGTTATGGTGGGTACCAACAATGGGTTGTATCACGGTTGGTGTTAGCAATAAGCATAGGCCTCAATATTTACACACTCCATTCTTGTATGGTTTTGATGTAGGAGATTGCACACCAGACCATCTCTCTTTATGGGAATAGGTGTGGGTGTCTCACTTGAGGTGATCGCTAGGGATGGCCTTAGGTTGCCCTTGGGGCTAGTACCACCCATTGTTGACCTAGCAAATTTTCTGCCAACTTACCCATACTCATGTCCTTGACTAGGACTCTTGCTGGTGGAACACCCTTAGCCGTTAAGGCTTTGGATGATGTGTCCCTTAGCTCTTGGTTTGGGTGGGGATGAATTATACATCCTTATATTGGAGATTGTCTACTAGGCCTATTGCCTTGCAAAGTAACATTCATCAAAGATGCAATGTGTAGATTTGTAGAGATCGTCACATGAAGCCTCTTGCTCTTGAGACCCATCATAAATCGGCCGATGAGCATTAAGTCATCTAGTGACTATATTTCGTGTGGACATACTTGGTTATAGTCTTAAATTGTTTCACCCTCCTCTTGCGTGAGGTTATATATTTGTGCGATGGGGGATCTATTTGGCTCCACTGGGTGAGAATCCCATAATATTTGTGTATCTCAAGACCTCGTAGAGCTAGCCTTTTCATGTGGGTTTAGGGACCTTTTCCACTGGCTTGCTTAAAATCCAAATAAATAGATCAATCTTGGTGGGTCATCAATCCTTCCCATGGTCTCGCAAATTTGATCAAACTTTTCTAGATACAGGATAAGATCTCTGATTCCATCAAATTTGGTCCATCATCCTTGAGATATGGATTGGCTTGGTTTTGCCCAACTTTGAGCTCTAGGTGCTATATTGGTCACAACCCCCCTTCCCATTTCAAATGTTATCCTTAGCATGTCTTCTACGTATTCACACGGCAAAGGAACATAAGGAGGTGGACCCTTATTTTTAGGGTACGAAATCTTTTTCCCTATGGGATTGGGTTGTGTGGTTTCCAATGGCACTTGTCGTCTGCTAACCTGGCCTTGAGTCTACAAGCTCACTGGCGATGATGACATGTTTTGTGGATGCTTGTGTGGGTCTCTTTGTGATGAGGTAGTCCTAAGTGTTGGCTCTTTGTGATGAGGTAGTCTTGAGTGTTGCTCTTTATCCTCCTTCCTTGTGTTCCTTGTTTCTCATATCCAAACGAAGAAGAACTAGAACTTTGGTCCTTGGTAAAAGCGCTTCTATAATGGGCTCTAGTGGAGAGTGGCACTCATGCTTGCCCTGTGTGCACTTATTGTTGGGTGTATTGTGGAACAATTATCCCTAGTGGTATAACAAAAAAGACATATCCCATTTTTCATAAATTGCAAGTGTTAGGCTTCTTGTTAGTCATGGTCTTCTTGGGATAAACCCATCTCTAGGTCAACAGCAAATGTTTGAAACATTATGGCGTCGAACACGGTTTGACCGCTTTCTGTGGGAGCGAACCTTGAGGTTCTTGGTCTTACTCCTACTCCTTCACTGGAGCAATGCCCAAAAATAGGGTGATTGAAAGCCTTCTTCATAAAACTAAAGGTGATATTTACAGAGCCAATTAGTGATTCTGGAGCTCAGAGAAATATGGGGAGTCTCCCGTTCTAGGTGTTCCATTGTTCCTCCACTCACGCCATACTTTTCATTAGCTCATTTCTTCCCAAAGCTCCTTGCTTGGAAGTGGATTAGAAGGAGTGTAGCCTTCTCAACAAGGGAGTACCTTGTGCTAGTCATTTGTTGGGATTGCAGGCTTGGTGGGTTTGAGGACGTGTGGTTTGATATACCACAATTGGTTAGTCCAGATTGAGGTTCGTAGTGCTTCTAGGTCAAGTCTGAAAATGGTATGGTAGTTCGAGCAAGTAGTTAATACTATGTTGGAATGACAACGAACAACATGGTTAACAAATGTGCCTATGTTTATTAACAAGTAGAGAGCAACCTTTTTCCATTTTCCATGTAAGTGCCAAGTTAGATATTACAACTATAGGGTACCAACTATTTATAGCTAAAAAGAGGAGAAAACCATTGCAAAATGTCATAGCTAGGATACTATGCCATTTCGATATAGATGAAGGCATAGAGATAGATACTGACTAGCAACCATGCTTGAAATTCAAGTTTGCATCACATCCATAATAACTCTACAGTGCATCATTGAATTAGGGTCATTTCTAATTTCAATGCCCTCCTACATTATTTTCAATTCGCATACAAATTAGACATGTCCTATTGTTTTACTTAAATGTATGTAATTATGTTGATATACTTAATTAATAAATTTAAAAATTTTATATTGAATTGAGGTGTACTCACATGCCCAATACTTCAAAGCACCAGTCTCGTATCCAAATATTCATGAAAATGTACACCTTTTAAATGGCTACAAAATTATTTCCACCAAGCACATTCATTTTGTTCTACTACAGTGAAGAACCACCACTAGAGTGCCTTATTTTGCAACATGAACGTCATTTTCATCATCATTAAATTCCTTCTTGTTGAAGCAGCTATATGTTAGCCTCCTAAACGCACAAACATGGTACCTTGAGAGCACTTTAATGAACCAACCCTACCTTATCATAGATTTTTTATCTAAGGTTTGTGTATAATTAGATAACTAACTTCACAAATGAAGTAGATACTGTGATGATTTGCAGAATTTACATTCTTTTGAGTACTTTTCATTGAACCAAAAATTCAACTCAAAAACCTTCATGCTCAGAGGTCATGTTAGCCTTCAATAGACATCTCTCTCTCTCTTTCTCTCCCCCATGCATTTCATTGGACATTCATGCAAAGATCTAGCCAAAATATGGGCCACCTCTCAATTTAACGGCTAAAGACGTGGCCCGGACACTCCCCTGTACAGTCATCCAAAACCTAATAAAACTTTGGCACCCTTAAGCAGGCACCTAAACAATTAAGTGCTTCAAGTGTCCTGGAACACCACCTCATGGAACACTACAGGCCATACTCAATTGCTTATCTAAACAAAAAAAATACAGCATGTATAACATTTTCTTGATGCCATCCTAAGGCCGTGTCATTGAAAAATCACATTCCAAGAACAAATCCCTTGCCTAATTTGCTTGCAACCATACATGGTTACTAAGACAGTAACATCATTACACCTCTATGCCAACTAGGCAAGCAGTTGATTGCAGCATTTTACAAAAACAGAAAGTTAAGATACCATGAAGGTAAAAACTAATTCCAGCCAGACATCAGTCAAAGTTGTTTGCATGCATGGACACAAAGACACGTTGCAACAAATAAATATATCACACATGGCTAGTCAATCAGACTGGCATCATATAGCTGGCTCTAATCAGCTGGCTAGAATACCAAGCCGGCTTCCACCACCATCTACCCTGTCATTTAAGACATAAAAAGGGATACTAGTCTTTGGGCTAAACTAAAGTTCCATGCAGCATTAAAACAGCTCTTGAGAAGCACCTGTGGGTTACAACACTAATGTACCCCCAGGATTCAGGAAAAAGGGCCTAGAGTTGGAAAAGAAACCTGGTTGAAAACACAATAATAATACGAGATTGTCTAAGACGATTAATACAAGTTAACCGTGAGCTGCCAACTTAGTAGTGAGCCTTGCATGAGCGTGGACCAATTTTCCTCTCCTTGCACAAATCAATAGAAGCGTACCAAAATAAGCCTTCTGCAAAAGCATTATACACATAGTAGTTTCAACATTGCAAAATACACACTATAACCCCTTTTAGTTATAAATATCACAGACAACAACCAGGAACATGTGTTTTTCTGTCCTTCAGCTAATTTACGAAATGGACAAGCTACCTAAAAATCAAAACGAAAAAGAACCAAAACCAACAAAGAAAAACAGTATCTTCAAGGTCAAAAATTGCCCGCAAGAAACTTTCCACACCCAATCCAAACTGCAGCGAGACTCTTACCCTCTTTTTTAAAAAGAAATCACTACACCGATCTTGCTGCATACCTGCTGCAAAAGTACTTCAAACAAGCAACTGAGAGAGTTGATTACAGGTGACACAATCTGTTTAGACCAGATTAAGAGAATTTCCTACAAAAACGAGTGCAGCTGGGAGGCTCCTACTTCCCTACCAAAGTGGGGAATTGACTAGGATCCTCAATGCGGGGAGCCATCGTTGCTTCCCTTGAATTACTGTACCCAGCCATAAACCCACCCCTGGCACCACCACGCTCACCACGACCGCGACCTCCACGTCCGCGTCTGCCAGAGGGACTGATGTACCCCTCTCCATCAGCAGGCTTCAAAAACTCGTTGATGCTCAAAGGCTTCAAAACCAAACCCAAAGAAGTCATTCAATCAAATGCTAGCCATACTTCCACAAAAACTCACCCGAGAGGGGCAAGACTCCATGTCACGATACCTTTCTAGCTTTCTCGTCCTTCTCTGCCACCTCTTTCTTCTTGCCTTTATCAGCACCCTGAAAATACCCCATAAAACAGAGTTCTAAACAGCTGAAAAGAGCAATGTGTCTTGTGGCAATGACTCAAAAAGGTAAAGGCATCTAACCAGTTTCGTGAAAACCTCCTCATCACTCTTTTTGTCAACCAGCTGCATGGATTCAAAATCCTTGTCGACTGTGACCTTCCTTTCCTTAGCTTTCAAAGCTTCTAAGGGCTTTCTCTTTTCACCCAATAACTTCTCATACTCCTCGAGAGTCATCTCCTGCACCGAGAGCGCTCACAAAAAAGATTTTAATACAAGACAGCTAGCCAGGTATGAAGACAGATATCATCAACAAACCTTAGGAAAAGGCTTGGCATACACTACTTGTGCTAAACATGTGCTAGTACCTTCTCCTCCTCCTCTGCTTCATTCTTTTTTGCCGTGTCTTCAGACTCTGGTTGCACCTCCTCGTGTTTCTTCTCACTAACCTCAGATGACGCAAGCTTCTCTTCCTCAGCCACACCTGCTTCAATGATGTCACTGTAGTAAAAACATTCAATTCACATAGAGGACACATGAGTTCGTCAGAGCGCATTCAGTCCAAAATTATTCTGTGTTTAATCAAAATTTAAGAAAGGGTGGCGCAAGAATCCACTTACTGCACACCATGCTGATCCATTTCCACACCCCAATTCCCACGGCCAGCACCATCGCGCTTTACTTCATTCCTAAGCATTAAAAGATGAGCAGCACAAGTATCAGTTGAGTGCACCATTTTTCACATTCTAGAAGCAAAAGAAATAAAACAATGAAGACATACCCCCGCCCAGTGCCACTTCTTCGCTCATACTCTCGCGGTCCGAAGCGCTCTTCACCATCCGCCACGTAACCATATCCACGACCCCGGCCACGTCCACGACCCCGTCCTCGACCACCACCATCATTTTGGCGACCACCCTCCTCTCCTGTGACTGGAGGATCTCCATTCAAGGGTCCATGGCCACCCATGTAACCTCCCCTGCCGCCAGTATTATGATAGGTGTTGGAGGTACGGTCATTCTGCTCACCTCCTTGGAAACCACTGTCTCGGGTAGGCCGGTTGTAGCCCCCTTCAAGATTCCTATCACGGTTCCCATAGCTGCCTCTACCTCCACCTCGACCACCGCGGGCTCCTCGGCCTCTTCCACCATCTGCTTGAGCTTCCCTCACTGAAGAAAAAGATGTGGTAGATCATTAAATTTAGAATTAAGAAATTGATTATGTAGAAAAAGGAGTGATGCGAGACACGTGAGAATATACATATCATATCAAAGTCTGAAACAGCAAGGACAATCATTGATCACCTAGTGATGGGATCCCTCTCCTTCCAGCATGCAGCCAGCGAGTCATTGCTATCGAAATATTGTCTTAATTTTCATCATTGTCACTACATAGCTCCCTTCTTTGGGTCTTTGTTTGGAATTGGATCCTTGATGAAAATTAAGACAATATTTCAATAACAATGACTTGCTGGCTGCATGCTGGAAAGAGAGGGATGCCATCACTAGGTGATCAAATGATTGTCCAAACAAAGACCCAAAGATGAATAAATGATAACATCAAAGACAAACAGAAGACAAACATCATAACACCCATAAAATGCAGTGCAGCAAATCCATATCCTTGCAAAGATGAATAAATCATGGTGTAGGGTCTCATGGTTACACATCTTACATTCAGTCACACTTCCACCTTCCTATTCGTGTCAGATTCTGACAAATCAATTTGCTCGGGAATGTGGAGCACCCGGCTGATGAGGCCTCACCTTATCTTGCCACCAGTCACCATTACCCCTCCCCAAACCCATGATGTCAAGGAAAAGCTCATAGGCTGCACATTTAGCACCACGAAAATGGATCATTGCTGGCATGGCTCCCCATTTTCCAGGAGGGAGTGAATTCTCCACATCTAGTGGAGACTCAAGAACCCTACATGAAAGCCAATACTTACACGATTGAACAGGAAAGCCTGCATACAAGACAAACACTGGAAGAAACCCTAGAATGACCAGAAAACCCTGGATTGCCTTCAAATCAGAGATCATATGACCATCAATTGCACAAAATCCTATAGAAAAAACCTCCTAAACAAAACCTCAAGAAGAAAACGCAATCCTATCACATATGAAAAGAGAAAACCTAAAGGAGAATACTTTGATGTGTTAAAATGACTGGGACATATGAGCTCAACGACCCTACACGGAAAAAAGAGGAAATCGGAAAAGCCCTGAACCAAAAGCGATGATTTGCAGACTTGCACAGAATAATCAATGCTTGACTTGCAGGAATGCAGAAACCATAAAAGAAAAGCCATGAATTACACAAGCAAACCCATGGCTTGAACAGTTGATGATAAAACCCTGGGGAAAAAGCCATAACTTGCACAGATCGGAGAAATCTTAGAGAAAGGCGGGGGTGAGCTCTTACCTGCTTGGGCGGGAGGGGCCGGCTTGGTAGGAAGCTTGGCGGGAGGCGGTGCCTGCTGCTGCTTCTTGAGGTCCTTGACAGGGGCAGAAGCCGCAGCTCCAGCACGAGCAATGAGGGCCGAGGGGTCATCGTTCTCATCGTCACCGAGCAACGCGAAGAAGTTCTGAGTTGCCATGGCCGATGGGGGCAGAAGAAGAAATCAAAAGGGCGCGCAGAGGCCGAGGGGGTCAAGAAGGGCTCACAGTATCCATGTCCAGGGAACGCAAAAGTTATCCCTCTCTCTCTAGCTGTGGGGAAGCTCTCGGGTATGGCGACGCCAAGTCCTTGTAGAGCAGGTGCCGGTGGAAAATGGAAGATGGCTTTGGGAAACCCTTGTTGACATCAAAGGTAAAACATGTGGATAAGCGCCACGAACCTGGCCTTCTACTAGAATCTCTCAGGCTCAGCATGGATGAGTTGCCATGATGGTCATACACAACCAAAAGAATGTGTAGGGATGGCAAGTAAACTCCTCCTCCAAGGTGATACATGAAGGCTTGTGTTAAGAGAGGGTAGAAATGGATGCTCTTGCATGTGTCCCGGTCTATGAAGAGTGGAGGCTTAGAATTCTATGAAAAAGAGGGTTCGGAGCCAAATGGGGTGCAAAACAAAAGGGGATGCAAAGTGAAAGAAGTTCATGGAGCTAAAAGGGGGATAGAGCAGTTTGAGAGGCAAAAGAGGGTTCAATCGTAGGATGTAACACCCTTGCGCCAAGGTTTACTTTGCAAGGCATTGAGAGCCCCACATTTGTTCAGAGGTTGGACATGATTAACAATTTCATGCTCACCCACATCCATGGAGTTCCTTTGCATAATGCTCTCCTCTCTATGAAGATGCTAGTATGCAAATGCTAGATTGTGAAGAGTTGATCAAACATAGTAGGTTAAGGTGTTAGCAAATGGTATAAAAAGGGGGTCCAAAGCACAAAGAGGTTATGGAGCCAAAAGGGGGTGCATAGTGAAAAGGGGAGCCAAAAGGGGTTTGCATAGTGTAAAGGGGAGCCAAAAGGGGCACATAACAAAATGGGGATAGAACGGTTTGAGAGGCAGAAGAGTTGCAAGGTGTAACACCCTTGCCTAGGTTCATAGTGCAAGGCACTAAGAGCCCCACATTTGTTCAAATGTTGAATAAAATTAATAATTTCATGCTCACCTATATCCATGGAGTTCCTTTTGAAACAAATGCTCACGTCCCTATGGAGATGCTAGATTATGAAGAGTGGAGGCTATATTTTGGAACTGATATAGTAGCTTAAGGTGTTACTGTAACAATATAAAAAGGGTTGTGGAGCCAAATGGAGGTGTGAAGTAAATAGGGTTTATGGACAAAAAGGGTTTCATGTCACACAAAAGGGTCTTCCATGGTGCAATGCACAAGAATTTTGCTATGTGAGAAGATGTTATGTGGTGCAAAGAGGAGTTACAAAAGGGTCTTCCACGGTGCCATGCACAAGAATTTTTGCTATGTGAGAAGATGTCATGCGGTGCAAAGAAGAGTTATGCAACACTATGTGGTTGTAGTGTGAGAAGATGAAGGAGAAGTTATGCAACACTATGTGGTTACCATGTGAGAAGATGTTGCATAGTGCAAGGATTTCACACTTTGCAGTTTCCATCGTCATCACATTGATCTACTGGCCATTTTGGTTGTATTCAGGTAGTTGATCTACTGGCCATTTTGGTTGTATTCAAGCAGTTGCATTCTTACTAAGTATCATTTTCATACTCTACACTTTGTAATTTTTCATACACTTTGCAGGTTCATCGTCATTAGTGATCTACTAGTAGCCATTTCGGTTACATTCCTGCTAAGCATCATTTCCACACTCTACATTGTAATCTTTCATACACTTCATAGGTTTCCATCCTCATTAGTGATCTACTATAGTAAGTAGGCATTAGCAGTACCTATAGGTAGTTAGGATATTTGCATTCTGTGTTAGACATTAGTTATTTGCAGGCAAAATGGTAGGCAATGATGTATTTGGTCTACTTTCCACTAATGTGATAAGCTTGACAAAACCAATTACCCGTTGTGGTCCTATATGATGTGCCATGTATTGGTCACCAAAGGGCTTTGGAATGTTATTATTGGCATTGAGGCATGCCTTGTCGTACCAACACAATAACATAGTATATGTACTTTAGATGGTGATACAAGTTCTGATGTAACTATGGCCTTTGCATTCGTAGCTCCCATAGTGGAACAAGCTAGGTGGGATGGTAGTGGTGATACACATGCACATACATTAATGCAGTGAAAAGGAGTATTATTCGCTCATGTTAAACTATAAAGCATGCTTGGAATGTGCTTACTGCACTTTACCAAGTATGTAACAAGGCACAAGTGGCCTCCTTGCACAAGCAATTAGAGTTTGAGCATATGAATAAGGGAGATTTAATGGGTAAGTTCCTCACAACGATAAAGTTCTCAAAAGGAGCAGCTATCATGTATTAATGAGGCCTATACAGTCTATTGTTTGCAAAGCTCTAGTGGATTCATACCAAGGTTTTGCATCTACACTTCGGCTTATGTCCCAATGCCCTTACTTTTGATAAGTTGGTTACAGTGCTCTTAAGAGAAATCTTGGTAAAACCTAGTATACATATTTACTACCAATCAAAAAGGTAAAGGCAAAGCTTTTTCTCAAGGTGGCTATAAAACAAAGATAGAATCAGCCCAGTCTTATAAAAGGATGCCAAGAAGGGGAGCGATAAGCCTGAGAAGAAAGGTAAATGCAACTATTGTCGAAAGCCAAGCCATTATATCAATGAATACAAAAAAAGAATGGAGAAGGAAAAGAAGAAAGAGTTACGCATGGCTATGGTGGGTGATGCATCATCACCGGATGATAGAACGGCACAAATAATAATTTCTTCCTTTGCTTGCCTCGAGCTTGAAAGAAATGAGAAAAAAAAACCTTTGTGTGCTCGGTTGAAAACCGATTGGAAACCTTAGAGCAGAAGGCTTAAGGAAAACCTTGGAAATAAGAGTTTTAAGGAACACCTTTGAAAGGTTGCAAAGAACCTTAGAAGAGAGGGTTTTTTCTCTCTTTTAAAAAACCTTGAATGTCTTGATTGTGTTAGAAAAAGTGAGGCCTCCTACCCTTTATATAGGGTCCACCAAGGGCTAGGGTTGGGCCAACCCTAGATCCCTTTTCCACCCACATGCCCACTTTATTTGGGGTGTGTTCACACCTACATGACCTCTCTCTCTCACCCTTTATCACTTGTACATCATATATTTTAACAACCTCCACCTTCACTTATAGCTAGAGTGCATACAAGGAACCCAATGTTTCATGCTCGTACAAAGCACATTGACGTGCGTTATCATTATGTTATGAGAGGCTCATCGTGGGAGATATTATCTTGACTTATGTCTCTACACATGACAATGTGGCAGATATGTTCACGGAGGCTCTCTTATGAGAGTTTGAAGCTTTTTCCAAAACTTTGGGCTTGTTGCCATTTAGGTATTGATTAGTTACATGATTCGTGTACATGCTCACGTCATCACTATAGGGGGGATTCATAGCCATTTATATGGTAGTGATGTGTGGACATAAGCTAATAATGGACCGGGGCACTTTTTCCTTGGTGTATGTACGCTCTCTTACGAGTGTGTGTAAGTGACCTTATCATGTCACTTCACTTACACTTGAATAATTCTCATCAATCTACTTTGAGTGTTGACTAAACAAACTCATGATGAAGAGGAGTGCCTTACCTTCCAAGGGGAAGAGGAACTACCTACCAAAACACATCCTTTGATCCATGAGATAGAATTCAAGGGAGAATCTACATATGCTACAAGATAGGCATTACAATAACTAAAAGGGAAACTAGAGTGCTAGAAGAAAGAGTGGGAAGAGAGAGAGAGAGAGAGAGAGAGAGAGAGAGAGAGAGATGGTAATAGATAGAGAGAGAAAGGGAGGAGCAAGGGTGGTGGTGGAGGGAGTTGGGTTGGGCTGGACGTGGTGTGAGGAGATAGTGGCAGGACGTGGTGTGAGGAGCAAGGGTGGTGGTGGAGGGAGTTGGGCTGGGCTGGACGTGATGTGAGGAGATAGTGGCAGGACGAGTTAGTGAGAGTGTTCAAAGTAGAGAGAGAGGGTAGCCAAGAAAATCTCCCTCCAACCAAGCTCCCTCGGTGACACCCCTGACAATCATTCCCTTGCAATAGAATACTTGTGAGCTCTTATCTTCCCTCCTCTTGCTTGCATGATGCTATGTTAACTCAAGCTTGCTTGAAAGATGTATGCTATATAGGATTGTTTGTAGGTTTTCTACTTGCATTAGTTTCCTCTTCTTCCCCTGCCTTTTGTGAGAGAGAACCATCGTGAAGGACCTTCTCTAGTTACCTCCATCTAGGCAAAGAGAGATCTCCCTTCACCCCATCGGTAAGGAGCATTCCTATATGACAATTGGAGGACTCCCATGTGGATGAAGTAGCACACCTAAATAGGGAAGTTGTAGTTGTGGCTCTAAGGCAAGCTATGGCTTTAAGGCAAGACCCAACGACACATGCTTCAGCAAGGCTAAGGTAAGCTCTTGACTTGAACATATTTGGAGTCATTGTTGAGGACGAGCCTAGGGCTTTACTCTATTTATCTATCCATTTAAAGCTATTGGGATCACCCAATATTGCTCGGTGTTAATTAGGAGGTCACACTCTAAAAAGTATATCTGGTTTTGGAGCCTTGGATATGTTAATTTCATTGCTTTTGATTTTGATTTGAAGTTTATTTATATTAGGGCATGATGTGTTCATATCTTGGAAGGGGAAAACCATGGTTTCTTGGTGATCTTGGTGATTTACATGATTTTGGAGCCCAAAAGGCTTAGATTTCATCGCATTAAGCCAAGGAATAACTTAGTAATTATAATTTAGAATCCACTTTGAAAACATAAGAATTAAGCTCCATTAGGTTTGGATGAGAGCGAGATAGGAGTAAATTAGGTAAAGTTTATTCATGTATTATTTGAATTTGGTAGTTTAAAAGTATGCAAATCCAATAAAAAAACAAGCAAAACCACTTAACAACTTGTATAACAATCATTAATTATGATTAGGATCCTTAATTATTAATTAGTATTAGGACCCTTAATCATTAACTAGGATTAGTATCCTTAATTATTAACCAGAATTAGGACCCTTAATCACCTCCCATCAGGTCTTAAAACCCCTAAAAACTCCAAAAACCAGGCCAAATGAGCCCTCAAGTTGGGAGACATGAGCCCACGGTCCCATTAATAAAATATGAGTCGACTACACATGAGCATAGAGACATGGGCCATGAGCCAAGATACGTGAGCCGTGAGTCTAGACACCTAAGCAATTATTTACCTATCATGTATACCTAATATTGTACCAACCAATTATTACTACCTTATAGACTTATAAGGGCATACCTACTTATGTTCTTTAAGGATTTTCTTGTCGTACAATCTTAGCAACTTTAATTCCTAAGGAAAATTCTTATCCTTTGTAATTATTAGGATAATTATTGTAATTATGATAATTATTACCCAATAATTATTGTAATTGCACACCAACCCTGTCATTGGCCTATTATATAAAAGTCTATACCCCATATGTGAACCTAGACACGTGAGTCTAGAGGTATGAATCTAGAGGCATGAGCTTAGCCAAAAAAAGTTCCAAAAAACCAAAAAACCTATTGTTGTGTTAAAAAAATTGTAACAATTTTTTTTCTTGAGTTTTGGTAGAGACTTGTCAGGAAGTACTAGAGAACGTTTCATCAAAGTGAAGCCCTTGATGCAACCTCCTATAGTAATGCATCAAACCACACTTCCTCAAAACCACCCAAACTTTTGGTCCCAAAAATGACTAACACTCAACAAAGCGGCACTTTATAGAGCCACTCTACGAAGCGCTCCCTTGTTGAAAAGGTAAAACTCCTTTGGATCCACCTTAAGCGAGAAACTTTGGGACAAGATGAGCCAACTAAATGCAGATTGTTGAGTAGAGATTGTGGAATACCTGGAATCAGGAGCTGTGGTCCTTCGAGCATGAGATTCACTAACTAGCTCTGTAAGAAACACCACAAATCAAAGTAAAGCATATTGAACCACCCTATTTTTTAGTGAAGCTCTAGTGAAGGAAAGACTAGGAATCTCAAGGTTTGCTCCCTCAAGAAGTGGTCAAACCATGTCAAACACCACAATTTTTAGACATTTGATGTCAATTCTAAGCTGGGATTATTCCAAGCTGACCATAACCACAAGTAGCTCAATAGAACCACATATGAAGCAATCGAGACATGTCTCTTTTCTATACCTTAGGGATGATGTTCCTCAAAACACACAACAAGAACCGCACATAGTGTAAGCAATAGTCCCACTTTCCACAAAAGCTCATTATAGAAGCGTCTTTACCATAAAACCAAGTTATAAGGACCAAGTTTGAGTTCTTCTCCATTCAAACGAGGAACATGAAATATGAGGAAGGGTAAAGAGGTAATGTTTGGGACTACCTCAAACCAAAGGGATCCACAAGGGAATTCACATAACATTTCCTCAACGAGCTTGCAGCCTCAAAGCCAACAACATAGGACAAGTGCCATTAGAAACCACATAGCCCAAACCCATGGGACAAGAAACCCCAAACGCTAAAACAAAGGGTTTTCTACAACCACTCCTTACATTCCACTACCATGTGAATATGCAGAAGACATGCTTAGGATGGCGTTTAACATGGAAAGGGGGTTTGTTGTAAACATAATACCTAGAGGCTTAGAGTTGGGTAAAACAAAGCCATGTCTGAAGGATGGCGTTTAACATGGAAAGGGGGTTTGTTGTAAACATAATACCTAGAGGCTTAGAGTTGGGTAAAACAAAGCCATGTCTCAAGGATTATGACCAAATTTGATGGAACTGGAGATCCTATTTAGTATTTAGAGAAGTTTTATTAAAATTGAGAGACCGTGGGAAGGATTGATGATCCCACCAAGATTGATTTGTTTATTAGGACTTTACCTTGAAGGCAAAGCATGCAAGTGGTTTAGGTCTTTAAATCCACATGAAACGGCTAGCCATGAGGTCTTGAGACACACACAGATCTATAACCTTAAAGCAAGAAGAGGGTGAAACAATGCAGGACTATATTGCTAAAACCAAGTATCCCTACATGAGATGCTGATCGAGTTATGATCAGCCTCGAGAGCAAGAGGCTTCCTGACCAAACACTACATCTTTGAGTGTTGCATGAGGTAATAGACCTAGTAGACAATCTATAGGATAAGGATGTAGAAGTCAGGCCGCATCATCCAAAGCCTCAATCACTAAGGGTTTCCCACCAATTTGCGCCACTAGCTAGAGTCCTAGTCAAGAACATGAGTACGGAGGAGTTAGCAAAAAATTTGTTGAATTGTTTAGGTGTTAGGTGGCAAGGGCAACCCCAAGGCCAACCCCAGCTAGTTTCGTAAGCTAAACATCGATATTTATTTCCATGCAGAGATATGGCTTGGTGTGCAATTTATTGTCAAAACCATACAAGCACGAAGTGTCCACTACTAAGGCCTAAATAATAATTGTATTATGCTCATTACTTGCGCTATGGAACCACGATATAACTCATTATTGGTACCACGAAAACTTGGCACCACCTATGCTCCTGATGCTAAAGCAACCACACTAGGTCTACTACCCATACCAAATGCTTCTCAACCAATAATCCACTGCCCATTTATCATAATCCTATACTGAGAAGTATGTATAGACTTCTACCAATGCCATACCCACTGCAGGTATTACCACCCCAATTGGTTTCCTCTTGGAATAACAATACTCAGTGACTTTGCCCTAGTGGACTTTCACAATCTAAAACAAGAGAGCTACGAGTCATATGAGCTGTCTGATTCATATGGATATCTAGAACAGCCCTTGGCCATTGTCTCCTTATTCAAAGCTATGGTGCAATAAAGAACAAGAGACTTCAATAACATATCGTGTATGCCACCTCTTTAATGTTTCATTGCAAGGGCCCTTGTTGAGTGTCTTTTTAGGGCCCGTTTGCTAAGTGTCCTTAGAGCTGTCATACCAAGTGCCCTAACTCCATCTTTGAATCCAATGCCAAACCCCAATGTCATTCCACATATGGAGGTACATGTTACGAGTGTGGATTCCAATATACTTTCAAGGGTTATGCCAATAGAGTGACAATCACCCCAGTGGAAAGAGTATCAGTCACTTAAATGAGTCTTAACTTATTAAGCATACAAGGAGGACTGTATAAGGAGGACTTATTTATACGGTCCTCTTTAATACCATCACAAGGAGGACCATACAAGGAGGACCATACAAGGAGGAGTTATTTAAATATATTCCTTCTTAATACCATCATAATGAGGACTTATTCAAATATAGTCCCTCTTAATGCCATGGCATGAGGCTCCAAACCAAGTCGAGGATAGTAGCCAAGGAAACATCAAAGGAAGCTAAGGAAAAGAAAGCTCATGCTCTCGAAGCCAACAGTTATGTAAGATCTCCATGCAAGGCAAGCAAGGTCTCTGTATCTAGCCTCATGCAAAAAATGTGAGAGAGAAGAATATGAACTCAAGAATAGCAAAAGGGTTGTTGCAAGATCAGGGTGTCCAGTTTTATCCAGTTTATGCTGGACTAGGACAATGCTTGGAGAGCAAATTTTGGGGGGCAAGATACTTAAAATGAGATCAAGCAAACAATAGAAAATACGCTTTCCCTTAAATTAACCCAATATAACTTAAATTAATATAAATTAGTCTAATTAATAAAAATTAATAAAAAATATGATGAAATGATAAACAAATGATCTTTCCATACTTAGAGTGATCCAATTTATTTTTCCATAGATGCACCATTACAAGTACACTAGTCCCTATAGGTTTTAGATGATTCACATCAAAAATGTAATTTTACTAATTAGATTATTAATATTTCCAAGCCTTCTGATAGTCTGGAAGAAATTTGAAAAAGAGATCATTAAAAATCCAACCATTGGATTTGAAATTTTTACTAACCACCACATTCTACTAATGTCTCAGTATCTACCCACTCTTTTGATCTACAAGATTGAGGATTTTAAGTGGTAGCTATTGTGGGTACAAAAAGTGGCGTATATTATAACACTTTAAAGACCTTGAAATATTTAAAGAAAATAGATAAATATCTTAAAATTTTCTCAAAAACTTAAGTTAAGCTCCATATTATGTGAATATCTAAGGTACAAAGTGGGAATATCATATGAGTTTATATGTAAAAGATATTAGCATTTTATGGAATCAGTTCAAATTTGGGACAGGTTGTATACATTGACTTTGTACCTAAGAAAATGAGGACTTTTGACTATCTAATGCTTAATCAAATTATGCAACTATATTTACAAGTTTGAATATTATGTTCCAACAAAAGAACTTGAAACGAAATTCCTTCATTTACTAGGAGAGATTAGCCACTAAAGGTAAACAAATGCCTGTTTTTTTACTGTTTACAGGGTGCCTGAGTGGACAAAACTAGGCACCCTGATCTTGCAACCACCCAAAAATAAAGCTAGCTTGGCATATCATGTTTAACCACCCAACCATAATATATACCAGTGACCCCAGGTGTCTAGTGTGTACCTTCCCGACCACACACCATACTCACACGCCCATTGTGTCCCTGCTACTAGTACCCCATGCTACACATCACTGGGTCTTTGGCCTTCACCCATGAACATTACCTATTGGCCTATAACTTCACCCATGAACATTACCTGTTCACACTTATTATTATAAGCAATGATGTGCACTAGTATGCTGCCATTGGTTTACCCATGCAACATACTCTATCCCATGCATTATTGGCGTGTAAATCTCACATAACAATGTACACGTCCAAAATGTTGCCATGTGTAAGTCCCATGTGTTACCATGTGTAAGGGTCGTAACATTCTTACCTAAATTCTCTTTCCCAAGTTGCATATGTCAAAGGATGTCCTTTCCATTTTACAAGGAACTCGCAAAGAGTACGATTTCGCAAAGAGTACGATTTCGCAATCGTATTTCTTTTTGTTCCAGGATCTTTTCTCATCCATGATCTTCTTGATCATGTTCCAACAAAGCAATCATACCATCAACTAAATTATCACTCTCATGATGATACCGCTTCAATCGACTCACATGAAATATTGAGTGAACATGACAGTGTTGTGGTAAGTCTAACTTATAAGCCACATCTCCGACTCGTTTCAAAATCGTCCATGACCCACAATATTTAGGCGATAACTTAGTAGATTTACTCACACGAAGCATCTCCATTCTTCGAGGAATAAGTAGAAACACTTTCTCCCCTTCTTTAAAAGAATGAGAAATCCTCTTAGGATTAGCATACTTAACCGCTCGATCTGTAACCCGACGGATATAATCTCGAGCTCTAGCTAAATTTAACTACATTTGAGACAAAAATTCAGTTGCACACTGGGGGTCTTCTAAGGTAATCCAATTGTACCTAGCATTAATGGATTATATCCACAATTCAATTTAAATGGAGAAAAGTTTGTAGAGGAATGCTTGTGTGAATTATATGTAAACTCCAATAAAGGCAAATACTTTTCACAATCGCTCTGTCATTCTCCAACATAAGCTCTCAACATATCCTCCAAGACTTGGTTGACTCTCTTAGTTTGACCATCAGTATATGGATTTTAATCGCTACTCATGTAGAGTTGCATGCCAAGTTTAGTAAAAACAAGCTGCCAAAAATTACTTGTAAACTGTGGATCTCTATCTGACGCAATGGATTCTGGCAAGCCATGTAATCTAAACACATTGATAATAAATAATTATGCTACTTATGAAGCTTTAACCTGGTATTCCTCCCTTTAGCCTCCCTTTATTCTTATTGGTAATAAAGTTATAATAATCTTATTTCTTTTTTAAGAAGTTTCTACTAACTAGTTATCATATATTCTCTGTCCTAAATCTGAGGAAGAACCTCATTTTAGTAATCCTCATTGATCTCATAACCCATGGGTTCTCATCAAGGAAATGACAATTGTAGATTATCAAGATAAGGGATGAGAAATCAGATTGTCAAGATAAGATTAAGGGATGAGTAATCAGAAGAGACAATCTATAAACTACTTTGCAGATACAAAAGAAAGGGACGGTGGTGATGGATATTCCTCAAGTTGTTGCTAACAAACCAAAAATTTGTGAAGGCTGAATGATGGGCAAACAACATCCATAATCTTTCTTACAAGAGTAAGCCTATAGCTCTTCTATAGCAGCTTATACATGTGGACCTTTATGGGAAGGTGTAAAAACTAGATTTGGGAGGTCCTTCACTTCTTGACTTTGATCAATGATTATTGTAGATGAATTTAGGTTTATTTCATTAAGAAGAAATCACACAAATTTGAAAAGTTTAAACAAAGGCTTACTATGGTCAAATAAAAAATAGGCATGAAGGTGAAGAATTTAAGGATAGATTGGGGAGGTGAGTTCACATCAAAGGTATTTGATGCTTTCTACAAAGAGAATGGGATTCGACAGAAGCCAACCAAGGCTCAGACTTGGTAGCAAAATGGAGTTGTGAGAGTAAGAATCAAACATGGAGTTGGCTTGGAGTATAATCAATATAGGGAAAGGACTTCCAAATTCTTTTTGGGCCAAAGCAATGAACATAATAGTTTACATCCTCAATAAAAGTGTAGCGAAGGTAATTGCAACAAAGGTAGTGGTGGATGGCAAGACTTCACAAGAAGTCTACTTGGGTAAGAAGTCTTCTATTACACATTTCAAATTTCTTAGTTATGGTTGCTACATGCATGAACCTATTGTACATATACAAAATTTGAATCTAAAAAGCTAAAATTTATATTTTCTGGGTTATATAAAGGAGTCAAAATCTTGTTGGCTCTATTCCCCTGAGATTAAGAAGATATGACTAAGAAAAGATGTCCAATTTCACGAAGCAAAGGAAGATAAAAGTATAACTAACAAAAGATGTCCAATTTCAGGAGAATTCTTGACAAGCAAAGGGCCCTCTTTTATCATCAAATGACATGAAATTATATCAAGAGGAAGAGCTTAAAATGCCGATAAGACATTCCCTAAGTGGGTGATACTTACAGTTTTTGGATAGAGCACCATTGCTAGCCTTTAATAGGGGTAAAACCTAATGTTTGAAATTCAAAAAATTAGAGCAAAACCTAATGTTGAAATTTAAAAGATTAGCAAATTTGGTCAATTATTTGTAGATACTTATAGTAGCCTACTTTTAGAACCCTAACTAGATGATTATAGTATACTTTTAGTATACTAGGCTACTTCTTTTCAGAGAAACCTAACTAGATGATTATAGTATACTTTTAGTATAGTAGCCTACTTCTTTTTAGAGGACCCTCACTAGATAGTAACCATATGCAATTAGAGCATGTCTCAATTCTTTATTAATATTACACTTAGTACTTTGTGGTGGATAGGCCTCCATAAGGCAAGTGGCTCTACAAGACAAGTACAAATATGATCATACCTTAGAAAAGTACACCGCCTAGCTTATTAAAAAATGTTTTGCACAAGTGGAAGGCTTTGATTTTCAAGAAATATTTACCCATGACCACTATTCACATGGTTTTGCATTGGTAGGCAAGGAAAAGTGGCTACCAAATGGATGTAAAATTAACCTTTCTCAACAAATACTTTGAGGAGGAGGTATATACTTTGAGGAGGTATATGTGGAGCAACCCCCAATGTTTGTTGTTCTCAATTTAGAAGGCAAAGTATACAGGTTATATATGGTGCTATATCATCCCATGCATGTTGTGTCTTATGGCAATAGTGTTTATAAAAAGTCAACTATGTCAAGTTGACCACTCCAATGGAATCTGAATCAGTGCTTGCTTGAATGAAAGCTTTAAGAGAGTGCTTTCAAACTATGTTAATAGATCTAAAATAGCCCGCACCATATTTGACTGAATGAACTTCAATCACTCGATTTAGCAATATTATAAGCATGTACCAATACAAGATTCATGCCATATCCATTATCAAAGTGATACAATATCCATTTCCTCCAAGTACCAACTATACATCATGTATCTATTGTACCATGCCCTTTTGCCTTGCCATGCACTTGTATCACTTGGCCCTTGTAATCTTCAATTTGATTGTTGTAGATGAAGCACTTTGTATTTGTTGATCTCCAAGCCAAACCTTGTCACCCCCTTACCAAAGTTTAGAGTCTGATGGTAAGGGTTGAGGCTAAGTCTTTCCCACCGTGTACCTATCCCCTTTCTTATCACTTTTCAAAGGCACTTATGGCACATAAGGTTCAAACAAACACTCCCCTTGGCCTCTTCTCCTTATTGCCACGGTACCCTCACTACATATCTAGCTTCAACACTTGTATATAAGAATAGATGAGTGCTAGAATGAGATGAGAGTTAAGCCACTTACAATCCCGATACTTATAGTTATATTCCAATTCATTGCATTACAATACATGAGTTAATACTGATGATGAGGTCGGCTTGGTTCAATGGTTTGATAATATCCCAATGGTGCTTACTCAAGTATCCCTTCCAAAGCTCTTTAACAATTACCTCAATCACCATTCAAGATTTCATGTTTCACTCTTTTCCTTGCCTAAACTTATGGGAAAGCTTATGCATAGAATAAAGCTCATGAAAATGCTTCCAAACCATAGTAAGATAATTCAAGGCATGAAGATTGGTCAAGAAAATGCATGGATGAATCCTAATCAATTAATAATCTTAATGAATGTTTACATTAGTGAAACTCCCTATACTGTTGTTGACCAAATCTTGAAACCTCAATATGCACGAAAGATTATGGCCCTAATTTTTGAGAAAGATTCATGGAAACCCTAATTTTTGGCAAGAAGAGGAAAAACCCTAATTCCCATGTCCATATTGCAGGCAAATCACATGTATAGGTAGAGGAGAACATGGAAAATAGGGAATAACCATTTTCTTAGAAAAAATTATGATTTAAAAATTTATTGAGAAAACACTAATCAGCAAATCCATGCTCAAATCAAGCAAGAAAGGGAGAAAATGGAAGCTTACATGAAGGAGAACCCTTGTATAAGATTGATTAGCTATTAATCTTCACCATTCACCAAAAAGCTCAAGAGAAGGGCACCACCAAAACACAGCCTAATGATGCAACCTCAAAAAATTGATGACAAGTGACCAAATTTTTTGATAATTCTTAACTTGCTGGCTAAATCTGTGAGTACCCACCATAAATTTACAACAGCCAATTTGACCATCGAAAACTCCAAAAATTGAGATTTTGAGCCTTACTTTTTTGGGTTTTTTAGATTATGTAGGCTTAATCCCAATTAATCAAAACCATGTAAGCTGAAAATAGGCACATACAAGAAGAGGGAGAGCATATTGGAAGTCACCTAGAGCCCTTGATGAAGTGGAGAAGTTGAAATTGCTTGATTTGATAAGATTGAAGCAGTTTTGAAGCTTCCTTTGCTTGCTAAATCACATCTATGGTGCCTGATTAAGGAGAGGATTACTGGATTGAAAAGTGGTTTTGAGTACATAGAAGAGGTTTTCCACCTTCTTTTACCCTCCAATGGCCACAAATACCTCTAGCCTTCAACCTTTAACTTTAGCCTACAATTTCTTCAATCCTTTTCAATCTCTTCCACACATTACCCTAGCCCATGCTCTTACACCACTGACACAAGGATCCCCATCTAAGAATTTACAGAAATAAAATTTCAAGCAAAATAATTATTCAACCATTTAACTTGAGAGCTATTTGCAACAAATTTAACATAAACTATGCTTTAAAAAATTAACACATAAAAATACTTAGCTCTTGCATGACACAAACATTGGGTGCAATATTCCTCCCTCACATGTGTGGCCTATTTTTCAAGCATGAGTATTTTGAGCATTCAATTGCCAGTAATAGGCCATAGTCTCCAGGAATACAGAAGTTGTGCTTTTTCTTACACGACACTCTCTCTTTACCCAAAATAGAGAGGTCTTAGATATTAAATGACGTAGGACTAAGGGAAAGCTTTTAAGCTTTATAAAATAAATGTTTATAAGTCTATGCTTTAAGTCTAAGCTTGTAAAAATAAATAAATGGATGTGCACAAGCTAGCGTAGATATACAAAGCTTGTCCAAAATTATGTATGCCTTCCAAAAATAATTTGTATGCTTCCACCTCAATCTTCCTAGTTATCTTCACCTATAAATTATCCAACAATAAATTAGTAAACAATTATTACATAGGCATACAAACCATCACCACACACATGTTCATTAGGCATAAGTACTCCAGACCATACAAACCAACTATAACAAACATAGGAGCCACAAGCATACATTAATGTACACCAAATATTAATATTTGAAATGGCATCATCCACGATTTTAACATAATTTAGCATGATGCAAAGACAATTTAAGCATCCCTAAATTATCTAAGAGGATAGAATAATATTTTTAAGAGGGCTTAAAATACATTTGCAAGGCAAGCCTGCTATGTTTTTTTGTCATAACTCTTGCATCCAATGTCCAATTTTGTGAGACCCCTCTGCCCCCCTCCGCGCACCGGATTCCCGATTGCTAGCAGCGAAAGTAGCTTCCTCTTGCACGGGGCAGGGTTTCCCACTCGGGGCCTCGCCTTCAAATGTCCGGACACGAGACTAAACTGGTAGTCATTCCGAACAAAACCGGGAAAATTTTCCTTGCCCGAAAAACGGGGGCGATTCCACCTTTTTTATTTTCTTAACGAATTTTCTAACGGGGTCAAGAGACTAAACTATCCTTCACCTGATTAAACCAGATAGAAGGAAAACTATCATTGACTTAATTTGAAGAAATCAACGCTTTTTCCTAACCGAAATCAAGCACAACCATTGATCTAATCATTTGAGAAAATCAACGCTTTTTTCCTAACTGAAATTAGGCACAGCCGCCGTTGATCTACTCATTTGAGAAATTCTTCAAGTTTTTATTTAACTACTCGAATTTTAAGCGTATTCCTATTATTTCAATTTAATTATTAAAACTCCACTGATTCCAGCCTAACCCCATCCAGCCCATGGGTTAGCCACTACCAACCACTGGAATTGGTAGAACCAGACAATTACTCACCCACCTATAATTGAATGCCTTTCTTAACTTTTGCTTTCGAATACAAATACGCACACACTCCTCTTTAAAACTTTAACTTATAAAACAATCCATTGACAAACAGTTATTGGTTATTACAGATGTCATAACTCAAAAATTCCATCCAGTCCCTTGTTTCTCAAAAAACAGTATCACTTTGGACTCTCCGTTTTGAGACCAACATTAGCAACGAGAGCCAGTATAACAGATTACAATAATCATTTCGTCCATCATACATATCTTTCACACGATATACGCATGGGTGTCCTAGGCACCGCGAGCCTGTGCATCGCCTGGTCAGAACCCTCCAGGATCCTCCTTAGGTGTCCGGCACTTCACTCAGGGACCGTTTCGTCGGCCCTCGCCCATCGTATCGGAAGCACATCATTTTTCAACCATATCAAGGCTGGTCAAGACCTGGGCAGGCTTTGCCGCATGAGCCGTCCTTTGAACACTCCCCGCCAGCTGTTGCAACCGAACTTCCTTAGAAAAACATATACCAAATGCTCCCTCCAGCATTCTGGCATAAGACAGTCCTTTAAGAAAACAGGGTTTCTATGCAAGTTTTCAGTTGGATTTTCTTTTGGATACAAGGAGTATTTCTTGAATCAGTATCCCCAAAACTTCTTGATTGAAATTCTGAATTTCATACCAAAATTCCTCGAATTCTATAACCTTGATCCACAGATCAACTCGAAGGGTCTCAAACTTAGTTTCAGATTTGGCGGGAGTTTTGAGTGTATTTTTCTAAACTGGTCACACCTTCTTTTCTCAAAACTGACGAAAGAGTTTGTTGGTCTTGGTCATAGTCTGATTCAAGGCTCGAGTCGGATAAGATTTTTCCAGAACTATCTTTCTCGAAAAGGTTTGATAATTCAGTTACTATTTTACTGAATTTCTTTCTTTGAATACTCACTTAACTCATTTCTAAATTAGTTACGAATTCCAATGAGGAATAAATTAATCATTTATCTGAATATTTCGATCTCGATAGATTTCCTGAATCTTCTTTTTACAATCCATGTGAATATAAAACGATAGAAATTTCTCTCTTAGAGTATTTAATTATTTATTTATCAAATACTCATAGAATTTAAACATAGAATTTAAGAGAATTCTAATTTTGATATAAAAATTCTTTATGCATCTATTTATGCATAAAAATCAACTTTAATGGGAATAACACTTTTATAGAAAAAAAGAATTTCTTTATGCATCTATTTATGCATAAAAATTAATTTTTATAAGAATAACGCTTTTATAATAAAAAATTTCTTTATGCATCTTTCTATGCATAAAATCAATTTAATGAGAATAACACTTTTATAATTAAAAAAATTCTTTTATGCATCTTTCTATGCATAAAAATCAAATTTAATGAGAATAACACTTTTATAATTTAAAAAAATCCTTTAAGCATCTTTCTATGCATAAAAATCAAATTTAATGAGAATAACACTTTTATAATAAAAAAATTTCTTTATGCATCTTTCTATGCATAAAAATCAAATTTAATGAGAATAACACTTTTATAATTAAAAAATTTTCTTTATGCATCTTTTTATGCATAAAAATCAAATTTAATGAGAATAACACTTTTATAATTAAAAAAATTCCATTATGCATCTTTCTATGCATAGAAATCAATTTTAATAATTAATATCACTGATATCCATGCATATTCATAGGTGAATATGTACATGGAGTAATTAGAATATTTCTTTTAGATGCAAAAATGGTGGGAATCACTCTTTTTGAATAACATAAAAACAAACTTTCTTTTCCATAAAATTTTAAAAAATTTTGCCATAACCTCCTTTATATGGCTGACCATTTCTCATTTTTATCATTCTATTTTTAACTTAAATTAACCCAAATTAGATTCATAGAACTCTAATCTACATAATTTTCTAAATTCAAGAGAGTAAACAATAAGAAGAGTTTAATTAAAGGCTGGAATATAAAGAAGAGAAGGGGGTGGCCTTTTCATCAAGGCACAGCATTAGAATTTAATTCAATCAAATACAAAACATAAAAATCAAAACCATAGATTTAAAATTGTAAATAAGTAAGAAAATTAGCTTACATGGAGCTTGTAACCTCTCCTTTGGCTGAGGGATTGAGGGTTCTACTCTTGTTTGAAGCAAGAGTGGCCACCAATTCACTTTGGAGAGGATTAGGCCAAAAAACAATTGAATTATTAAGAAATTCAATGTAGATGGCTCAGGACACGAGTAGAGTAATAGTGCATAAACACCATTAAGCTTTTACAAAGGAGGAGGCTTCTATTTATAGAAAAAAGTGAGCCTCTAACCAAGCAAACTGATTCTAGAATTTTCCAGATTAGTTTGGTCAAATTTTGACCATTTTTGGGTCAGTTTAGCTTACTTTTTGGATCTAGTTTTGAAATAGGAGAGAGGAGAGATGAAATATCTCATTTTATTGATTTAAAATTGGGAGTAATGATGAGAAAAAGGTGCCTACTTTGTGAAGGGAAATCCCCACTCTCAGGTGTCAAAATTCAGTTTTTTAACTCTTTTCTTTGGTCCTTAGTCCACTCTTCATCTTATGTGAGCATTTACTCATTTTTGGGGGGTTTTTCTTTTATTCTTCAATTTATCTCCTCCCTACATTTGGATTAATCTTATTGGTCCATAAGAACCTTAATCCAAAATTTTCATAAAATCTGGACCCTTAGACTAAGGTCTTTCGTGCACATTATAATTTATTTCTAATGCACCTTAGGAATTTCTTTTTAAACTTCTGTTTCGAGGGAATTTCTTTTAATAAGAAGGGATATTTTTCCATCCAAAGATATCTAAAAACTGAATTACCTCTCTCTAGGCCAAAACAGGTAGAAACAAGATCTCTTATTATTCTGAAAAGGGGATTGATTATAGGGAAAGAAACTGGACATCTTGAGGGGATGGGGAGGAATCTTACATCCTCTCCCACTTGAAAAACGCGAGATGTCCTCATCTTGCAAACTGGGGGTAATCCCGCATCAGTTCGGCTGCTTTCTCCCAGGTGGTGTCTTCAAAAGGATAGAACTTCCATTTGACTAATAATTCTCTCAGAATTCTGTTCGTGAGAACCTTCTCTCGAACATCAAGGATTTCTTCAGGTTGGAGTTCCATCTGCCCTTGGGTTGAAGAAGTTAAGAGTTCATCATTAAGCACATGATTCGGGCTCGGTACATACTTCTTAAGTAGGCTGACATGAAATACATTATGTACTTTGAGATGAGGAGGCAGAAGAAGTTCATAGGCTAAGTCACCTACTTTCTTTGTAATCAGATATAGCCCACAGAATCTGGGGATAACTTCTTATACTTCCTAAGAGATAGAGAACTTCTTTTGGGGCATACTCGAATGAAGACCATATCTGCTTCTTTGAATTTTCTGTCTGACCTCTTCTTATCTGCATACTACTTCTGTCTGACCTCTTCTTATCTTCGAATTTTTTGTCTGACCTCTTCTTATCTGCATACTACTTCTGTCTATCCTGGGCAGCTTTTATATCCTTGCGAATTGATTGCATCTACTGCTCCATGTAGTCAACAAGCGTCTGTCTGGACATCTCTGAAAAGATGCAGGGGGGAAGAGAGCTTGAGCTCTTGCAAGCACACACACACACTCACAAAACCCTAATAGAGAACACACAAGGTGAGAGGCTGAAAATCTTCTTCTTCTTCACTCAACACTCAACACACCATATACAAGATAAGAGTATACACAATATGAAAGGTACTCAACCAAATACATACAAGGGTTCTCTATAGTGTGAACCCAACTAAATGAGTTGGCACTATAACTATGCCAGTCTCTAGAATGGCTATCACACAGCCTATCATCCCATTGGCCACATATCACCCAACATCTCACCAACCATGCCAGTGGTGTAAGTGTGGGGCCTTTCCCCTAGGCGGGTCATCAGTGTCCACCGCCTCACTAGATGAGCTCGATATCTCAACACTCCCCCTCGAGCTCAACTCCATCTCATGTACACCAAGGGAAGCTCTGAATCTGCGGAGCTTCTCTGTACCCAATGCTTTGGTGAAGATGTCAGCTACCTGATCCTGTGTGCTGACATAAACAAGGTCAAGGTCTCCTGCCAAGACCTTCTCTCTGACAAAATGGTAGTGGACCTCTATATGCTTTGTGCGAGCATGAAAAATTGGGTTCCTAGCCAACTGTATACTGCTAATATTGTCACAGAAAATGACAACTTGTCTATCCAGTGATAGACCCAAATCTGCAAGTAGCTTTCTCAACCAAGCTACCTCACATGCTGCCATAGCAGCTCCTCTGTACTCGGCCTCTGTACTCGATAGAGCAATCGTAGGCTGCTTCTTGCTGCTCCAAGTCACAGCAGCACTCCCCAAAGAAAACATGAAGCCACTGGTAGATCTTCTATCTGAGATACTACCAGCCCAATTAGCATCTGTGTACCCATGTACACATATCTCTGTCCCAGTCTCATAAAATATCCACAATGCAAAGTAGACCTCACATACCTCAGTATGCATCTCAATGCATCCAAATGCGGTTTCCGTGGAACCTGCATAAACTGACTCACCAACCCAACAGCATAGCTCAAATCTGGTCTGGTGATCGTCATGTAGATCAAACTTCCTACTATGCGCCTATACATAGTAGGATCCTCCAAGATCTCTCTTGAATCTGCACTCAACTTGCCATTCTGATCCAATGGCACGGAAATAGGCTTACAGCCTGTCATACCATACTTGGACAACATGTCCAAGCCATACTGTCTCTGCAGTAATCCAATACCATGTGGTGACCTAATCACCTCAATGCCCAAGAAATATCTGAGCTCCCCCAGATCCTTCATCTCGAACTTCTATCTAAGCAAGATCTTTACATCAAAGATCTCTGCATCATGGTCCCCCGTAATGATCAAGTCATCTACATAGATAACAACAAGCACAACCCCTCTATCACCATGTCTCACATACAGCGAGAAATCTGCATTGGCTACATGAAAGCTAATAGTGACAAGATATTCAGAAATCTTGTCAGACCATGCTCTTGGTGCTTTGTTTTAAGCCATACAAGGCTTTCTTCAACCTGCAAACATGCTCGGGGTGACTCATATCCTCATAACCAGGTGGCTGCAACATATACACCTCTTCCTGCAAATCCCCATGCAAGAATGCATTCTTTACATCCATGATGTAAAGACCATTGCTTTGACGCAGCCACTGCTATCACAACTCTCAGTGTTGCCATCTTGGCAACTGGGCTGAAAGTTTCCTCATAATCAATGCCATATGTCTGCGCATATCCTTTGGCTACCAACCTAGCCTTATACATGTTTATGCTTCCATCACTGTTATGTTTTACTTTGTACACCCACTTGCATCCAATGGCTTTCTTGCCTTCAGGCAATTGCACTAAATCCCAAGTCTCATTTCCATATAGTGCATCCATCTCCTCATTCATAGCTTTCTCCCAACACACATTTCCAACAGCCTCATCAATGCATGTGGGCTCTACAACCTGCACAACCTTTGCCATATATGCATAGTGATGTGCCACATAACCATCATAGGTAAATCTCTGCACATGGTTTTTCACTCTCCCAGATCTTCGCAGCTTTTCATTCATGGCTTCCATAGCCTTCTTTACACCAGGTGTTCTCATAGTTGGGATCCCAAGCTCCTCATCAAGGCTCATATCTAAGCCGCTAGACTCTCCATCAACATGAGAATGCCCTGTAGAAATGTCAAGCATACCAAGGGGCTCAACCACTTTCTCTTTTCCTTTACGTGATGTACTAATCACATTTGCAGGACTGGTATTATGACGCAGCCTACCACTCCATGGTCTATCAACAGATCCACTAGATGAGGACTCTCCTGGTCCACTCAAAGACTGTGATTGCTGACCTGCATTCTGTGCAACCACACTTCCAGTCACATCAGCCCCAACAGCTTCTTTTTCAGCAGCATACCAGTTGCTCATCTCGTCAAAGACAACATCCCTGCTTACCCTCAACTCACGTGTAGCAGGGTTATAACACCTATATCCCTTTTGCTCAAGGGAATATCCAATAAACACACATTTTTCAGTTTTTGGATCCAGCTTAGTTCTCAGCTCATCTGGCACATACATATATGCAATGCATCCAAAGACTTTCAGATGAGACAAATCAGGTTTTCTGTCAGTAAACCTCTCCTCTAGAGTTACATCATGTATGGCTGCAGTTGGAGTCCTGTTCATGATGTATACTGCTGTAGAAACAGCCTCAGCCCAATAGCTATAAGTCATATTCTTTTCAACCAAAACTCTGAAATTCTGAAAGTGAGTGAACACCTCACTCTTCTCCTTCATGAAATATACCCACACTTTCCTTGTGTGGTCATCAATGAATGTCACATAATACCTGCAGCCTCCCATAGACATGGTCTTCGTAGGACCCCATACATCTGAATGCACAACATCTAGTGCATTTCTGCTCACATATCTGTTACGTGGAAATACATGCTTTGTTTGCTTTCCAAATTGGCATGCTTCACATATTCTCTGCATACCTTCCACTTTAAACTTTGGCAGCCCTGTCACAATCCCTTTAGTCTGCATAGACTTCATTCTCTGCACATTCACATGTCCAATTCTTTTACGCCAAATGTCTGTGTCTGTAACAATTCCTAAACCATTTGCAAACTTCGCAGCACTCATTTCAGGCATGTCTACATTCAATGTAAACATTCCGCCCACTCTGTTGCCTTTTGCAACCAACCTGCACTTGTCTTTAAAATCTTCAACATAACAACCATCAAGGTTAAACCGAACCTGCAAACCCTGCTCAATCATCTGGCCAACTGAAACCAGATTCTTTGTTATGTTCGGAAGTGAAGTACATCTGCAAGGTACTTCACTTTGCCATCCTGCATAGACAATGGCACATCTCCAACATGGGCAATTGGATGAGCAGTGTCATCCCCTGTTTCCACAAAACCTGGTCTTTCAAGGTTTTTCATCTCCTTGAACCACTCCCCATGACTTGTCATGTGGTTCGAAGCACCCGAATCCACATACCATACATCATCTTTTTGTGCTGCTTCAACATTTTCAAACATGGCATTCACGAAATGCTGCATAACAAACAACCTTTCGTTATCCTCATTGTTTTTGCTTGAGGATGCATAGTTGTTCTATTGCGCTTTCCCATTTTGCATGTCAGCCTGCTTCTTATAACATTCTGCCTACACATGTCCAGGCTTACCGCAATAAAAGCATTCACGTGCATCATTATATTGCCTTTGCCAATTTCCATGTCCTCTTTGACTCCCCCTGCCTCTGAATTTGCCTCTTCCACCTGTGTGTTGTTGATGTTGTTGTTGTGTATTCTGGGACTGTTGTTGCTGCTGGCCATAATTCTGATTACCTGTGAGCTGGCACTAGAAGTACAAAGATGTGCCATGCTGGACTGTGATAGGGAGCCCAGACTAGTCCCAAAAGGGAAGTAAGTTTCAAGCTTTGCGAAAAGCTTCAAACTTCTCTTGTGGGAGAGCCTTTGTGAATAAATCTGCCAAGTTGTTATGTGTTGGTACATAAGCCAAGCTGGTTTCCCATGCAGAGAGCATCTCTCCTTGAACAAATCTACCAAGTTATCATGTGTTGGCAAATAAGCCAAGCTCATTTCCCCTATAGAGCATCTCTCCTTGGAATAATGATAGTGCACCTCAATGTGCTTTGTGCAAGCATGAAAAAATGGATTCCTCACAATTGCCATAGCACTTTGACTGTCAGTGAAGATAGTTGTGGCTAAGGACTCGATAATACCCAAATTAGATAAGGCACCTGAGCCAAACACACTCAACTGTAGCTGTAAACACTACCATATACTCAACTTCACAACTAGAAGTGGCCACAGTGGGTTACTTCTTATTGAGCCATGATATACATGAATCACCACACAAAAGAAACAACCACTCGTGGACACTTGTGTGCCATAACAACACACAACCCAGTCTGAATCTGTAAATGCATGCAGCTGTGATTTACCCCCCTTGGGATAAAATAATCCAAAGTGTTTAGTGCCCTTTAGGTAATGGAACACCCGTTTGACAAATTGCCAATGCTTTGTGCCTAGGCTATGCATAAATCTGCTCAATATTGAGACCACATTACTAAATAACAAGCCTAGTGCTACACAAAAAGATAAGGCATCCAATAGCTTCTTGATACAAGCTAGCATCAAAAGAATCACCTACAGCTTCAAGACTTAGTCGTAGACCTGGCTCCATAGGTGTAGCCATAAGTTTATAATCCCCATACAGTGTAGCCAGAGGTTTATAGTCTTCAACATTGAACCTCTTCAACAATACATCTATTTATTTCCTCTGTAGCATAACAATGCTATATTATACTTCCAAAACTCAATGCCCAAGTAATAGTGCAGCGGTCCAAGATCTGACAACTCAAAAGACTTCTCTAAATCAGCTACTATAAAAGAGCTGAAATATGATCATCATTAGGGCTTGCATGAGTAGCATGTTATCAACATATACACATGATGACCAATAAAACATCCTTAGTCCCCTTAATATAGAGGGTACTATCATTTGGGCTATCGCACAAACCCTATGCAACCAAGTATGCATGTATCTTTTGATACCGTGCTCTGGGAGCCTGCTTAAGACTATATAAAGCTTTCTTCAATCTGCATACTTTTGATTCCTAACTTTTTTGAAAAAAAACTAGGAGGCTAAGATACATAGACCTCCTCATTCAAATCTCCATTCAAGAAAGCAGTTTTGATATCCAACTGACGTACATTCCAACCTTTATGTGCTACACAAATGCAATGATAGTCAGCATGGTAGTCATACGACATGTGGGTGCAAAGGTTTCACCATAGTCAATGCCTTTCTCTTATGCATAACTCTTTACAACAAGCCTAGCTTTGTATCACTCACCACTGCCATCCACTTTATGTTTGAGCTTATAAACCCATTTCGTACCAATGGCCTTCTTGTCAAGAGGCAAGGCTACCAAATCCCATGTATCATTTTGAGTATCGAATCATACTCAAATTGCATAGCACTCATCCAATTTTCAGATTCCTTTGATTCATCAAAGGAGACAGGTTCCTCTTCATCACATAAATTGGCAAATAAAAGCATAACCCGCATCAATAAGAGATGCATGATGAGAGCCTGCAAGTGTTCTACTAGGCAAAGGAGTGGCCAATTTTCTATCATGTAGTGTTTGCACTAGCCATTTTGGCATACTTTTCGACTTCACAATTTCCCTTCTTTCCTCATCAATTGCATCATCCGCATTTGCCTCATTAAGGCTGATCTAAGGGCTGAAAAACATGCTAATCTGTAACCTATGTAGGTTGATTTTCAACATTCATTGGATTACCCCAATGCTCTATATCAATGTGTCCTGCATTAAACAATGGAAGGAGAGTGCCGAATATGTCCTACAAACATACATTTTGTTGTTTTTTTACATGAAAGCAAGGGCCGGATATATCTTCCACAAATACAACATTTGTACTCACAAGAATCCGCTTGGTTAGCAGGATGATAGAGATGGTAACCCTTACTTTTCAAGCTGTATCCCACAAAAATACATTTTATAGCCTTATCACATCAAGCTTGCCACACAAAGTTGCTCAGGCATAAGTGCATAAGCAAGACAACCAAAAATGCGTAAATGAGCCACAGAGAGCTTTCTGCCATTCCAAGCTTCAAAAGACGTAATTGGAATGAAATGCCTTTGTAGGACACATGTTCAAAACATATGTTGCACGCATGATTGCTTCTAGCCAAAGACCGTGAGGTAACTCCTAACTTTTGGCCATACAATGTGCCATCTCTATGGGAGACCTGTTTTTATGTTCAGCTACACCATTTTGCTGAGGTGTTTAGGGCACAATACATTGGTGTTTCATCCCATTATCAGCCATGTATGCATGAAACTCCTTAGACATATACTCCCCCCCTTGATCAGTACTTAGGGTACCAATCTTACATGGAGAAGCATTTTGAACCATAGCAGCAAAGTGCCTAAAGCACATAAAAGCCTTTGATTTCTGTTTCGATGGATATACCCAGGTATTCCTAGAGTAATCATCAATGAATGTGATAAAATAAAGGTAGCCCCCCCAATAGATGGTGTCCTCATAGGACCACATACATCACTATGTGTATAAGCTACAATTTTTAGACAGCTCTAACTGAACCATCTTAGGGAAATGATGCCCACTGTATGTTTCGAAGAATACAACCCTCACAAACATGTTTGATAGGGGCTTCAAGATGTGGCAGCTTAGACACCATGTCATGTTTATACAAACGTAGCAAACTACCAAAGTTCAAGTGACCAAAGCGTGTATGCCACAACTTAGCATCACCCATTGCCTTTGTCGCAGAAACATTCACCATGCCTCTATCTTTCATATGCATCTAGCCTATAAAGGCCATGAGACAAAGTACCAAAAGTAATATTGTCTTGCCGTCACACTACTATCATTGAACAATACATCTATCATCCTCAAATTAAACCACTAAGCTAGCCTTAGTAATGACAGAGACAGATAACGAGTTCTTCTTGATCCCTGGTATATATAATACATCTGAAAGCATGATTTTTTCTATGGAGCAAGTTCAAGGGATGAGAACAAACTGCGATGAGAAGTAATGTACTTACTAGCTCCACTATCAAAATACTAAACATGTACATCTATAGTAATAGCCATGCATACATCCTTATGTGAAGGATCATAACTGTATTGCAAAATAAAAGCCCAATCATCACGTGCATAGTTTATAGATTCTTTGTTTTCTACATTGGATGCTGACGCATCAGCTTACAGCCATACCCAAGTCTTTCTTTTTCTCCTTCTCCAGCAATTTCCTGCACTCATTAATGTAGTGACTAGGTTTCCTGCAATAGTTGCATTTGCCCTTTTTCTTTAGCTTGTCACCTTCCTTGTCTGTAGTAGGCTTGCCCGATGACTCTGATTTTGGCTTGTAACTACCATGAGGAAAGGATTTACCTTTGCCTTTTTGTTGACTGGAAGGAAAAGCCTAATCTCTTGTACGCATGAGAGATCTATTTTGCTAGGATTATTCTTCTTGCAAGAGCACAAAAACTAAGTCTTCAAACTTTAAGGCATTTGGATTGCCTTTCATCTCACAAGTCTGATGGTAGAAGCAAAACCTTGATAATGAGTCTGGCAATGAATTCAAGACAGTAGGCACCAATGAACAGTCAAGATATATTTCATCAATAATGGCCAATTGCTCCTTAAAATCCTTGATTCTTGCAAGGAAACTATCCATGGAGTTTCCCTCATCCATATGCTCTCACTCTAATTCCTTGCATGTATAACCAATAAGTGCTTCATTACGTACCTAGTACAATGATGCAAGTGCATCCCAAGCATGTTTAGCAATCCTACATGACCAAATGTGAGGAATGATACTCCTCTCGCAACTGACAAAGCAAGCAACGCATGTGTATGCAACTCTTCCATCCCACTTTGTTTTTTCCTATGTAGAAGGTATGCTATGTTGTGGTAATGCACCATGTGAAATTGAGTCCGTGTCTATAGATGTGCCTTGTGCATCATGTTCATCAGAAGAACCAGGATGTTTCTCAATGCCAACCACAACATTCCATAGCCCTTTGGCTACCAATACATGCTGCATCATATAGGACCATAATGGGTAGTTAGCGGATAACATCCAAAATACATCACTGTTTGCCATTTTTGATAATACCCAAGCAAGTAATCACATAACCTGCAAAGTTTTGAGTTCTTTTTGATGCAACCAAGGTGGTTTCTAATAACGTTGCCTGTAATGGAGACATGCAAGGTGTATGAAAGAAATGCAAAGTATAGTGAATATAAATTTTACTCGTAGATGGAGAGATTGATGTCGCTGAAGTGAAGCCCGTAGATGCTTTCTCATGTATCTGCACACCCGTTTGTAGAGTAGATTTGGTGAAACTAATCCAAAATCCAATGAAGAACAATGCAAATCCGATCCCCGAAGATGTCTGCAGAAAATCAAAAATCACGCGAACGGCCCCCAAAATGCACTGAAAATGAAAATCTGACTAAAAAGCTTTAGTACAAAGCATTACACACTTCACGTTCGTCTTTCTTCTCCTAAAAGGGCTCCTTGATCCAACTCAAGAAGACATATGACTTGGGGTGAGAGGTAGGCGCAGCAGCACGGGGGAAAGGAGCATATGCTCTAATACCAAATGTTGGAGATAGGGTGTCAAGAATGCATACACACACACACACACACACACACAAACACCTCAAGGGAGCACACAATGAGATGATAGATAGATAACGAATGTGTTCTATACAAAAAAGATAAGTATACCCCAAGATGGGTGTATGCTAACATAGGGAAAAAAACCTCCTAAAGAGGAAAAAAGTACCTTGGCTGGTCCTATTGTGTTCACACACATCACTACCAAATACAGTAGTATTATCCCATGAAAAGGTACGTACATTCAACCTTCTTCATTATAATGGACAAGAAAAGGGACATAATGGACATTGTTGTTAATAGGAATGAACAAAATCCTCTCTCTATTTGATTTCTAATATTCAATATTGTCTTGCTTATTCCATTGTAAAATTATTCTCTTAAAGGTTGAGACACACAAGGTGAAAGGGGCTAGGTGGATTGGAAAGGAAAGAAAAGAAGGAAGGATCCGGAGGAACGTAGACATAATCATCAGAACGAGATTGTGTTTCTCAGTTCCTCATTTGATTCATTGAAGCGCCATTCATCATCTAAAGAAATTAGCCTTCGATGAAGTTCCTTTTTGTGGCAGGATTCTTGTCAAATGTTGTTGAATAGGACCTATTCGTGCATGCTTCTTCCCATGTGTTTTTTATGCTTTTATGTATATTTAAGTGCTCTTATGAAGTAGATATACATGAAGTACAAGGATTGAGTCTCATAGACTCTCATTGACCTGTTGTTTTTTGTTGAAGTAGCCACTCATTGGCAAAACCTGAAAGAATTACGTCGATTTGCGAAGCTTAGATAGATATCTTCACTAAGGATTAGAGATCCAAGTGTTGTGATTACTTCTGTTTGGAGAGGTTTTCAATTTGAAAGAAAGTTCTAGGCGATGGGTTGTACCATTGACCAGGCTTTCGCCCACTATGGCCCCCCATCCAGAGATATACCTAAAAGTTGTTGATGGGGGTGAGACTTTGGTGAAAATGTCCTCCAGTGCATGAGTATGGATATGTACTCATGGAGCAGCTCCTACATTAACTTAGCCAAAAGAATAGTAAGCTATAAGCTTAACAAAATTGTATTGGCTACTATTGAAGATCGTTGGGATTTGCTTATGATATTCTACCACTTTTAGATAGGCCATATGTGTGACTCCCTTGTATTTGTGTTTTTTTTTTGTCACCACCTTGCAAGCAACAGGTTCTTGTGGCTACTCTCCTTTTTGAGAGAATAGGTTCTTATGTCTGCCACGTAGCTTCTGCACTTACACTTCACATCCAGAGGGATGAAAAGAGCATTGTGAGTTTGTCTTTGATGCACTCATGAGTTTCTATTTACAGACGTGGGAATTGATTCTTGAACTATTGGCTCAAATGTTGTCGAGGCGATAGGTAAGACTGTTGGGGTTGGTTACCGTTGGGGTTGCTTGAACACACAAGCTCTTGTGTAGGTGCTGAATGCACAAGAGTAGTTGAGTGACTTGCTTGGTGTTACTTGGGTTTCCATTCTTGTCAAACTTCAGATGAAGCTGTTGGGGTTGAAGTCGATGGTGAGGATGTCTTCACTTTGTTTGATTTTGGCAACTATATGATGGGATTACCATCAGAGTATCCTTGTTGTTGAAGCACATGCACAAGCACCCATCTTTGATGAACATTATAAATTGGCTGATGGTATGTTGAAAGTCGGTCACCAATTGGTGGCAGATGGATTTCTATGATGCTGACCCATTGGAGTCAGTCATTGAGGCAGATGGTAGGTCATTGTGTAGAGGGACTTCTGTGGAAAAGGCTTGTAATCTTACTGAGTAAGGTATGTTGGAAGTCGGTCCACCAATTGGTGGCAGATGGATTTCTATGATGCAACCCACTGGAGTCGGTCATTGAGGCAGATGATGGGTCATTGTGTAGAGGGGCTTCTGTGGAAGAGGCTTGTAATCTTTTACGTTTAGCATCATATAAATCCATTAGGGTTGGATCCTCTTCGATGCAGTATTGTATTGTCAACTTTGTGTCATTGACCGTCATGAGGATGACCCTATTGCTAGCAAAGTACAGTGGTGCTTCGACAACAATAGTCCATTTATGCCCCAAGATCACATCCGATTCCAACACATACTCAATAATAGTCCATTTATGCCCCAAGATCACATCCGTTTCCAACACATACTCAACCATAAAAAAACTTGCAAGTAAGGGGGTTAGTTTCAATATACATTATATGTTCAAAGTACCCCAGACATAGCATGTTCAAGTCTTGTGTAAATGGATTTCTTTTAGGATGAGCCGTAAGTGTTGGTTGACCTAACAAATCCTATAACTCGAGGGTCATGAGATTGTGTTCTCGAGTTAGATAAAGCTGTGCTTGGATTGTGATGATTTTATTGGAAATTTCCAATCCAATCATAATTCTTGGAATATTCTCAATAAGGTATGTTGGAAGTTCCAACTCCTCTAAGGTCTCGTCCTCCCGTAAGAGCAATTGCACAATCCCTGCACGAGTGTTCAAGGTGAGTGTTTGCATGGAGTCATCAATTGAATACAACGAGTCATGTATCCAAGTTCCATTAAGGGCGACATCATACTTAAGGGTATCTGTAGTAACATGGAATCTAAATTTTACATCTTCACTGATTGTTTGAGTAGCATAGCTAAAGTAACCTGGAACTTCAATGTTTTGTCCATTGGCTCCTCTTGCAAGACCATTGTCTTTAGGGATGAGTTTAGGTTGTCCCAATGATAGCCAAGTGTCTACTGTCAAGATGTTATGACTAGCTCGAGGGCTAATCAATGCGTGTTTGTGCTTAACATCATTGCCCGTAGGGAAATCTAACCATATCATGATTGAATCTTCAAGAGGAACCATGGATGTTTTAGTTTTTGTTTCAGCTTCAGATCCCATTTCGATTTTATATTCCCATTCACTCCCATCCTCTTTTTGGCTCTCAGCTTTCTCAAGAGTACCCAATGTGTAAAATGGCACACTCGGTCCTCTGATAATTCTAACTAAGGTCTGTTTGGAAACTTTTGAATCCATACAGTCCCGTTCTATGTAGCTCTGAATGTCTTGAAATAACTCATGTTTAGCCGTTAAAGGTGCAAGTGCTGATGCTATGCTGGCTTCACCATTAGAGAAGAGCATTCCTACAAATGAGGTTTTGAGAGACTACTTTAATTTCATAAGGGATTCATCAAATTCCTCATGTGCTTTTTCAACCACATAATTCGTGCAATTTGCCTCTATTGACTCTTCTATTAGAGAGTATGTCTTCCTCTTGAAAGGGGAAGCGATACTCCTGTGTTTCTTATATTTTGGTTGCTTTTTTAGGATTGGCATTATTAGGTTCAGTCACAACCCGTGATCCTATAAGACACTCAACCATGCTAAGCATGCTCTCCTGAGCTTGCTTTTTGCATTCTGCATATGTCATGTGATCATGATTTTTAATTTGGGGTGTTTGGGTGGGTTCTAGTTTCTTGATTAGTCTATGAGGTGCACTGAGTGAAGAGTCAAAACTTATTTCATCCTCACTAAGTGACGTACTAGAACTTGTTTCATCTTCTGACTTTCTTTGGATCGTCAGGTTTTCATTATGTTTGCCCATGGACGAGAATGAACTCATATTTTTGTATCCTGTCTCGCACATGTGGGTGTTATGGTTTGAGTGGTGGCCTTTGAGCTGGATGCTTCTGCATCGTTTCAATAGTTTGTTGTCTCTTGTTTTTCTTGGGTTTAGAAGGTTTTGTTTTCTCTTTTGGTTTCTGCTTTAAGACATGTTCTTCTACCCATTTCGAAGTGTTTACTTTTGTGTTCTTTTTTACGGTTTCTCATGCCTTGGCTTGCAAATGCGTAATCACATTTAAGGGTACCATGGACAATTGCCCGTTTTGTACACTTAAGATGTTTAGAGTTGTATTCTGTGAGATAGGTTGCAGTGAAGCAGCTCGCCTTGGGCAATCTTGGAACATGTGGTCGATGGCAAAACGTTCACACAGGGGTTTCAAAGTGTCAGTGATTGTGGGCCGCATGAAAGTATTCCAAACTGTGCAATCTGCCACTTTTTTGTGCGGTCCACGACAATAGAAACACTGAATTGTTTGCTTAACTGCTTTTTGAGCAGTTTCTACCCTCCTTTGGACTGTTTCTGTTTGGTGCATGAGAGATGAAGTTTTTGAGTTATTTGTCGATGAATTGGGACACTGGGTATAATATCATGACCAAAGGTTTTGCAATATATGCAGTATAGAAAAACAAGTACCTTATACGCAAAATGGGGATTGGGATGGTCGCAGTGATTGCACTTAACACAAGGCATTTTGCTCGTCACTTAGAGAGGCATTAAGGATGTTTGGTTTTGAAAGGATTGCATCCTCTCTTATAGATGTCGATTGAAAGCTTTTAAGTAAGACTGCATAGAATTAAGGGAATGACAAGGTGTGTCATTATGAATAAGACTTTGTCACGAGACGAGGAGACTGGTCGATTCAACGTGTGCATGTTGTGATTGTTCAAGGATGTTAGAGTAGTAGTTCAAGGAGGATGCTTCTTGGGGAAAAAAAGGATGAGTGTGGAGGAGATACATGCTTGTGCATCTTAGCTTTTTCCATTTCTTGAGGTGAACAAGGTGCTAAATTGCATCAGGCTACACAGGCACAAATAGAGGAAGTTTCTAGCCATTTCTTTGAGAGTGACTCTTCATAGTTGTCATTTTGGAGAAGGTGGGTAATCTTTGGCTTCAATAGTGGTTACTTTAGTTTTGAGGCATGCACAAGAGTACTCTTTGCATTTGGTCTTTGATGTCTAGGAAGTTGGTATGTCTTCACCAGAGGTTCGGGACAATATGCCAATTGGTGTGTCTTTACAGTTTCCTAGAAGACTATACAATGGCTAGAGTTTTTACCTCATAGTTGTCATTTCTTTGAGAGTGACTCTTCATAGTTGTCATTTTGGAGAAGGTGGGTAATCTTTGGCTTCAATAGTGGTTACTTTAGTTTTGAGGCATGCACAAGAGTACTCTTTGCATTTTGTCTTTGATGTCTAGGAAGTTGGTATGTCTTCACCAGAGGTTCGGGACAATATGCCAATTGGTGTGTCTTTACAGTTTCCTAGAAGACTATACAATGGCTAGAGTTTTTACCTCATACTGTTAGAGGGGGTATTACTTGGAGTATGTTCCATAGGGTGATGATGGTCTAGACATATAGGTGATGAGAAATTATCCTATTAAAAAAAGGAAAAACAAAGAAATGTTATATATATTATTAAGATAAATAACTACATAGTGTAATGGCCCACCAAAAGATAAATAACTACATAGTGTAATGGCCCACCAAAAGAGACTACAAGGAGTAGTGTTTTTGGTTCTACTTTCTTCCATTTGGGTGCATTGTGGAGATTCTCTCCTGGATGGAGTAGATAAATGCTCATATAGATGCACAAATCAAGGCCTTAATACGATTTTAGTGTAGATGCCTACATGTTGCATAGTATCGTACAACACTAACCTTTGTTGTTGTATTGTTGTGTATAGTTGTGTTCTATTATTGTATTGTTTATAATTGATGGCTCATTCATACTCATTGAATTAATAAATTTACAAGTTTATTTTACACTGATTTAATTGTGCCTATTTGTTTATGACTGTATACACATAAATGCATTTGTGGGTGGTTATGGTACATTCTGCACTTATTGATCTAGATGAGTTTTACACGATACATGATGAAGGTCGTGATCACACGAGGAAGATCAATGGTGGACACACGTGTTCATGTTTCTATATCAGTGAGATTGATGCCATTCTAGGTAGATTTCCATATGTTTTTGTACCATTGGCTAATGTGTTCTAGATGATATGGCTTGGAGTCTTGTACAAAAACAAAATACTCATTCGAGAAGGCCCCAAGACTTGTAAATAAAATATTCTAAGGAGGGGTTAACCTATTCCAACCTAATGTGGTGTAGCTTTTGCATCTCTTTTTTTTAATACATTTTGTGGTTTAAGTTTTAACTTTGAAGGTGGTTGTGGCCATCCATAAGTGTCTAATTTGCATGAATAGTTAAATGTGTAAGCTGCTTGCTTAAGTTACATCAAGACCAACAAGTGTCTAATTTGCTAATTTACATTAATAGCTAAGTGCGTAAGCCTCTTGCTTGAATTGTTACATCAAGACCATCAAGTTTTATACCTTGAACTTCCACATTTGATAGATTTTTCTGTCTAACAACACAAATTTATGAAATTTCTCACCCATCCTTAGCAACGCTTTTAAATGAAAAAGTAGTCCAAGATGGAGAAGTTTACTAATGATCTAGCTAAGGATGACCATCAACTCGTGCCATATTTGTCAATTTGGTTGGAAAAGGTAATATCAACACCTACATCCATGTGGGCTTTCTCTTCTCTTTGCTTCCAGCTCCAAGCTCTTAAAGTATGCTCACTTGATAATTGATATTATGCAGCTAATGAATAAACCTTATTTCTCTTAAAGTATGCTCACTTGATAATTGATATTATGCAGCTAATGAATAAACCTTATTTCTCTTATTGAATTCTAAGTATTAATTTAAACTTCATGGGCTAGGGATGTACTTGCCACCACTTGGCACTGGAGGAGTCATGGTGTTTCCTCCCATGTTCTCTAACTTTTGAAAGAGATTATGGAGCTTTCTATCCCTCTTTATTTGAATGGTTTCCTAAAAGAGCTTCAATCTCATGACTTGCTTGTTGCAATAGCCATCCCATGATGTGTCCCATATGGGGTGCCCCCCAAGGAGTCCACCAACACTGCCTTTTGGATTTCCCAAAGTCATAACAGGTTTGATAAAGTTTTCTTTATAACTTAGGGCATTATAGCGCGGGACACAAGGGTACTTCTCATTGATTTAAGGATGGCACATGCCATGCACTCAGGCTGTCCTACACTTTTGTGTCACTACCAACAAGATTACTAGGGTTTCCACTATTTCATGGGCTTGTGAAAGTAACCACACAAAAAAACATGTTCCAAAAGAAATGAAATGCCAAATTGTATTCCAAAGATGCAATGATTACAAAATTGAATCCAAGATGATGGAAGGAGACTTGTGGAGGTTCGACGGCACGTGATCCCCTTGCCCTCAAGCCGGCATGCATCAATACATAGATAGGAGAGGTCGAGCTAGGCCATGTTACTCCACCTCAAGGTATTACCATATAGATGCATGGAATATGATACAAGTAAGCTCCCCCTGGGAGCACCATGTGAGGTTGGATAGAAATCCCAAGCTTCACACATAGGGCTAGTTGGAAATACCATAGAGGGCTTCACAGCCTTAAACATATATCAACTATTCCTTACCATTTTTTTTGGGTAGTGTGAACTTTGTTTTCTGGTGAAAGAAATTGGGCAGCAATTTGCACATGTGAATCAATAGGCCATGAGCTTGATTATCTATTGGACCATTGGTGGTGGTTGATTGTGAGAATAGGCTCTAAGTATGTACGGGACCTTTCTCCAAGTACAAACTTAAACCATATACTCTAAATAAATTGAATAGAAAAATAAGACAAAGCATAGCAGCGCGGTGAACATAAACACTTGATTAAATTAAATAGAAAATTAAGACAAATCATAGAAGAGGTGAACATAAACACTTAAACGAAAAAGACATGAATGGAAAATTAAGACAAATCATAGAAGAGGTGAACATAAACACTTAAACGAAAAAGACATGAATGGAAATACTTGACCACATAAGACAAAAGCATTGGGTCCAATCTCCTCCTACATATGTGGCTCCTTCTCCCATATAAGCTATTTATGTTATATTCATATTTTTAGCCCTTAGAGCCAATAATAGCACTTTTTTCACTTTTGGGCTTTTGCTTTACATATAAATAACCTTGTACAAAGTTTCTAAGGTTTACACATGACAAAACCTTTGTCCATTGATAAATATAAATGGGCATATACATACACAAATCTTGTGCACATATGCACATAAAATAACCTTGTACACATATGCAAATAAAATCTAGCCACTTGATAGCCTACAAATCATCAATTAAATGCTAATACAAAAATGATTAGCACATGATCTTCGTCTTCACACCACCACTCAAGCCACCATCCGTACAACACCTCAATCCGTACCCTCATATAGTGCAACACCTCAATCGGTACCCTCGTATAGTGCAACACCTCGATCGGTACCCTCGCATATCTCACTACCTATACTCATAGACATAATCCACGTCAGTTAAATAATCAGTTTAATACATCAATTAATCCCAATGTTGTCATGAGAAATAGGCAACTATAATATCAAATCACACATACCCACCAATGGCATGGCACACATGGGCATCCCCGATATAAAATAAGAAATATGATTCTCAATATCTCAAGAGTGATTTTGATAACATTCCCTTTTTCTTGGGTTGTAAACTGACCTCACTTGTGTAAATCCATGAAAGGATGGTTTCATGATTGGTGTGGAAAACTCGATCCACACATAATACAAATATTAAAAAATCTAGTCAAATCAACATTGGAAAACGAGTCTAAGTGTCCCATACTTCTATAGAGGCACATTCCACATACATACATAAGATGGTAGAAGATAGAAGACATAAATGTGTCTAGTGTATCTAAATGAAATGAATGTCCCATACCACTAGATTAACTCCACATATCACTCCTTCAGAATAGAAATTTGGTCTTGGTAATTGTAAAATTTGAAATGGGTTTGAGGAAATCTTAGACTTGAAGAAATTTGTGTACTTGAGAAACTAACTTCAGTGTCTATTCATCTTTTAAGAATTGAGATTCTATCTAGGACTATGAAATTGATATATCTCTTGAGGTAATCTTAAAATTTTAATAGTATCACTTAAATTAGATCTATCTATCTTGGTTTTATTTATCAAACAATACTTGTCAAGTGGTATTGGGATGTTTATTCTTGATGAATCACACTTGTTTAGATTAAATTGAAATATGATAGTACTAGCCTTGTATATTCTTATTGCTAAATTTTTAGTTATAAAAGTATGAGGATGTTAAATGTTTCTTGACTTATTGAATTTAACTAAGTTTTAATCTTGGAACTATGATTTGCTAAAGTCTATTATCTAGGCCTTTGCAATATAGAAATGATAAAATAAATGAACTATTTACAAATAGACATGAATACATACCTCCACCATTTGATAGTGTATTGGTGATGATACCCTCTTACTTAAGATGTTTGCCATTGGCTATGCATGCTAATGTCCTTCTTGATGACATCTTATTTTGTTGTCGCATTGTTGAAATGTTTTGGCAAAAATAAATTGATACTCCAAAAACATATTTATTAAGCATGACGATGTATAAACTTTTGTTAATAATAAAATATTTATGAAAAATAGAAAAACAATATCTAGATTTGATTTTAAAGTTGCTATCACATGAAAAACAACTGTTCAAATAAAACTTGACATCATAAAATAACTAATTATTAATATTAAAGTAAGAGAGTCTTGCCTTAGATTGATAAGTTATTTACTACAAAAATAAAATTTGAAATTGGTAATAACATTAACAATAGCAAATTTTATAATACTCTAACGATACGAATATGATCAGATACAAATACTTTTTCAAGTGGTAACTTAGATTTAAGGTAGTAGGAAACGAATAAGAAATTATTCATCAGATACTACTGGATCATCTTTTGCGTTGTACCTTGAATGATCGAATGATATTTAGATGCTCCATGGTTTGATAGAAGTGGATGTTAGGAGAGAAAACTCTAGTGTTGCTGATAGGTATCATGACAAAACATTCCTCATGATTGCTTTTTTTTTTTAAAGTTTGCTTTAATTTAATCTCAAAGCTTTGGTTGATTTTTTTCCAAAGGGTAAATGTGTTTCACCACTTATCTAAAAGTCTTAAGAAATGGTTCTCTTTTGTTTTTTCTTTTTATAAGCTTTAAGTCAAGATTTCTATATGCTTCTTTAACTATAAAGGGTACAAAGATGTTTTTCCTTTTGTCCACAAAGCTTTGGAAATTATTTGTACTATGCATGGTTAAAACTTGTAGACTTTGCAGATTTAAGAGTATTTTGCATTCTTTTACAAATTCAACTTAACAAAACTTATTACGAGAAGAGGCTTACCTTGCCTTCGTAAGTAATCCAAATTTTTTAGTTTCTTTTTTCAAAAGAATATCAAAATCTCTTGTACTTGGCCTTGCTGTAATATACCACTGTGACAAGACCTTGCTCCAAGTACAAACTTAAACCATACTCTTAATTACTTGATTAAATTGAATAGAAAAATAAGACAAAGCATAGGAGAGGTGAACGTAAACACTTGATCAAATTGAATAGACAAAGCATAGAAAAGATGAATGGAAAAGCCATGAATGGAAATACTTTACCACATAATAGATAAAAGCATTGGGTGCAATCTCTCCCCCCTACGTGTGTGGCTCCTTTTCCCACACATGATGGTATTTATGTCATATTCATATTTTAAGCCCTTGGAGCCAATAATAGCACGTTTTTTACGTTTGAGCTTTTTGCTTTACATATAAATAACCTTGTCCAAAGTTTCGAAGGTTTACATTGCCCATTAAATATACAAATGGGCCCCGCACATAAAATAATCTTGTGCACATGCACACATAAAACAAACTTGTGTGCATATGCACATAAAATCTAGCCACATGATAGACTCTAAATGATCAATTAAATGCTAATATTAAAATATCATGATTAGCACATGATTGTACAACACCGTAATTTGTACCCTTGTACAGTGTGACACCTCAATCGGTATCCTCGCACATCTCACTACTTATACTCATAGACATAATCCACGTCAGTTAAATAATCAATTGAGCACATCAATCAATCCCAACATTGTCATAAGAAATAGGCAACCATAATATTAAATCACGTGTACCAACTGGCACGACACGTGCACGTCCTCGTAATAAAATAAGAAATATAATTCTCAATATTTTTCATAACAAAGTACATAGCCCATTTCTTCATGCAATGGTATCTTTGCCCTTATTATTATTATTTTTTTGGCTCAAATGAGTAACTTTTGTCAATAGTTTGTTTAAAAGTTGGAATCTAGATAAACGTGTGTGCACATGCATACTTTTGTGTTCGAATTTGATTTAAGACAGATATACCGTATGACTATGCTATGCCATGTGCTCAGGCTAGTTATTGTTGCGTATTCAGAGCTTCACGTATGTACCCGTGTTTGTGTTCACATGTGTACCCACTTGCGTCAATATGCGTACTGCTCTTCCCAAAGGGTTATGTGTTCATATGTATGTGTGTGTCCACCCTATATTATGTATGTGCGTGTAGCCTTATTCACATGCGAGTGTGATATGTGAGAGGCAGAAGATAAGGTTTTAAACCTAAAAGCATGCAGTTGGTGTAAGCTTGACAACATCTAATCAACCATATTTGAGTCATGCAATCAAGCCTCTTGAGCTTGGTTCTATTTGTTTCTTCTCTTCTTCGACATCATCTCCTTCTTCACTCACAACGACATTCTGCCTCCGCCTTCCACTGTGCCTCGCACGTCGGCTTCTCTCGTCGTCCAGCTTTTCAAACCCCACGTGAAAATATCTCCATTCAACAAAATTTGCGGTTTTATTTATTTTTGACAAAAATCCGGCTAATTAACGCATTTACACCCCAATTAATTGGGGCTTTTTGCAAAATTGAACCATTGCAATTGGGGCTCTTTTTTTTTGTTTTATGGGCAAAATTAACTAATTGAAGCCTCACACGACACATTGAGAAGAGCCTTTTATTGAGTTCTCTTCCCTAGCCCTCGGGCCTAAAATGTCTAGTCACGCATCTTCATCGACATTTAATCGAAGGGAGGATCTCATCTCCCATAAACATTTATGTTTTTATGCATGTTCAACTATGGGTCCTGTGCCCGGGATGTCCCTCGAAAAAGATATGTAATAAATATTTTATGCGTTTGTGTGTTTTGTGTGCCTTGATTTATAAAAGGCTTCATCATCCTTGTCGTTATCCCTGTTCAATGTGAGAGTGGGTTAGTTAGAGAGACCAATATATGTTGTTTTATCTAAAGCTCCCATGAATTAGGCTTGGAAGGGAAGTTGCAGGAGGTGGGTACCTCTTGGTCCCTTAGATTGCGAACTCTGTGTACAACCATGCTTAGACATGGAGCCTATGAGGCATGCTCATACATAAGCCTATGGTGCTTGGTTGAGCCTCTAAGCCATGCTCAGACTTAATCCTCTAGGTTGGCATTGTAGACGATGTTTGAGTTGGAGACATAGTACAATCCGGAGATCATCATAGAACTAATTGAAGGTTTTCTCAATCATACCAAATCATCATAGAACTAGTTGAAGGTTTTCTCAATCATACCAAATCATCATAGAACTAGTTGAAGGTTTTTTCAATCATACCAACTTTGCTTCGAAGGGGCGGCCGGGGGGGGGGGGGGTGGGGTATTCAGAGCTTCATGTATGTACCTATGTTTATGTGTTCACATGTGTACCCACTTGTGTCAGTGTATGTATTGTCCCCAAAGGGTTATGTGTTTATATGTATGTGTGTGTCCACCTTATATGTATACATGTGTGTGTGAACACCCCTTAAATCATATTTGATTCGTGTAATCAAACCTCTTGAGCTTTGTTCTATTTGTCTCTTTCTGTCTACCCCTCTCTTTCTGCACACAACACGAACCATGGAAATCTTCCATTCTCCTGAGCTAGGGTTCCCCCTCTTATGGGCACTATGTTTACCAACAGTTAACCCAGTGCACACAACTTCTGCTCATCATGAGTCACAAGCCCTCTCTGCAATCCTACACTATTACTCTCACTATTTTACCCTTGCCACACAGCATTCACCCACGTGTCACTCTGTGGTCATCTCATTTCACCATGCGTAAGAAGGGAGAGTTAAAGAGTGAAAAACAAGCTTTATTCCCATTTCAAACCCAAATTTTAGTGTAAAGAGGGGAGGCCACTTATATCATGAAAATGTATCTCTCTTTCTCTCTATCATCATTGTTTAAAAATATAACACCCCATAATTAATAAGTGAGCACACCTCACCACACATCTCCACCAATGAAAAAAAAAGTAAAATCAATAGCTATTTCTATTTTAAAAGCAATAATCATTTTTATTTTGGAAAATATTTTTTCTTAACAAAAAATCTACATACATGCACACATACACATACACATACACATGCAAACCCACATACACAGACACACATATACACACGTGCGCGCGTACACACACACTTTGCATGCACTCATGTACACTCACATACACACATAGACACACACAAGCATACACTTACATTTGCACATACACACACGACTATGCATGTACACACTCATACACACTCATATGGATGCACATAGAATTGACACACACCCGATCACCCTACACACACATAACACAAATACATGTGCATGTACACACTCGAGTGTACACACACACACATACACACACATACACACATGCACGCACACGCGTACACACACATACACACACATACACACATGCACGCGCACGCGTACACATACATGCATGCATCCACACACATAGACACATAGATGCGCGCACACACTCTCTTGCGTATGTGTACATACAAACACATACATGTGCACATACATATGCACACACACATCATACAAACACACACACACACACATACACATGCACATGTGATCGTCTCGACAAACACAATCATACGCATGCATACACATAGAGTCTCAACATGAGGGTAACGTGAGCCGCCTTCATTAAGGCTTTAATAGATGAGGGTGCACTTACACAAACATGTGTGTGCACACACTATTGACACATAAAGGTACACACACTCACATGCACATGCACACACACACAATTAGCATGCACACACTCAACACACACATGCATGCATTTACAACATTCACTTCCACTCGTGTGCACACACATAAACACACACACTTGCACATACACATAGAATCGACACATACATAATCACATGCATGCATGTACGTGCACACACACCCGCACATGCACATGATGCACATACACTCTTACATGCTTGCATGCATGCACTTGCACGCACACCCGCACATGCACATGATGCACATACACTCTTACATGCTTGCATGCATGCACTTGCACGCACACACATATTTTATTTAATTATGCTTATGAGCAAGTTATCTTAAAAGGTTTCTTTGATACCCTAAAGGGTTGGTACCTGATCATTTAACCCAAAACTAGGTTTTCCAATTTTTAAAAAGTTTATTCTTTCAAGATTTCTACTGTGGCTTAGTTGTAACCTTTGATTGTTCATGATTCTAATTGTACCACTGGTCTTGTTTTTTTATATACCCTTGCAATTAAATTTATGAGACCTTTTTATGAACTCTAGTTAGGGTAGTGTTTTAGGACTTTTTAACTCCTAACAAACAAATTCACCCACACACACAAACACAAATTGAGCCCTTTTTCGGCTTCTCTCTTTCTCCCAAACTTCCCTCACATACACACACCATAATTCTCTCTCTCTCTCTCTCTCTCTCTCTCTCTCTCACGCACACACGCACACACGCACACGCACACGCACACGCACACAAATTTAACATTAGTAATTCTCATGGAACATTGCTACCCTAGTGGTTTGTTCTATTTATCTCTCTACGCTAATGGTGGGTAATATGCTTATTTTCTAACCTCACATACCCAAAGTGGGATTTCCTTACCCATAATTCTAACCTCACTCCCTAATTTTGGGAGGTCACCTTATAGGTACTTAACTAAGCGGGCTACTATAAACATATAATTATCGTTTATTTCCCATTTTTAGGTTATTTCTCTGCTCACCGCATTCGTGCTTACTGTTTTCGTGTGGATTAAGGGGTTGCATGTACATTACCATTTGCAGTTCTCCATTTTTAGTATCCACCACCACCGTAGTGGTAGGATTCAATGCATAAGCAGTGACTTGCTCAACACATTCGTGTTTACTGTTTTCTCATCATGCACTTAGGGTCTGCATGAAAACATTATCCTCTATAGTTTTCCATTTTTTGTATCCACCGCCACCGTAATGGTATGCTTCAATGCATAGGCAGTGACTTGATCTGTTGAGGGTAGGTTGAGGATGAGTTGTTTCAAGCTGATTTCTCCCTTAATGATGACTGGGGCAAAACCATTATACTCTTCTCCTGCTTGTTGGTGGGAAGCAGGATGTCTGGTCCCTTTTACTTGTACAAGCTGATTACTATTGATTTTAAATTTTTAAATGCTACGGGAATATATGCTCCTCTGTTTTCTATGAGTACTGATGAGGTTGTGACTGTAGGTGTTGGAAAAGTTACACCTATACTGAATGTTTCTAGCCTTTGAACCCCATTTGTGACTTTGAACCTGGCACTATGCCTTTGACACTACTAAGGGTTATATGTGATTGGTTATCCTTACCAAGCATTACTAAACAAAATCAGGTTGCTCTGCTTGGTAGGAAAACCATTATACTCTTCTCCTGCTTGTTGGGAAACAGGATGTCTGGTCCCTTTTACTTGTACAAGCTGATTACTATTGATTTTAAATTTTTAAATGCTACGAGAATATATGCTCCTTTGTTTTCTATGAGTACTGATGAGGTTGTGACTGTAGGTGTTGGAAAAGTTACACCTATACTGAATGTTTCTAACCTTTGAACCCCATTTGTGACTTTGAACCTGGCACTATGCCTTTGACACTACTAAGGTTTATATCTGATTGGTTATCCTTACCAAGCAGCACTAAACAAAATCAGGTTGCTCTGCTCCTGCTCTAGATCTTTGAACACGAGTTTAAGATTATGTTAACACTCAGCAAGTTGGCTCTAGTAATTGACATTACTAGGAAATGGTTCCTAGAGACGAACCACCAAATTCACAACCCACTGAAGGTATAATCACTATAGTTATTGTCTACTTCCCATTCTTAAGTTATTTCTCTGCTCACCGCATTCGTGTTTACTATTTTCTCATGGGTTAAGGGTCTGCATGTACATTACCCTCTGCAGTTCTCCATTTTTTGTATCCACCGCCAGCGTAATGGTATGCTTCAATGCATGGGCAATGACTTGATCTGCTGAGAGTAGGTTGAGGATGAGCTATTTCAAACTGATTTCTGCCCTGATGATGACTGGGGCTCCCCGCCGATAATTTAATGTTTAGATTGAATTTAACACCAGTGGCTCACTTACTATGGACAATAAATTTAGTTTTTTAACCCCATGATTTTCCCTAAGGATGTTAACCTTATTAGAGTGCTGTTACTTTCCAGTTACTATTAACCTTCTTAGTGTGTTGTTACTAACATAAATTGATTTATTCAATTTTTCCTTGGACTGGTTTAATCTACTGGTACTCCATTTTACTGACTGGTATTTTTCAAGATAAAACTTAGCTCTGGTTTGAGGTGATTACCACCATTAACTACCTCATTATGCAGAAATGCTATCCGAAATATTAGAATATTTACTCAATCTAGCTGGTTCAACCTTTGTGCTGGTTTATTTGGGGAACTGCCGTGGCACACAAAATTATCATACAAAGCTAATATTGTACAGTCTGGTTTGGTCTGGGTAAACCTCGCCAATGTATTAACACTACCTTACTGATATTTCTAAATTATGATGTAGCAGCCTTAGTTGGCTAAATGGTATCCCTTTTAGCTTTTTGGAATATGGAAATGTGCTCCATTTTATCTTGTAAACTGAGATTTGGGTCATTATTTTGAGTTCACAGTTTAGTTAATCACTTATTTCTACCCTTTTCTAAGCTTAACTAGGATGCTAGCATAATAGCTCATGCTTGTTTCCTTAATCCTTATTACAGATAGTATATCAGCTCGCTTATCATATAAACTAACCATACCTTTTGAATCTGGGGTACACATGTTAATGCATAAGGTTGTAAATACTAAAATTAGTGGTTCTTTTAACAATTGAGAGTATAATGTGTGGAAAGTGATCCAAAAAATAATACAATATTAAAATATTGATTTCACACCTTGGAACCCATGCCTAGTAAATAATGAAAATACCTTCACATGAAACCTACCTTAATGAAAATATAAAGTGATCTACCAATTTCCCACATATTTTCTTACATGTTTTATAACTCAGAATAGGACCCAATAGGTGGTGACCTTGATAACAAATGGGTGGTGTCCCCGACACCTGTCTTCCAATAAAAAGGTGAATTGTACTAACAATTGGCTTTTTGATGGTGGCAGGTAATAGATGCCTCCTTTCCACTCTTGCTGGCTCCGGTTCTGACTCTTCTTTTCAAGATTTCTATTGTGGTCTATTGATCTACTTGCATAAGTTGTAACTTTTGGTTGTTCATGATTTCAATTGTACCACTGGTCTTGTTTATTGTTTTAAACTTGCATTTAAAATTATGAGACCTTTTTGATTCATTATGTACTCTAGTTAGGGTAGTGTTTTAGGGCTTTTAAACTCCTAACACATACACACACACACAACACACATAGATATACACATGCACATGCACGTGCATGCACACACTCGAGCATGCAAACACACGTGCACGTGCACGTATGCGCACACACACACACACATGCACATACAAGTGTTTGTGCATACACACACATGTACACATACACACATACACGTGTGTGTGTGTGTGAGAGAGAGAGAGAGAGTGAGAGAGAGAGAGAGAGAGATGCGTGAACCCACACACATGTACACATATATATTTATGTGTGTGTGTGTGTGTGTGAGAGAGAGAGAGAGAGTGAGAGAGAGTGAGAGAGAGAGAGAGAGAGAGAGAGAGAGAGAGATGTGTGAGCCCACACACATGTACACATACATATTTATAGTAGTGTTCATCCTAACAAAACATATGCACATCTCACACTATGAGTGTATTCACATATATAGTCACTCATTTGAATATAAGCTCACAAATGGGTACATAGGGCAATTGAAATATTATTTCAAGGTGATTACTCGGTTTTGTTTCTACGCGTGGGTCCATGACTTGCATGCTCTCTCATGCCACATGCTCTCTCTTTTGAAGGTGGCATAGCCGCTCTAACAGCAATGTGGGAACTAATCCCTTATCTACCATGTGGCAGGTCCGAGAGCTCCTCTCTAGCCACATGCCACATGGCAGCAATGTAATACCAAGACAACAATGCGCGGGTCAAGTACTAGTTTGTCTTATGCGACTGACAGATTTCTAATGCTGCTAAACAGCAATGGGGCCTGGGCTGGGCAGTGGATTCTGGGATGAGGAAAAACATTTTTCTTTGCAAATAGGGGATAGTGAGGGAGCGAGATGCCAAAAATTAGAATCCCCTCCTTGTTTCAAACAAGTAGCGTGCGAGATGCCAAAAATTAGAATCCCCTCCTTGTTTCAAACAAGTAGCGTGCCCTGTCTCCGACGAGTAGAGCTAGGCTTACCACTATAAAGGTCAGCCCAAGGAGGCATTCTTGCATGCACAAAATACACAAAAACACTATAGGTATGTAAGCATGTATATATAAATATAAATATATATATAATACATTAGAAAGCAATCCCCCCACCTCCACACACACACACACACACACATCTTTTAATATTATATTATGTGCATGTGTAAGAGAGAATACACATACCTATATATACATAGATAACTACATACATACACACACACACACACATCTTATGCATGTATGTATGTATCTATGGGTATGTAAGCATGTATATATAAATAGATCTACACACACACACACACACACACACACACACACACACACACTTGTACGCATGGACACACATGCACACACATAGAGATATACACACTTACACGCACACAAACATACTTGCACATACACATATATGTGTATACATGCACACAAGCACATACATATACACACATACATACACTCACATACACAAGTACATGCATGCACACATGTATACATAGACGTAAACGCATACACATTTGCACATGGTACATGCACACACTCACACAGACACATGTACGTGGTACATACACATTTGCACATGGTACATGCACACACTCACACACACACATGCACATGCACATGCACGTGCACACACATAGACACAAAGATATACACATGGACATATTCACATGCACACACACATGTACATGCACACCCTCGCACATGGATACACACAAACACAAACATACACACCACGTACACACACTAGCACATACACATAATCAAGACACTTGCACGACACATGCATGCATGAACTCGACATTATACACAATCACACACATGTGTGTATGTGCACACACAATCACACATATATGCGTGCAAGTGTTTATGTGTACATGTATGCGTGTGTGTGTGGGGAGAGAGAGAGAGAGAGAGAGAGAGAGAGAGAGAGAGAGTTTCTATGCGTGTGTGAGGGGGTGTGAGAAGAGAGAGTGCATGTGCATGTGTATGCATGAGAGAGAGAGGTGTGTGTGTGAGAGAGATAAAGAGAGAGAGAGGGGAGGGGGGGGTATATTGCATGTGTATGTGTATGTGTGTGCATGTGAGAAAAGAGAGGATGTTTGTGAATGTGTGCATGGGAGATTGTGTGTCTCTGTGAGAGAGAGAGATATGCATACATGCACACATACATGACACACATGAATGTGCATGTGTACATGCACACACACACACACACACACACACACACACACTTAAGCTTGCACACACACATACATGAATATGCATGGACATAAGCACATACATAAATACACATACACACACTCATGTACATAAGTACACGTGTGCACACATGGACGTGGATCACCCACACATGCACACATGTATACACAGATGCACACGCATATACATTTGCACGTGTACATGCACACACACATATGTATGTGCACATGTGTGTGTGTGCATCTATGTATACATGTGTGCATACGTGGGTGATGCACGTCCATGTGTGCACATGTGTACTTGTGTACATGAGTGTGTGTATGTGTGTTTATGTATGTGCTTATGTACATGCACACACATGAAGACACACACACACACTCAAGCTTGCATACATATACATACATATGCATGCACATAAGCACATACATATGCATGCACATAAGCACATACATAAGCACATACATAAACACATACACACACTTATGTACACAAGTACACATGTGCATACATGGACGTGCATCACCCACACATGCACACATGTATACATAGATGTACACGCATACACATTTGCACGTGTACATGCACACACACATATGTACGTGCACATGCACACATAGACACAAAGATGCACACACACACACACACACATATTCACATGCATCCCCACCATTAAAATTTAATAAATTAAAATTATATATATGTGTGTGTGTGTGTGTGTGTGTGTGTGTGTGTGTGTGTGAGAGAGAGAGAGAGAGAGAGAGAGAGAGAGAGAGAGTTTCTACGTGTGAGAGAGAGTGTTTGTGTGAAGAGAGAGGGAATGTGTGTGCATAGAGAGAGAGAGAGAGAGAGAGAAACATAGAATTTCTATGTGTGAGATAGTTTGTGTGGGAGGAGAGCGTGTGTGTTTGCATTAGTGCATGCGCGGGGTGTACATGTGTGTGTGTGTGTGTGTGTGTGTATGTGAGAGAGAGAGAGAGAGAGAGAGAGAGAGAGAGAAGTGTAAAGAGGGAGAGGGTGAAAAGAGAGAAAGAGAGCGAGAGATAGAGAATAAAAAGTAGCTATTAATTAAAAAATATCATATCTATCTATATATTTAAAAGTGAGCACACCTTACCACCCATCTCCACACATTAAATTTAATCAAAATTATGTGTGTATTTATATTTTTAAATACATGTATATATGTATGTATATGTGTCTATGTATCTAAAACATAATATTGTATATACTAATATTTACATGTGTGTGTGTGTGTGTGTGTGTGTGAGAGAGAGAGAGAGAGAGAGAGAGAGAGCTTCTATGTGTGGGAGAATGTGAGGAGAGAGAGGGAGTGTGTGCATGTGTGCATGCACGTGCTTGTGTGTGTGAGAGAGAGAGAGCAGGTGTGTGTGTGAGAGAGAGAGAGAGAGAGAGAGAGAGAGAGAGAGATGCCTAGGAGTGAGAGAAAGTGAAAGAGAGAGAGCCGCCTAATGTCGACTTTATTGATCTAGAGAGATCAATCGATGGAGAGACTTGAACCAAGGTGGGTCCAGAGAGAGAGATAGCTATAGAGAGGGAATCGGTTATTTTCTGGAACTTTGATTGCCCCACAAAGAACGAGCAAGTCCAATACTAGTATAGGGTAGAGGGGCGTGTAGCGTGGCGGGGTCCCAAATAAAGGCATTTATTTGGTGACCCCACCGCCTTCAAAAAAAGCGACACCTTGGCCTTTATTTGGTGAGCACCAACTTCAGAAAAAGCGAGCCACCAACCTCAGAAAAAGCGAGCTCATGCGCTGGAAATAGGGAAGAAGAGGATCGGTTCGCTCCAAAGCTGGCAGGCTTATTAAACGTGCAGAAGGTGGTTATTATACGTGCAGAAGGTGGTTATTATACGTGCAGAAGGTGGTGCGCCAATCATATTATTCTAGCCTCCTTACTCATGCAAACCCCCTTCAGCAAATAATCAGAGTGCCCTCCTACTCGATACCCCCTTCCAGAGACCAATATTCTTTTTACAAACCAATATTCCAAAGACTAATATTCTTTTTACACAGAGTGCTAGTTTATAGAGGATGTTGTATGACTTACAAGAGAATTCCAAAATTCAAAATTCAAAATCCCCCTATCAGTCAACAGAGGATGTTTTCAAAAACTCTCTCCAAACTCCATTGTTGATCCTAGCTTTGCCTAAACAACCAATCAAATCCAAGCTCCATTGTTGATCCAAGCTTTGCTTAAAACAACAAATCAAAACAGAGCAATACCAAGCCTTGCAACCTATAAATCTAGTCCAAAACATCAATCCATTGTACACACCAGCCCTTCTTCACCACCATGCCATACATTGATCCTCTACGTGAGTGCAAATCATGCCTATCCTGTAGACACCCGTTCCTATCCCATGTTCTTTGCACTTCTCTATTGCTTGACCTTTTGCTGCACTATATCAGCCTGGCAAGGTTGTATCACTTTTCGGTCAGTGAGCTACATTGTGCTCAGTGGGAAATGTGGTGTGTGGAACACAAAAAGTGCCTGCATTGCCGACATGGACAGTGAGTGAGACAGTGAGTGTGTTGCACTGCAGACAGTTTGCGAGTCCTGAGAAAGCCTGCAGACAGTTTGCAAGTCGTGAGAAAGAGAGAGGGAGAGTGAGGGAGAGAGAATGTGCCACATGGCACATTCTTCCTTGCACCATATGGGGAACAGAGGCGCCACACTACTAGTGCCAATGCGCCACACAGGTGGGGAAGAAGCAAACTCCTTCTATGGGCTCAAAAACGTACACGTGCAGCTCTTTGATGCTTCAGGAGGGGGCGTATGCATGTCAGTTCATGCCGGAATTTTTTCTGCAGATGCCCTTTGAGGTTGTCTTCATCCTGAAATCTGCAGCGCGTGATTTAGCAGGCGTGGAGGTGGGCGGGGTAGGTGCCACATTACCTGCCCCTTTACCCTAGATGCAATTGCAATTTGCAATCCTGTTTCTTTGGGGCCCAGGGGTTACAGAAGTAGCAGAAAAGCATGGATAAAAGCTATGGAGAAAGAACGAAGCAATCTGGTGGCCATGGTCAGCTTTCTCATGCAGCTTGTACTGCGCAGTTCGCCACAGCCAGGAAAATTGAAAAATCACGTCAACAGGGGGTCACAGAGAGATCAGTCAGGGCGATCATTATGCCCTCTCTTTCAGAAAGATATGTGGGGCAAATCTGAAGCAGCTTGGGGACCAGAAACTAGGGTTTTGACCATGGCAAGAAAACACAGAACAGAAGTTAGGTTTTTGGCTATGGTTATACTTAGTTGAAGAAAACAGAGGTAGGGCAACACAGATTAGGGTTAGGGCAATCAAAATCAGGGTTTGGCTACTGCTACTGCTACTGCTACGGCTTTGCTTACGGAAGAAAACAACAGGAGGGAGTTTAGGTTAGGGAAACAGGAATTAGGGTTTTACTATGGCTAACAAAGCAAACACAGTTAGGGTAAACTTTTGCTGTGGCTATGGCCATATCGTAGAAGTTCATTGATAAGGGAAGCTCCAGTGCCCAGAAAGTTATAAAGAAGGAACTTCTTTCCCACGGTCCAAGAAATTCTTCCACCTTTCGCCCTCACATGGCAGTTCACCGACCCGCGTGTTTTTTTAATTCTATGCAGTAGACCACCTTGTAAACGTTTCCTCACGCGTTGCTTCCCTTCTCACGCGTTGTGTCTAGTGTTTTGCTACCCGTCTTGAGGCAGGAATGCAACCAAGGCATCGTTAACATACATCCTCATACACAGTTTCGTGCGGGAGAAAGCCCAGTTGCACAAAAACTGTGAAGAAACGGGATCCCTTGTTTGGCCAGTCTAAGGTGCTCAGACGACAAAGAACGCTGAGGTTTGGTTACCGGAAGCTCTACAGAACAGCAAGAAATCCTATTGTTTGGCCTCTGTAAGGAGGGCTTGGCCTTGTGACGCTTGCAGAAGAGAGTTTGGCCACTGGATCTTAGGGTTTTTGGCCATATAGAAGTCTACTGTTTTGTTTGTCTTGGTCCTTCAAGAGTTTATGTAGTAGTGTTTGAACCCCAGAGTTCGACCATCATTCTTCTGTACAGAAGGGCTCTAGAGCTTGGCCACTTGATCTGAATCTCACGCCCGACATGGACTCTGCTCAATGTGCTTTTCACCTTACCCCTGTCAATCAGACCTTTTCACTCCACCCTGCACATGGCATATCTACCTGCAAACCGTCTTCCTTCTCCTCGTTTTTGGGGCTTCACTGTTTGCGAGCATGCACTACACCCTCCGCAGAGAATGAGACCTTCGCCTCATCATCTTCTACCTTGCCCATACGAGCCTCAAAGGGAGAAAGACCATCACGAGCAACACAAACCGCCTCTTCTAATGATACCATCACATTCTCCCAATCAACATTAGCCATCCCTATTGCATCCACTCCGGCTACATGCATCCATGACCTGCTCAATGAGAAGCCATCGAAAACAGCCATATTGAAAAAGGTGTCGCCTGAATCCCTTCAATATGAGCCTGGGTTTTTGGGAGGTATATCTTTCAAGACTCTGCCGACTAAAGGAATAGAAGAGGACCTCCCTGCAGCTCTGTCTTACCTTACCCGCATTCTGTCATCGAAGGTCTATGATGTTGCCATAGAGTCACCCCTGGAAACAGCGGTAAAGCTGAGCGAAAGAACTGGAGCACAAATTCTTTTGAAACGGGAAGACTTGCAGCCTGTATGCCCTTTGCCTAGGCTTTGTGATTTTATGCTTACGTATAGTTTGTTCATTTTCTATGCCTGCATTGAAGAAGACAGGTGTGCTTATTGTAGGACATCTGATCTGCGTGCAGGTCTTTTCTTTCAAACTTCGTGGTGCTTACAACATGATGGCACAGCTTCCAAAAGAGAGGTTGGCACGAGGGGTAATATGCTCATCAGCTGGTAATCATGCCCAAGGGGTTGCATTAGCAGCACAAAGGCTAGGTTGTGATGCAGTCATAGCTATGCCAGTCACCACGCCGGCGATCAAGGTGGGGTTAATAGTAGCAAATAGTCTTAAGTTACTGGCCTCTCCTTTTTCCTCTGCATTCTTATGCAAACCATAAAATCGTGCTTAGGGACATGAGTATGTATACCTGATGTCTTTACTACCCGTAGCTCTAAGGCGAGTTTGTGTCTCCTGCAGTGGAAATCGGTGAGGAGGCTTGGAGCAAGGGTGGTTTTGGTTGGAGATTCTTATGATGAGACCCAGGCATATGCAAAACAAAGGGCACAAGAAGAGGGTCGTGTCTTTGTTCCTCCTTTCGATCACCCCGATGTAATAGCAGGTCAAGGAACTGTGGGCATGGAGATTGTGCGGCAACATCCAGGCCCCCTAAATGCAGTGTTTGTTCCTGTGGGTGGAGGCGGTCTTATTGCTGGCATTGCTGCATACATGAAACGTGTGAGACCAGAGGTGGGTAATTCCTCTCCTCTGTGTCTGGATCCTTGTGGGAGAGTTGGCAAGACTTAAGAGCTCACTGGGTTTTTCTTTATGAAGTGTAGGTGCGTATCATTGGTGTGGAGCCAGTGGATGCAAATGCAATGGCTTTATCCTTACATCATGGGGAACGAGTGATGCTTGATCATGTTGGTGGTTTTGCTGATGGAGTTGCTGTGAAATGTGTTGGCGAAGAACCTTTTAATTTGTGCAGGGAGCTGGTTGATGGGGTTGTTCTTGTTAGCCGGGATGCCATTTGTGCTGCAATCAAAGTAAGGTTCTTGGGTGCATGTTGCTTGGATTTCGCTTTGGGATTTTTGCTTCTTGGGTTCACATTACTTGGTGTTCACCGAGCCCTTAGATGTCTGAGTTGTTTTCTAAAGAAATTCACCGCAAGTTTAGTTTCTCATTAGGGTAGTCATTTTGTATATCTGGGGATGTCAGGACATGTTTGAGGAGAAACGAAGCATTTTGGAGCCTGCAGGGGCACTTGCACTAGCTGGAGCTAAAGCATATTGCAAGTATTATGGAATACGGGATGAAACTGTTATTGCAATCACTAGTGGTGCCAACATGAACTTTGAGCGCTTGAGGTTGGTAACTGAGCTTGCAGATGTTGGTGCCTGTAGAGAAGCGGTTATTGCCACCTTCATGCCTGAAGAACGTGGATCCTTTAAACAGCTGATTGAACTGGTAGGTTCCTGGTTTTCATGTTTCTAAGCTTTTCTTTTATTTCTGACAGGAATCCTATATATTTGATTGACTCATGACTGGTTCTTTTGTGCTTTGTGAAGATTGGACCTATGGACATAACAGAGTTCAAATACAGATTTGATGATAGCAGGGACAAAGCTCTCGTGCTCTGCAGGTGATTCCGTTGTTTTTGTTTTGCTGCATCTGTGGGTGCATGCACACGCCACAGGGGTGTGTGTGTGTGTGTGTGTGTGTGTGGTAGAGAGAGAGAGAGAGAGAGAGAGAGAGAGAGAGAGTAATTTAGTTTCATCAAAGCAGTGTGGGATTGCACAAAGAGGAGGAGCTGAATGCAATGAAGAACAGATTAGAGTCAGCGGGGCTTAACACATTAGATCTCACAGACAACGATATGGCCAAAGATCACCTCCGTCATCTTGTGGGTCCATCAACCTTGACTCAAACTTCTTGTCACTGTGTTTCTCTTGTTGAGCACTATTCTTGTCTCTAAAGTCTTTGGAAGGATTAACTAAGCTCTTAGGACGTTTTTTCTGTTCTAGATGGGTGGTCGGACGAAGGTGGAAAATGAGCTTTTGTATAGATTCATGTTTCCTGAGAGACCAGGTGCTTTACTGAAGTTTCTCAATGCATTCAGTCCACGCTGGAACATCACTCTCTTCCATTACCGAGACCAGGTATTTTTTATTCCTGGTTTTAGGGCAGGGTGTTGCCACCTTGATTGCAGGCCTCTAATAGATTTGGGATTGGCCACAGTGATCAGAGTAATGGTGTCTTTTTGGCAGGGCGAGATGGGTGCGAATGTTCTAGTTGGAGTGCAAGTTCCTGAAGAAGCTGAGGAGGAGTTTGTTGCGTGTGCAAGAACTCTCGGTTATGAATACAGGGATGAGCGTTCAAATGAGGCTTTTCAGCTCATAATGAGATAGAAGTCAGCTATCTTCTGGACTTGGGATTCTGAATCAGTGGCCTTGCAAGGCCTTAGATGTTCAGCTTGAAGCATGCCTTGTATATTTGTTGTCTGGCATGGTAGGAGGGCATGTGCAAGCTTGCAGCTTCCACTCCCGAGGGTTTATGCTGCTGAAGGTATATGCGTAAATGAATGATATAAAGGATGCTTCCATTTTCAGAGTGGGACTCCTATTGCCTTGGAATAAAAATGGCATTGAGAGTGCATTTGTTGCACACTCTTCAGCATTTTTTTTTGCAGACTCCCATCAAATCATGCTGATGTATGAGTCGATTTTTGAAATAGTGTGAAACTGGGTGTAGGTGCAACTTTTGGGTGCTACCTTGAGAGACACTGGATGTGTTGCCTCATTAATGCAGGTTTTTATGTATACTTTTGTGCATCACTTGTCTCATGTAATGTGTTGCATCATTCATGCAACATTTTGTTAGAAATGTGGGGTCTTAACCATCTTCATCAGGTACAATTAGATGGTGGCCAACTTGTACGGTTTGTGGGCCTACACTTCAATCCACTCAAATCTGGCCTACACTTCAATCCACTCAAATCCAGATACTGCTGGCCCAGCCAAGTGTTTTGTTTGTGAGATGCCGTATCCTTAAGTTGGCACTTGTGCCGCTCATCATAGAGAGTAGCCACATAAACATGGAAAGATTGCCATGAATTAGCCATAGAAGCATGAGCTCCAAGAAAAGTATGTCAAACGATCAAAAGATAATCAAAGGTCAAAAGCTATCAAAAGGTTTAAAAGATCATTAAGGTCATAAAGGTGTACAATAGTCTAGATCAAGGTCACTTGTATAGTGCTTGGCTAATAGTATGCCCATGCCCAAATCTATGTCCAAGGGACGTAAAGATCCATGTGCCTAGGCCCAAACCCATGCATGTGCATGTGCATATAAAATTGCTTCATTACACATCATCCCTCTATAATGATTTCGTCTTAGAAATCAAAGGGTGGTTGTGCACACAAAGCGACATGTACTAAGACTATATACAAAAGCCAAAATCCACATCTTTGATAAAAATGTCGATGTAGTCACCAAGGTGCACGATCTCTCTCGGATCAAATGGGAAGGAATGCAGAGTAACACTGATGTCGAGACTAAAAATGCACTCTCTCGGATCGATTGTGAAGCCAAAGAGTCGCTTGATCATAACCATAGATCTTGTGCCATTTCACTTGGTCATCAAGGATGTCTAGATCAAATAAAAATTTGTGATATACGCCACCAAGGTATATAACCAAAGAGTTGCCTGATCATAACTATAGATCTCGTGCTGTTCCACTTGGTCATCAAGGATCCCGGGATCGAATAAAAATCTGTGAAATGCGCCACCAAGATTATGGTCTAGATATCCGAAGATGAATGTGTCGTGATGGCTTGCCGCTGTAATAAGCACAAGGATCTCAAGATGATCTTTTGTAGGATCACAAATGGAGGCTTAATAAATTGTCTATATCAATACATAAGTATCCATGAGTATCACAAAAGAATGCCTCATAATCCAAACGAATGCTCAGATCAAAAATTGATATATCATAGGTATAATATGTCTCTAGTGCATAATCGTCTCTCTCTTATGAGGCCTCACCTCAATGAAGTCATCACTACTCTCATGCACTGTTAGGTATGCTATGAGAACTAGTAGTGGTTGAACCATAGATATCTCCACATAAGAAAAACTCTAGAGGAATAGCCCTGCATATCTAACACTAGAACCTCAGGCCAATGCTCCTCATGGTCTATCGTATCTCTAATCTTGTGTGCAATGGATGTATCATTGGTCGAATGCTCAAGCTCTTGTAATCGACCCTCACTATGATCTCTAGAGAAGTAGGTAGACATACTAGACATATCATCATCTATGATGCTCAATATACTTGACGCCATGTTTGCTCTCGAGATCATGTCTAGATGATCTAGCAGGCATCATGCATCATCAACATGTGCATGTGTCAACATCATCATCATGTGTATGTGATAATATCATCATGTGTGTATCACCATGTGCACTTGTATCGATATTATGTGCATGATGCATCATCATCATCAACCGTGTCATAATACAATAAATGGGTCAATCTAGGAGAGTGAAAATCAATGGAACGATGGCTAGTAGATGTCGTAGAAGCTATCGAAGCCCATGCAAATGCCATCGCGAGATGAAGGTATATGTGTAAGCATGCTCGGCATGTGCCCTTGAAGGATTCAATCCTCTCGTCCCATGAGTCGTGAAATGCCTCTTATGAAAGACCATCATGATCATCATTTGCTATGTAGTCATGTGTCTCACCAACACCAAAAATCACGATCATGCATCATGCAACCATCTCTGAACTCCACATAGGTCATGCCCGTGGTGAATGCGTATGGTAATGTCATCCATATCTTAAAGTAATTACAGGATGTCTCCATGTCTACGTGTATGAATGCCATGGATGACGTATGACAACTCTAGGATGTCTCCATGCTTGCATGCAAGGGTGCCATGTGTAAAGGAATACAAAATTGAAGCCAAAAGCACCCAAGGCACCACAAAACACAATGCAGTGTGTGGAAACACCACACCAATCAAAGCATCTGAACAAAGTCTACAAAAGCCCCCAAAGTATGCCCACCATGTGCAAGGCGCATGGACAAGGCTAGTAATGCACAAAAACTCACACCACGTGTGAACAATCACAAAATGGAATCACCTATGAACAAGCCAAAAACAATCACTAGAACATGCTCTCAACTCACCCACATGTAAACATGCCCAACAATCACTAAAAATATGTCCAATCAAACCTCAAATCCTCTCCAAATGTGCGTATGCACATTCTGCGTGTAAACAACCTCTTACAAGACTAGTGTAGAGGAGGTGTGAATACAAAGATAATGGGATGGGATTAATGGTTTGCACATGAGAAAGCCAATTGGATGGGCAAAGGGTTATAGAGTGTGGAGTGAATGGAGGCTCGAGTGGACAAAGTGTGGGAACCAAATTTTTTGGCAAGGGTGTGAATGGATCCAAAAGGAAACCCTAGAATTGGATAGTAATAAGTGCCTTGATTTTTTTATTTTATTTTTCCCCTCATTGGTTGTCCCTTCTCCTCATGAGAGGCTCTGAGTCATTATTATTTTTTGTTTGTTTTGTTCTGTTGGTTAAAAAACAAAAACAAAACTCTGTCTGTCTGAGCTACCACGGAATAAGTTCCAAGAACGCAAGGGCGCCCAGTACAATGAGCTGCTATGCTTTGAGCTGCCGATTTGATGTATCCGCTTGCATTTTCTAAGGCCACTACTAGTGCACTTAACTGAGCTTGTGTGCAAGCGAGACGACTGTGTCCATTGTGTGAATGAATATCAAAGCATCGAAGTGAATAAGCATGCTCTCTGTCCGTCTTTTCACACAAGGTCACCATGGCCAAAACACCAGCTTGCATAGCTGCTGCTTCAAGTGCTACAACTTCATCTGGGCTCCTCTCCGACCTTTGAATGAATTTGCTTGCATGCTTGTTTGTAGGTCTAGCTTGAGTCTTTAACTCCTTTTTGCTATAGGAGGCTCTAGACTACTTGAAATTATGATCTTTGAGTTACATTTTGTGTCTCTACTTTGCTGTCTCCACATTATCTCAATTCATGAGATCTCTGTGCACATTGTAGAGATAAAGTATTGGTTATTAGACTTGATTCCATGCTGTTTTCCACTTGACTGTAAATTGAGATATTTCATCTCTCCTCTCTCCTCCTCCAAAGGCCAACACCCCATGGAACACACTGGTTTACACTGGCGGACTAGGTTCGATTCCTAGTAAGGTTAGTTGGTTGTACAAACCATGCTAAAAGTGAGGATTAGAAACATGCACATTACATTGTAATCTTTGATCCTCTTGTTTGAAACCGATCAATCTTTCATTCTTGTATCATTTCTGTAGATTTTTGCCTTGTGTCCATTAACGTTGCAAGAATTATACGAGGTCGCATTTATCACGTCAAAATGTTCTCCAAACTGGTCTTAATCACAATTGAATAATCTTGCAAGAATTGCACGATCGCATTTCTCATGCCAAATTGGTCGTAATCACACCAACTATTGTACTAATCTTGCATTTCTTCTAATAAGATGCACTAATCTTGCTTCTCTTATATCGCTTTCAATAATATCATGGTTTCTTGAGTTTGTTCCAATTTCTCTTAAAGAAACATAACTTCTTGCAAGAAACTCTCAAGATTAGGAAAAGTTTTAATTAAGAATTACTCATTGTCTAAGTTTGCATATAGATTTGTTGATTTCTTGTAAACTACACTTTGCACAACACATTTTGCACAATCTTCAAGATTTGTAAATTGCACCACTCTGCACAACAAACTTTGCATAAATTTACAATAGAATTGTAACTTGCACACAAATCTTTTCCAAACCATTTTAGAATTGTAATCTGCATCACTTCTTGATGAACTTTGCACCAATATTTGCACAACATCCAATAGTTCTTTTCAAATTTTCAATATTCTCCAAAAATTAGGCAAATGTGAAGGAAAACTAGGATTTATGGATAGATTTGATCACAAAAGTCACTAATCAAGAAACTCTCCACTAAATTGAGAGAATACTATTTTGAAAATAGTGGTTAGCATAGATTTAAAATTGATTTATACTAATCTCAATGTTCATCTATACAAATAAAGATAAGACCAATCTTGAAAAATTATGTAAAACTTAATTAAAAAATTATTAAGTCTTAATCACCACCAAAATAAAAACCAAACTACCAAGATCAAAGTAAAGTTACCAAAATCAAAGTAGAGCTCTAATACCAATGGAAGGAAGGGATTAGGTTGTACTCATTAGCATGGAGTATACACATGTGCTGCTCAGCATGGAGAGTAGCCACCTAAACTTGGAAAGATTGCTATGAATCAGTCATAGAAGCATGAGCTCCAAGAAAAATATGTCAAATGATCAAAAGGTATTGCTATGAATCAGTCATAGAAGCATGAGCTCCAAGAAAAATATATGTCAAATAATCAAAATGTAATCAAAGGTCAAAAGGTATTAAAAGGTATAAAATATCATCAAGGTGAAATAGCCTAGACCAAGGTCACTTATATAGTGTTTGGCCATTTCACACTAGCTAATAGTATGTCCATGCCTAAATCTATGCCAAAGGGACCCAAGGTTCGAATTCGTACATGTGCATGTGAATATATAAAATTGCTTCATTACACAAGAATAGACCCATCAATACCTATGGAGGTGAATGTGAAGCTTTCTGCAGAAGATTCTTCACCATTAGTAGACATCAAGAAGCAGAGGAAGTTGGTGGGGAGTTTAATTTTTCTCACTAACACTAGACTTAATATCCCCTTGATAGTTGGTGTTTTGAGCAAGTTTTCCAATAAGCCATGGAGGAGTCATTGGAAGCAAGGGATGTGAGTAATTAGATACATCGGAGGTACTCTTGAGAACGACATTACTTACAGTGTAGGTGACACTCTTATGGGTTACTTTGATTTAGATTGGGTAGGAGATTATAATACCAGGAAATCAGTTTTTGGATATTGTTTTCGCTTGGTTCTGGTGTTTTCTCTTGGACTAGTAAGAAGCAACCTACAATGGTTCTTTCTTTTCTACTACAGAAGCTGAGTATAAGGCAGCTTGTTTTGGTGCTTGTGAAGCAATATGGTTGAGGAGGATCTTAGTGGCCATGGGAGTTTAGATTAGTGGAGCTACAACCTTGCAATATGACAACTAGAGTTGTATGGCTATTGCTAAGAACCCTGTGTTTCATGCTTGAATAAAGTACATTGAGATTTAGTATCATTATGTGTGGGGGCTGATTGAGGATGAGATAGTGGAGCTAGAGTATTGTTCTATGGACTAGAACTACGCCGACATCTTTACCAAGGCTCTTGGGAAGGATCAGCTCACTTGGCAACTTAATCGACTTGGTGTTGGGCCAAGAACATAATCTGTCTTCGGGCAAACATTGAGGGGGAGTGTTAGTATACACTTAATGTCCGCCTCTCATCATGTATCTCACATCTATGTTTGGTGCACATTTATAAAGGTCCCCATTATGAGGAGAAGCCATTGGTGCACATGTATTTGGTGGGAACCCTAGCTTCGACGCCGATGGGGTCATTATTGTGACCATTGATGGTTAGGAGATGGTTAGGGATGCAAGCGTTAGCTAGGGCCTGGTGCGAGGGTCCGAGGGTGTGAGCCCGCCGGCTCGATGGTATGAAGAATATTCCTAGAACATGCCCTAGGTACCTAAGTTCATTATTAGTGGGCAGTGGATGGTTGGCCGTGTTCTTGATATACGGGCGGTGACCACTTCCATATTGCGTAAACCATCCACGTTGTATGCATGTCTACCACACCACCTACAACACTATATATGGACACAATTATTACAAGCTAAGGTATCCAATTTTTGTGAGTATCCATACCCTCCACACTTAGTACTTTCTCCATTCAAAGTTTGTCTAGATCACCATCTAAGCTCTACTTGAGAGCGCATGGGTGGACAGCACCACCACATTGTACTTGTCTCAGAATTTTTAAATTCTCTATCTATTGCATTGTCTATTGCACTTTGTTTTGTTATCTATCTTTTCGCTGTGCTATTATAGATCCATTGTTGCTTTGAAAAACATCTGTCATGACATGAATAATTTGGCCCTTTACCCTATGGTTAAAGGGAAAGAAATGAAGAAGAAAAATCATAGCCAAGAAAAACCATATGATGAGAGAGAGAGAGAGTTATAGACTAGATTAAGGCACCTATTTGCTTGAGTAAGCATGATAAAATCATACACTTACACTCATTATAAATTTTTTTCCCCATGTGAAAGAGAAATGATAGAGTCTAGACTAGGATATGGAGCCTAAACAATTACAAAAGAAAGGCACATTTTACAAGTGGTGTACCTACATATATGAATAAGATTTGAAGGCTTGTGGGCCATCATGTAGAAAACTTTGTAGGTGAAAATTTACTAGGGAGTTTAAATAGAATTTCATAAAAGCAAAAGCCAATATGCCTTAAATGTTTTTGAGCATGTTCATAAGTAATGTGAGGGAAAAGTCCTTAAAAATTAGGTATACATGTGCATTATTCTTGAAAAAAGAAAAAGTATCTTACTTTTATGATGATGTATCCTTGAATATCTTGAAGTGTTATGGTGTATCTACATATATGAATAACATTTAAAGGCATGTGTGCCATCATGTAGCAAACTTTGTAGGTGAAAATTTACTAGGGAGGCTTAAATAGAATTTCATAAATGCGAAAACAAATATGCCTAAAAGGAAGGCATACTGTTTTTGAGCATGTGCATAAGTTATGTGAGGGGAATCTAGCTAGTATGGTTACACGTGCAATATTCTTGAAAAATTGGACAAGTATCTTATTTGTATGATGATGTATCCTTGAATATCTTGAAGTGTTATGTTGACCTTTACCTTGAAAATTTAGTAGGGAGGCTTAAATAGAATTTCATAAATGCAAAAGCCAATATGCCTAAAAGGAAGGCATAACGTTTTTGAGCATGTGCATAAGTTATGTGAGGGAAAACTAGCTAGTATAGTTACACATGTGCATTATTCTTGAAACGTGGACAAGTATCTTATTTGTATGATGATGTATCATTGAATATCTTGAAGTAATATGTTGTCAGTAACATGTATGCCAAAATAACATATTAGCATGTCAATATGGCACAAGAAGTTTTTAATAAATTGTTATTGGAAACACCACCTATGTCATAGAAAGCAAGCATGTCATACCACAATAGTCCTAACACAAGAAATTAATTCAAACTCTAAAAAACATTTGTAAACTAAGGAGAGTCCTCCGAATCCGAATAGTGAGACTCCTCTTTAGACATGCAAGAAGGAACCAAATATATAAAAATTACTGTCATTGAGAGTCACCCATAGTGCATGAAGAATTAGAACAAGGAAACTCCATAGGCAAGGGATTAAAATCTTCTTCTCCAAATACAACTCTCTCTCTCTCTCTCTCTCTCCTCTGGGCACGTGTGCACACACACATGTGCACGCATACACATACACACACACACACACACACGTGCGCATGCATGCACACACACATGCATGCATGTATGCACATGCACACACACATGCACGTGCACATGTGTGTATGATATGGATGCACCAAAAAAAAGCTTCACCCCCTTCCATTAAGGGGAGATTGTGGGCTACATTGTGATGATGAAGTGCTAGACTCTCATTGAACTAGAGGATAGCACATTGTATTGTATTACTTAAGAAACATCGTAGCTTGATAGATTATACCATTAGTAGAGAACTCTCACTTTTGCAATGTAGAGGGGAAGTTAGTCCTAGAGTGAGCCATAAAAAGGCATCACTCTTAAATAGAATTAAGGCTAATATTATTTTTTTAATCAAATAGGATAGCTGATAAGCTTAAAAAAAACCACAAAATCACAATATGCTCAGCTAGCAAACATATGAGTATGGTTAGAAAAAAAGTACCCAAATTTGTAAATTTTAAAGATATTGAAAATATTATAATAGCTTTGATTTTGAGGAGAATTATGTGAAAATGTACGTCTCTAATTGATGGTGGAATGTGAATATTTTTTGTAGTATATTTATACCTTGATTTTTTTTAAAAGGTGTTTCCAACAAAAAAATAAAAAGATGGAGCTTCCTTGAAAAATGCCTAAATGATAACCATGAAAAAATACATGTTTAAATTCACATCTCTTCAACATACATCTTTTGTTGATACTATTTTTGTGAAAGGAATTCCTTGAAAATCCTTAGTACTAAAAGATAAATGATTCTTCTATGAAAGTTTGTAAAAGACACAAACATGGTTTTTTTTAATTGTTACAATGGTAGTGTTAATATATATGACACTTCATAATATGAACCATCTCATTGTATATACCACCTTGAACTTTGCCAATTGTTTCTTGCATACTCTTATACAAGATAATCCATTTGGAGATTTGGGCTACCTTGAGCCTTGTGCACACTTATATACAGAACCACAAATGAGAGAGAGAGAGAGAGAGAGAGAGAGAGAGAGAGAGAGAGAGGCCTAAAAAAACGAAGAGGAAATTTGCATGTACTAATCATGGCCGTGTGTGTATTCTTGTTGGAAATTGATGGTCATGAAGCCATAGTAAAAGTTGCAAGGTTTTGAAAAGTATATATATTTTAATTTAATGTCAAGAAATAGTAGTCAATGCAATGTGACTCTTCCTCTAGTATTACTCATATTGCAATCAATGCATACATAAAGTATAAAAAAGACATTTGTGAGTGCAAAATATAATAAAATTTCTTCTTATGGTACATTTTCCTTTCTTGCATGCACTTCAAACTACTCATAAAAAGCACATAATCCCCATTTTGTTCATTGAATGAAATAAACTACATGGCATGTTAATAATTTATCTCTTAGATGTACAAAAAATCCTTTGATATTTGTATAAATATAAGGAATCCAAGTCTTGTGTGGGTAACTAATTCAAGTGTGAATCATTGAATTTGTTGGAATCTTCTATTCTTCTTGGTATATCAAAGAGGAGGTAGGTGCATGAAAATATTTTCCCAAAGAGTGAGCAAGCATTAGGGAAAAACGGAGCTCATTTTGGGGCCCTGTAAGAAATTCACTATTTTTCGATTTATTTCTCTCCTAAAAGATCTCAAAAATAATAAAATATGGAAACGTGGCTCAGAACTGTCAGTAAGGACCACTGAACTGTCAGTTCAGAAAAGAATAAGATAATCTTTTGTCTAACTAACACGATTTTGCATTAAATATCTCCTTAATTTTTTTTGTTTCTCGAAGATTTCGCATCTCTTTTGACGACGTGTGCAGGCCTCTCACAAAGAATCCATCACTGAACTTAATGATTGTATGGATACCGCCACACTTCCACAATTCATGTTACAAAAAGACTATGAGATTGACAAGCCAACTTTGCAACCTCAGAAGCACAAAAATGGCCGATACTAGTGAGTTACAATCTCAGAAGAAGCGATTATATCATCTTCACATCGACTTAGAAGAACAATATGCTCCAGCACAAAAAAAAAAGACGAAAGGATACGGTGCTAAATGCTTAACAACGGGAAAATATGAGAAGAGAAGGGCTCCAACATATTGACTTATGGTGTGATGGAAGTATATATCCAAAATGTCTAGTAAAAAACTCTACACCTCCATTTGTCAATCCAACCACACTATTGAGGTTTGCGGGCGATGGACAAAATGGACTTCTTGGTTATATTTCAGCACAGTCTGCATTTGCAGAAACATATAAAACAATGTACCTACAAGAAAAGGGAGCCAGGATTCAAGAGATAGCTATTCGTGCAAAATTGGAGCAGCAGTTGCAGAATGAAATTGAGGAGCATTCAAAGAGTAAAAAAGAGTTAACAAGATCAAGAAGGAAGAGAACCATGCTTGGAGACAGACAACGAAGCAGGAAGATTAAAAACATTGCAAAATTGAAGGCTGGGACTGGTGGATGCAAGCGAAGAATTCAGGAAGCAAGGTTAGTTTACAATTTTTTATTTTTTAAACTCAAAAATGCTCTCAAATGACTATATCTATTTTGTCCATTAATGCAAAATAGGATTGGAAGTGTTGAATAATATAAGCATATTGTGTTGTTACTATATTGTTACTATAAGAAATTATTGGAGCCTGCAAAAGAAAATATGGATCCCAACCTTCTTCCAGTTAAACAAATGAAAGGATTGCTTTCTTGTGGTGTAGCAAAAGATTTGATTGAAGAAAAAAAATACAAAACAATCAAACGCAATGTTGTAGAGGACTTTATATCCAATAATCAAGTTGATGGTACTACAATCCAAGAGGCTCTTGATGTTAGTGGAGTTAGCAGGAAGGGATATAGTTCAATTTTCCATGCGATATCCTCAACTTTGAGAGATCAAAGGATTAAACGAGTTTTACTGCCAAATCCAGCAAACAGTGTGGAAGATAAGAGGTCATTTGAATGAAAGTATAGATGAGTTTATTGGACCATATATCCATATTGAAGAAATATTTCATGGTGCTAAAGGAACCACTGTGTATGACCCTTGGAACAATATATTTGTAGATCTACAACAACTTCAAAGAAGAATGGTCGAGTTTTATGGAATAACATTTGAAGAGTGCAAAGGCATTTTGAAATTTATTATCAAACTGGATGAGTGTGAGGTTGTAAAGGAAAAGAAAATGGAAAGGATTACTATCACATTGATGAATGGAGCACTTGATACATCATTGAATGAAGCGAGTTCGAAGTATTTTAGTGTGCAGTCGGAGAAACACATATGGTGGTTGGGCTCATTCCAGGTATGATCATTTTTTATTTCGTACTTGATTTTAGTCAATGTTTTCAAATTTTTTATAGTAAGACTTTTGTTTTGTATAATCACAGGTAAAGACAGAAGACCATGAAACACTAGATTGGGTGTTTCACCACACGGAAATACCAAGAATAATTAAAAGACAAGTGCAAGGAGAGAATCTCCATGTTGCAGGAAAAGGTGCATAAATTGACTCACACTTTCATAATAAATAAGAGAAACAATACACAATCTTCTACACCCTTCTTACATCTAAGAATTTCAAGAAGACTATAAACCAACCCATCTAGCTTTACTTAATTAACCATGTTTATTATATTATCATTAAATCACACAAGAAAAGACATAGCCTCATGAACCACATAACCATCTAATTCTTTCTTTCACATAGACAAAACATCAAATTATTACAATGCAAACTTCCAAAAATAAAATTGAGTCAAAATAATGAGTTATAAAGGAATACCTTAACTTGTAGAGTGGAAAATTTCAACCTTGCTTTCAAAATCTTGAAGAGGGTTGTTCAAGGCTTTAAAATGCACTAGAAAGACCTTGCATGTCTTTAAGTTCTTCCCAAGTGTGTGTGTGTGTGTGTGTGTGCGTGCGTGTGCATGTGCGTGTGCGTGCATGCGTGTGTGCATGCATGCATGCATGCGTGTGTGCATCCGGGCGCGTGCGTGCATGCATGTGTGTGTGTGTGTATGTGTGTGTGTGTGTGTGTGTGTGCGTGCATGTGCGTGTGCGTGCATGCGTGTGTGTGTGTATACATATATATAATATAATTATTTGTGTACTTTTATAATTTTACATTTTTTTTAATATATGGTAGATACTTTTTGAGCCCAACATATAATAATGATATCATAATAGCTAATTAAAATGTATAAAATTTGAAAAGATCCAAAAATAAAGAAAATAATAAAATTTATAGGTTTGTTCACTATGATGAGACGATGTGGTAGGGTGGGCTCTTAAGGTTGTGGGGGTATGAATATTGTATTGATTGCATGTAGAAAATCATCTTGCATAGATATTTGGGGAAGTTTTGTTTGAGTGATTTTGTGTGCTACGAAATCCCTATCTTTTATAGTCGGTCAGTAGAACCTCTCAGTACCAACAACAGAAATATAGATTTTTACGCTTAGATGTTTAAAACTCAACAACAAAAATTAGAACAACTACATGCAAAATCCTAAACTTTTATGTGTTGCTTTTGTACTAATGTTCTTCACTATATAAACAATGTGCATATAGCATCCAATGACAACTTCACCTTTTATGATTTGGTAAATGTAACAATATGGACTGGGCTCTCACATTAGAGAAAAAGGGAGCTCATTTTGGGGCCTTTTACGGTTTGGAAAAATAAGCTCTCAACCAATGAACAAAGGGCCAACGTAACGTTGGAAATTCACAAAAATAAAAGAAAATAGATAAAAGAAACAATATTTTATGTAGGTACAAGCGTGCTACATTAATGTGGAGATTGGTTTTTTATTCTCACAAGATCTTTGGACATGAAGATAGAATCTAGTCTGACATTTTCTCTGACAAGGGCCTTCCCGCTTCCACCTCCCTTTGAACTTTGAATTGTTGTGCTGCCTTTCCTTCGAAAGGTCTACCATTCTACACCACTGCCTCATTGTGCAGCAACCTCTTCTTTTCCAAAACTGCTCCCTTGATCCTATTTGGCTTAGAGTAAGATGTTTCTTGTCAACTATATGTCTGCCCACTTTCTCTTTCTTAAAACTTCACTTTGTTATCTTGTTTACATTACTTTGCTGTGATTACAGATTCACAAGGTATCCATGGTGAATAAAAACTATGGTCGTTCTTGTGGAAGACGCTCTGTGGATGATAATGCTATGAAGGCAGAATTATACCACACATCCTTACCCTGTCGACCTGCTTCTTCTATTTCTTCGGTAGAGAATTCAAGTACAGTCAAAACGGAAGGAACTTGGGAAAGGTTTACTGTTTCGAAAGGAGCATGGGTGCTCATGCAACCTAGTAAAAGAAAGAGACCCCAGACAAAAAACATTTTCTTGGCATCATGGAAGGGAAGAGTACGAGATTTTAAAATCACCAGAGGAAAGATATCGGTGAAAGAAGTTTTGATTCAGCATGTGTACATGCATAAAGAACTTGTCTTGCGAGACTATCCAAATGATCTTCCGCAACACAGGCCTAATTGTATTTTTTTCTATTGTGGTTTTGTTCTTTATGAGGTGCATGGATTTTTAAGACAAAGCTTTCTTTCTTTGCTTATTGATATTCTTGTGTTATTTTATTTCAGATTTATACCCTTCATCGTATGAGACATGGCAAAACATCGATTGTATTCTGGGATTTATAGATGTTTTGCATGGATCGATAGGAGAACAACAATACGAAGGTCGATGTGCAATAGAGCTAGCTCAATCCGGTATATTTTTTACTGATCATTTTTATCAGTTGCTGGACAATGCAAACACACATGGTGTGTTAAGAAAACAAGACCTTCCAGCATGGAATTCAGTGGATTGGCCTCTCCCACATTTTAGTGTTACAGAGGCATATAGAGCCAAGCTTTTCAAAGAAGTACAGAAAGCTCTGAGGCCCAATATTGCCACAAGGATAATAAAAATTTCTTTATGCATGCCTCTCACAGTTTTTGTAGACTTGTTTAATACCTTTGCAGTGAAGGTTTCAAAAACAATGTTCACAATTAAAGCAACAAGTCTGGCATGCATGCCACAATTTTTGGATAAAGGTTGGGATAAGAAGACATGTAGTTCAGTGTTTTGTGAGGTTGTCCAACCTTCTATGCAACTGAAGTACATGGTTGCATCACAAAATTTCATTTTTTCTTTTTATTATAAGCGCAGTCGAATGCTAGGTACAAAACTAGTCCCAATCGATCAAGATGAAGATTCTTTTGGTGCAGAAAATAAACTTCTTGATATTGATGTTGTTGAGAATGGTGATGTGCTAGTCAATATCACATTAAGACAATGTTGCTCCCTAGCTCAATTGCGCAATGACATTCTATTTGAGACAGAAAGTTCTATTTCAAAGGACTTTTTATTTATCTACAACAATAAGAAGGTATACCATGTGACTTATCCTAGTCTCATTAAGCACTGCTATTAGTTTACTTTACCCTATTGTTTCATATTGCTTTTTTGCAGGTGCTCAAAAGAAGAGAGAGATCAATAAAATGCAAAGACATTGAAAATTTGAAAATTGAGATAACACAGACTCCATAAACAAAGGTATTATATTCAGAAATGTAAAATTCTGTACAGAAGTGTTTAATTATATATGTAGAACATATTCTTGACAACAATTTTCTATTTATCTACAGGCTGATCTAGAGGCTGCTCTACATGGTCCAAGCTCACCGTATCATCTTTATTTGGAGAATCTACTTTCTGCTGCTCCATCTTGTCGTGTACAGTCTCTTGGTGCTGCTCCATTGTCTCCTCTACTGCCCCTGGAGCATCTGTTTGCTGCTGCTCCATCATTTCCTCAATAACACCAGCAGCAGGTCCTTGTTCTTGTGGCTTCTCCTCATCAGCACACTAGGTCCTTGTTCTTGTGGCACCACATCTGCATCATCTGTGTCATCAAGGTGTATGACACCTTCTCGGACTTTAGAGCTCTCACCCAACTCGACAGTAGCTGGTACAATAGGTTTGGGGAAGGCATACTTCAAAAACTTCCAAATTATATCAGCTCTGAAACTATACACATAGCTCGAGTTGAAGCTATCTTCTCTCATCTGCAATGAGATATGATGATTTAGAACACTTTGTACCAATATCAAATTTTTTGAAGCTAAATGAAAATTATTTTTTCTTACAAGCTCTGGCTGTCCTATCTCAAAATAGCTTGAAAGTATATATTTGGCACTAATCAGCACTCTCCACAGCTACTTGAATCATCTTGTTGTGGTGTCTGGATAGTTGGAAAGATATGTTAGAAATTGTTAATGTCTGAACAAAATAAAATTATTCAATAAGTTCAAAGGCATAGCATGAAATAGACATCAGTAGAGGGAACAACTTTCTACCTCTAAATCTATTGGCTCTATTGAATCCAAAAGATTGACATTAGGAGGACACTGATCCAATGCATCTAGAAGTCTTCTAATACAACTGCAATACATATAATTCAGTTAGGGTGCATTAAATCCAAATAATGAAGTTTAAAGTTAAAAATAGCACACAAACCACTTACAATTTAACCTCTCTGTGTGTGTTTCTAAGAGAGTTGAATAAAAAGCATTGCTTTTGCTGGATGTCAATAGAAGCAAAGCTCCAGTGGTCACTGCATAAGGAAAAAAGCATTAGAAATCAAAGGCTACAAGAGTACTCAATCTTGAAGGAAAATCCCAAAAGAAGCAGCCACACACATACTTGTTATGGTATGGAAGGAGCAAAATATCAACATGATCAAAATCATAGTGTCTGAACCAATTGGAAATATCCATGGGAGTTTCCTTTGGATCTCTTAACTTGAAGGAAATTGCAGGATCAATAATATAAACTGTATGCTGTACAGCATGGTTCAGCCAGCTTCTCATCATGCTACATTGGACAAAACAATAATTAAGGTAAGGTATAAGGGAGGAGGTACAATAATTAAGGTAAGGTATAAGGGAGGAGGTACAATAAGGATTGTTTTGCAAACAAATGTAAAATAAAAGACACTTACTAGAGCATTGCAAGAATGATAGTATCTGAGCAATACTCATTCTTATGAACCAATGCTGCCAAGCATGCTTTTGTCAAGTCAAAATTATTCTCTGAAAAATCATCTTCAATATGGACAACTATGTTAGGGCCTAGCTCCTGCGACCTTCTCTGTATCTGTAGCTCCATCTGTACAGTCTCCACATCTATAGCAGATTTGGATTCTTCTATTTGCTGCTTCAGTGACTCCTCATAAGCAGCTTTCCCTCTGGTGCTCATTGAATGGGTCACTTCAACAACCTTCACCTTGTCTGCCTTCAATTTCCTTGTAGGTGGAATTAATAATATGTCTCTCATTTTAATGTCCTATCATTCCACAGGATGGACCAGCTTGTCATACCTCCACCTCACTCTGGACAATGTGTTGAAGTCCTTGGCCATCAGAGTTACCCTGTGAGCATGGGCTGCTACAAGCATTGCATCTTCAAAGTACTTCTCCAAGTAATCCTCTGCCATTTCCTGTAAGGAAAGAATGGCAGTCCTGTTCCACCTAAAACCAAGGTGCCAGCTATCACAAATTTCTCTCACTAGCCTCTGAAAAGGTGCCTTGGGGATTGCAAAGCCTATAGCTTTTTGTTGTTTCCTGATCTCCTTTAGCACACCTGCAGAATGTTTTAACCTCTTGGACTTTTGCTGCAGCATGCTCATTGGCTTCCCCTTCCTGCCATGTGCAACTCTTCCTTTTGGAGGCACACTAGATTCCTTGACATCAGCCCCAGCTGCTGCTGCTGCAAGCCCTGGCCCCTTGCCAGACCTCCTTGCAGTTGCCTTGGTTCTTGCCATCACTCTGAAAAGGTCCATACAAAGCAATAGAAAAAGATTAGAACCATGGAGAACATGGAATGATAAAAGAAGGTGATGACAAATTGGATAAAGCAAAATTGAACAATTTGCAACAAAACGCGATTATGATGATTTGAAATTTCTAACAGCTCATAATCGCGTTTTTCTGCAAATACCTGAAACAGCAAGCTATTGCATCCCTACAATGAATTCTCTGTCTTTTCAACTATAAACAATATGTATTGAGTTTATGCAAGAACTATGCAGCCTTGAATAGCCTAGAAAGTTACAAAATCACAATAAAATGGGTGGATGAAGAAGCATTTTCAAATTTGCAACAAAATGCGATTTGGGCTGTTTAAGATTTCTAAAGCCCTCTCCTCGCGTTTTGATGCAAATTCTAGAGACAGCATACTTCAGCATGCCTTGAGTCATTTCAGTGTGTATGCAGCTTGGTGCAACATGGATTGAGCCTATGGACATCAAGAAGTGATCAAGCTCTCATTCAACAGGCCCAAATAGAAAATCTTCCTGCTTCTACATGCAGTGGAGAAAATCTAAAAAATGCATATAATATTTATCATAATATCTAACCTACATCACATCAATCAGTTCCTTACCCTAACATACTATTAAACAAGAAGAAAAGGAAAAAGATTTTCTTACTAACATGGAAGCTATCTGCAAGTGTGCTGTGCTGATGATGAGTATCCTGTGCTGGGGATGAACCTCTGCTGCTGCTGGTCTGGATGCTGATGGTGTAGAGTAGGGAGGTAGAGATGCAAGAGAACTGAGTTAGGAGAGTAGATTATTACAAAATACAAATAAAGGAGTTATTAAATACCACACGTGTGAAATATAGTCGTTTTTTAATACGTGTGGGTCCCACCAGATCTTTTGGAATTTGAAATTTGTGGGTCACTTTTTGCCTTGGAAATTGTGCCAATCATGATTCCATAATTAGATCCATTAACACTTTTCCCTCCCCATCTTCCATCCCTGCCAGCACCCTCCCATCATCCTTCTCTTTCCCACTTTGATCACTTTCTACCCAACACACTCCTTCCACTCTGCAACCTGTCTGAAGACTACTACCATTACCAGATCTCCAGGTTACCAGTGCTACAGCTCAAGTTTGGAAGAGAGCAGGAGAATCTCCAGGGCTACTCCAACAGTATGGAAGAGGAAAAGAAAGGTCAGAGATCTATACCCTTTCTAATGTTTTCTGATATATATTTCTTCCATCTGTAGAATTCTTCAATCTCAGTGCTTAGAAATCTAGCAGATCACCATAGGATTTGATTAGAGATGGATATGAATAGGATTTAGAATTTTGCAACAAAATGCGATTATAGTGGTTTACATTTTCCAAATGCTCCAAATCGCGTTTTCCTGCAAATTCTGATATTTGTTTTAGTTTTTATTTTTTCCTCCTTCTTTTAATCTCTTTTGCCCTGGGGAATTCCTCCTGGTATCATCTACTGTCCTGAACATTGTGAGATATCCCTAGCATTTGATTGGAGATGGATGTCAATAGAAATTTAGAATTTGCAACAAAATGCGAGGAGAGCACTTGACATTTTTCAAATGGATCTGCATCGCGTTTTGTTGCAAATTCTTGTGTCCCTTTTGGTTTTTACTGTTTCCTCATTGTTTTGCTTTCTATGTCCATGGGGATGTCTTTCTTGATGATGAGAAAGGTTTTTGCTTTGGAACAGTTGATTCTCAGGCCCCTCCTTTCAAGAGGAAGCTGGACTTTTCTGCTGCTATACTCAGACCATAGCAATCACCAGGTGATTCATGTGTGCTTATGAAGAGAGTTGTTTGGTGATATCCTATACATTATCTGATTGCATATGTGAGCATATAGAATTCATGTTATATAAATTTTGGTTCAGGCAAAAGCAAGAGACTAGAGCAGAAAGGTGAGTCTTCCCTTTCAAAACAAAGGGAACCAGAAGAGGACAAATCTCCAGATTTGCTCCTATTTGACTTTCTTCACAAGTGCAAGGCTCAGAGGAACTTCCACATATACCACAATATTTTCAACAGGGAGTTCACTATGAGCTCTCTTTTGGACCATCACAGAGATTTCCTTTCAGACCATTGGGATACCTTCAAACAACTGACAGAGGCAGGAAGGATTGTGGAAGGTGAAAAGGTTTTTGTGCATTTAAATCATATTGTCTCCATTGTGACAGGCTGAGGTACCATGTGAATAGAAGGTTTGACAGCCTGCCTGATGAATATAAATTCAGCTGTAACTTGCACACCAGAAAGTGTAGAGTGCTTGAGGAAAACATGGCATTCCTTATGTACATTGTCTTTCAACAGCAATCTCTAGAAGAGCAAGGGCAGGAGACTGAAGAAGAAGATATATCTGTAGCGGAGGTAAAAGAGGATATTCCTATGGCAACAGATATGGCAGAGCAGGAAGAAGATATCAACCTCGAGGATGAGGGGCTGCAAGTGGCTGCTCTTGACCTTGTTCAACTGAGGACTGAAACTCTTAGGGCAGCACAGCTAGTTGAAGATTTTGATGTTCAGAGCAGCAACTATGCAGTGCCCCTGCTTCCAGGTGTCTTGATTGGTGGTAAAGATTATGTTTTCCTCCATGATATAGAGTGTATGTTCAATTTGAGGGAGGACTATGCCATTTCCCTTATTGCCCAGGCTTCAAGGCTTGACAAGGAGGTTGGCATAGAGGATGACCATTCACTGCTAGCTTTGGAAACAACTTTTGATCCTGCAGAGGCCCTTACTATTTGTTTCAAAGAGGCTGAAAGTTTCCAAGAGCCAGATGAAGCTGCCTTCCAGCTCACCCAGGAAGCTATGAATCTCTCAGCACTTCATAAGGAAAAACTTAAAGAAGAGGCTGGACTGGAGGGGAGAGGAATAAATCTTTGGAAAGATGAACTTCTTGTTGCTGATGAAAATGAGAGGGTATGATATTATTACTTCAAATCAAATACTTTATCTTGTGTTTAAGTAGTTATGTATCATTGTCTCACTACAATATTTTGATACATGGCAGCTACAAATTGAGGATGACACATTCCTCCAGAGATCAAGTGGAAGCAGGCCGGCTGGGTTTGGCAAAATGTCAAGCCTAGCTCATTATATTCATGATCTAGGCAGTGCTAAGATCTTGATTTACCATAGGCAGTTGAGCAACAATGGAGAAGCCATTGTTTACTTCTTTAAATGTTTGTCTAGGGTTTTAGGTGGACATGATCTTCCATGGCAAAAGGAGAAGATCATTTTAATAGAGAGGTTGTCCGCCATAGATATATTTGGGGATTATGTGAATAAGCAGGCCTCTAGGGCCTCTTACTTTTTGTCTTACACTTCTTATGCATTAGCATGTGGTGTTAAGGAGCCCAAATGTCTAGAGGGCTATGGAAAACACAAGCTCATAAGGTTTCGAGAGCCACCCATGATTGCATCAGGCCACACAATCCAAGAAGAAGAACACGTGGAGATAGCTGAAGACAAGGATACCCCTCTCAGACAAGCAACAGAGGCAAGCATTGATAAACAGAAAGTCGACATCAAGCCGATAAGAAAGAAAAAGAGTCCAATCAAGTTCAAAAAGAGAGTTCCGACTCGCAAGCCTTGGGAGTAATAGGATTTAGTCATCAAATATAGCACAAACATTATGTTGAAGTTGAACTGATTTGTACAAAGTCTTTGATCCTCATCAGTTTCTTGTCCGTACGGACGATTAGTACCCTTTTGCATTTGTCCCATCACCGTACGACACTTCAGTACTCTTCCCACACTCAAAAGCTTCTAAAAGTGTTTGACACTCAGTACTTTATTGGTAAGGATCAACAGTATGTTTAGCATAATTAAGTAGTATTGATTGAATTTTTTGTGTGTTAATATATGGATGTATTGATGCTTGTTAATATAGATCACATGTTTCACAAAAGAAATACTTTTGATGGAGTCTCAAAACATATAGGCATTACACCAAGAGTCACTTGTTCCACAGAATAAAAATCTATTAATTGAGTTTGAAAACATGTGGACATAACACCAATAAGTTACAAACTGCTATTCATGTTTACTTGTCCATTTATGGTTTCTAAATATCTTCGAATCCCTCCACTGTCTATGTCTCTCTGCTGCCATTGAATTGTTCAAAGTTTGTCTTCGTCTTTGCTTTTGGGCTAGAATAAAAGCAAGACTTTGGAACTAGCAACTTTTCTTTTAGCATGCAGCCTTTGTAGAATGCCTCGGTAAAACCATTGGAAGACTTCCTTCAGACTATTTGCCTTTTGACTCCCTCCATAGTGTTGTGTGTGTCTGAAAAATGCATTACGTGCCATGTAGTGAGACTTCTCCATGCCTTGGGTAGACCAAATTGCTGGGCATCCATACTTTTTGACAAAATAGGGAAGGTGGTTGTAGATGATATGCTATTTTCACAAAGACATAAGAATGCATAGTAAGCTATAAAAGAAAAGAGGATCACACTTAAGTAAAAGAAGAAGACATCACTTTACCATGTAGTGAGTTATATTGCAGGCTGTCCATGCGTCTTTCATTGACTTCCCAAAATGTTTAATTGCCTCTTCAAAGTTCTTGTAATCACTCTTTGTCCATGTTACATTGTCATAGAACATGAAGAGTTGATCAAGAGACCTCCACACCTCTGCCTTCACATTTCGTGCTTCCCCATCTACCTCATGATCTTTCACGGCATTATGGACTTGCTTCCACAATCCATAACTAATCCTTGAAACTGTTCTACCTTGCCTTACTTGCTTACTATTGTGTTTGGGTCGAGACAAGAATCTTCTTGCCTTAACACCACCAATAGAGGGCTTGATTGGTACCTCCTTGCCATTGGTAGACTTTTTAAAATCCTTTGTGATATGAACATCACCTCCGTGCAGACCTATATCGGATAACACTTTTTCCAATGCATGAAGAGCATCCTTTCTATTTCTTTCGGGACGGAGTTTCCAAGCAAATCCAATATACAAAAATACCAATTTCTCAATAATTCGACATAGAGCATGCAATGTGCATATGTGAACATTACATAGTGGAATGTCAAGAATGGCCTTGAAGTCAGGGTCAACTTTATCTCTATTAGGTGCTCTCTTCCACCATTTGGAATCCATTACTTGCGCTGATTCTTTGCAGTAAAGACAAGGAGACTTTGAGTTACCTCCTTTACTAACGTTATACATGCACTTAAGTGTTTTAAGATCCCCCGCCATATGCCACTCTACTTGAAAAGGTATCTTTTTATGCTAGTAAGGTAAAGCAATCTTGTAAAAGGCTATGGGAATTTGGCCATCCCATGAAATTTCCAAATTCTAACTCGTAATGAGAATTAAAGAGAGAGGTGTGGTAGACCATTCTAGGTTCAAAAATGTGATTTAAATTGTTATGCCTTAAGTTAAATATGCTTTTGAATTAGCTTAGACTTGTTTAGGGAGAAATCATTTGGATGTAAATTCTAGGTATGTTTATACATGTATGCCTATGCATTAATGTCTATACATGAGTAATTTTATATAGGTAATGCCCATGCATGTGAAAGGCATATTCATGAGATGTCTTTGCTTATATTTACTTATGTATGTGATGATGTTATTATTGGTAGTATGAGTAAATATTGGAGTTAGGATGGTGCTAGAAATTAATGTATGAGTAGATGTACTTTTTTTCTAAGTAGGTATGATGGTAGGAAGTGAGTTTTGTTTAAGTTGGGTATACATAATAAAATAAGTGTACTTTGAAGAAATACCTATGCCTAGTCGGATTCAAACCCATAATTGTTAACAAGAAGGGTTCTCTTGCCTTAATAATTTATGGGAATTAGTGAAGCAAAATGAGCGTGGTGTGTGAGTTCATCAAATTTAAGTAAAATACTTGGGAGTTATTTTCTTAAACAAACATTAGACATGTGCACGTAACCTGTTCTAAATCTAGATCATTCTCATAGGGGTGATTGTAAGGGATTCTCTTAAGATTTAGGCATGTTCACGTAACATGTCCTAAATATAGATCATTCTTGTAGGGGTGATTGTAAGGTTCCTGACATCTCCTCCCGTCCGAAGGTCATTCAGCTACCCAGGATAGGGGGGATGGATTGATTAGAGAGTGGAGTTCTCGGGGCTCTCGAACCAGTGCTTTATTTGCAGGCAGGTTGGCCACCTGGCCAAGGCCTGCTGCCCGCGCAAGAGACCCAGACCCTCACCGCAGCAGCAGGCAGGCCCCTGGTGGCCCGCCCAAAGATGCGGCTCAGCAAGGCAGCCTCCGAGACACCTGCCTAGCCCACAGAGACCTTAGAGTGGTAGCCTGGACAAGGGGCCGTCGAGGGAGACAGCCACAGCAGCACGCCCAGAGACCGATGCAACAGCAGCCTCAGTCTCAGCATCAATGGGTTCCCGTGAGGAACAGCTTTGCTCCCCTCCAGGAGGAGACCCCAGCGCCGCGACTGAGGACCAGGAGATGCCAGCACCCCCTCCTTCGTCCCCTCCCCCCTCCCCCGTCCCACCCTCCCGCCTCGTTTCCACCTTTGCCTCCTCCCGTCCCCGCTCCGGTTTTGGCAGCGGCTCCTTCTCCACCCCCTTCTGCCCCCCCTTCTGCCCCCCCCCCGCTCGCCTCAGTTCCCCGGGAGGCCCTGGCAGTCCCCTGGCGTTCACCTACAGTCCGGAGGACATTGAGCACCGACCTTGCTCGAGCACCGTAGAGGAGACTCACCATGCGGATTCGGGCTTCACGGCTATCCTCTATACGCAGTCGGCTGAGTCGTCTCGACACTAGCCAGCGCTCAGAGGCTTTTGATTACTCCTTCACATGGCTTTTTGGAGTAGAGGGCCCCCATGAGCCAGCACCCATTAGAGTTCATGTAGTGATACCTCCGGCCCATGGGGAGGAGGCACTTGACTCAACGGTGGCCTTCTCATTCCCTCTCTGTGGCCCTCGCGACCGGGAGTGGACCTTGGATCTCGCTCTTAGCACTTTGAAGACTCAGGCAGTTGAGTTTTCTCATCATGTGAGCGATCTGGAGGTGACAGATGTGATAGGCCGACTATGGGAGTTGGCTCATTTTTTCTTTGATCCAGGGAGTGTGGATGCCTCAGGGATTCGACATTTGGTCGTTCGTATAGTGGCAAACTTAGCACGCGACCCTAGATATGTATGCATACACGAGGCTGCTATGTCTGAGCGGGAGGCAGTCGCCATGGGACACAGCCACCACTGGCGCCTGATCAGAGATTCTTGCAATACACCGGGTGGGCAGACTCGTAGCCGCTCGGATGGAGACTATTCTCCATCCAAGCCGCTTGTTGCGAAGGCCCGCCGCACGGCTGAGACAGCATCCACCTCAGCAGGTCATCCATGAGGATCATCTCATGGAATGTACAGGGCCTTGGCAGCGCACATTATATACGATATCATGGCTACTTGAGGCAAGAGCTTCAGAGATGCCTGGTTGGGGACAGTATTGATATTTTGATGTTCAGGAGCACCATTTGGGTGAGAGCAGGATCCAGAGATATGGTTCGGTGATGCTTGGTAGATGGGACACCTTTTGGTCTGTAGGGTTTGGCCCCTTGGGTGGGCAGGGAGGAGTATGCATGGTCATTGCGGATGTATGGCGGCAGGCCATTGTGGATCGAGGGATTATTGTGCCTGGTAGAGCACAGTATGTCATTCTAAGGATGCGTGACGAGCTCTTTAGCGTGCTCAATGTCTATGCGCCCAACCATGCTAGTGCCAGAGCAGAGTTCTGGACCCAGGTTACGGATGCATTGCCAGAGGCCGCATATTGGTGTGTCGGGGGAGACTTCAACATGCCGGCCGATAGAGTGGGAGGCAGTCATGTTACAGTGCACGGCATGGAGCTTGCAGCTTGGGAGCGATTTTGCATGGAGCTTGCAGCTTGGGAGTGATTTTGCATGTCACTGAGGATCACTGATGCATGGCAGCATGAGGCCTTCTCTCGCTCTCAGGACAGTCTTAGTTTCTCTCGGTCGGATCGCCCGCGCAGGGAGGGACTAATCTATCTCGGATCGATCGCTTCTATGTGGGCGACGGGTTAGGGGAGCGAGGGGGCGCCGTTGGCATTCTCGCTGGCACCTCTTTTTCAGACCACGCGCCAGTTATTTTGACACTTGAGGAGAGGACACGGGAGACCAGCTTGTAGTTGAGGATCCCAGAGAGGGTACTTACAGATCCTAGTCTCGCTGAGGACATTGAGAGGATATGGCATGACAGTCAGAGCTCTAACCAGGATGCAGCAGGCCAGTGTGCCCAGGGACTCATCGAGCTCAGCTCTTTTTTGCACGCTGCAGCCTTGACATGGCTGGGAGAGACTCGCGAGTGGGAGCGACGGCTGAGACGCAGCCTTGCTTCGCTTCAGCGCCTTCAGGAGCAGCAGCCTACATGTGAGTGGGTGGCGTCCCAGCTAAGCCAGGCACGCCAGGAGGTTAGAGAGGCAGAGGAGCAGAGACATGAGTTTTACTATCGTCGCCAGGCCTCTCAGAGGACGCAACTTGGTGATAGAGTGACTGGGGAGTTTTTTGAGATTACTGGGACCCGCCATGCTCGAGCAGGAGTCCGTCAGCTTGGGAGACCGGATGGATCGGTAGCCCCTGAGCCCAGGGAGATTAGAGCCATTGCCCCCACTGAGTTCTACAGGGACCTGCTTTCAGAGGAGCCAGCCCACTGAGGCTCGGGATGCTTGCAGACAGACTGTGTGGGCCCATGTGCAGAGGAGGGTCATAGATCGTATGCGTACAGTTCTGGGTTAGCCTCTTTCAGAGGTAGAGCTTGCTGAGGCCTTGAGGGTCCTTCCGCACCATAGTTGCCCAGGGGAGGATGGACTGACACCTGCCTTTTTTATGCGCTATTGGGACCTTTTGGGGCCAAGCCTCCGTAGGGGCTTTCAGTATGTTTTGGACACTGGGGTGATGACGGAGAGCTTTTCAGAGGGCTTGATCTTTCTTATCCCCAAGGGGGAGGGAGTATCAGATGATATTCGACATTGGAGACCTATTATCCTCAACACTGTCTACAAGGTCTTAGCAAAGGGCTTGAGTTTGAGGATCCAGCCCTTCCTGGGGGGGTTGATTCATGCTACCCAGACAGGATTCGTCAAGGAGCGTAGTATCCTTGACAACATTTTCACATTCTGGGAGGCGACGGCCCGAGCTAGATTTCTTGGTAAGGACTTGGTCGTGATGCTTCTCGATTTTGAGAAGACATATGATAGAGTCGATTGGGGTTTCTTAGTGGGCACTATGCTTTGCCTGGGCTTTCAGCCAGTTTGGATTCGAGGGGTGGCGGCTCTATACTCCACAGCTTGTAGCCAAGTGCTGATTGTAAGAGGACGGGGGTCGAGTTTTGAGTTGACCAAATCAGTCCGTCAGGGGTGTTCTCTCGCCCCGTTTCTTTTTCTCTTCTTTGCTGAGGCTATGAGCATGTATCTGATAGCAGAGGAGGTCGGTTTGAGAGGACTCCATCTCCCAGTTCGGGGGGAGGACCTGCTCGATGCTGAGTTTGCTGATGACACGGGTCTATTTTTGCATGGCCATGAGGCCAATCTTCAGCGGGCAGAGCAGTCACTCCAGGTTTTTAGTGTAGCTTCGAGAGCATTGATCAATTGGCGCAAGACCGTGGCCTTTTGGATCAATAGCACTCCCACTCCGGCATGAAGCCCAGACCCCAGTTTTAGATGGATTCCTCCTGGCACAACAGTGAGGTATTTGGGATGCCAGATTGGACTAGATTTGTCACCTGAGCAGCAGATTGCCCCGCTTCTTCTGAGCATTCGGAAGAAGCTTTTGTATCGGAGTACAGCGGCCCTCCTTGGCTGGGAGGGTGGTGGTGGCAAATCAGGTGCTTTTAGCGACCATGTGGTATATCACGTCTTGCTAGATCTTCTCGAGCTCTTGCATCAGCCAGGTACAGAGGCTGATCACGAACTTTCTTTGGTCTAGGTGGGATGGTCAGCCAGCCCGGGTTAAGGTTGCTTGGGCAGTTATTACACTTCCGTTGGCCCAGGGAGGCTTGGGCATTATAGATCCAGTTGATCAGAGTAGAGCCTTATTGGGGAAGCTTATTGTTCGGGGGCTTCTTCCAGGGCTAAGCCTTGGAAAGAGCTCCTTTTGCAGTGGCTGCAGGCTCGGGCTCCCCCAGCAGGGGGCACTTGGGCACCAGAGATACGATGGACCTTCATAGAGATGAGGAGGACAGGCCTAAGTAGAGGTTGGGAGGACAGATTTGCCTTGAGCATCCTGAGAGCTTGGGAGTTGCTGAGACCGGGACTCTCTCAGAGACCTCCTTCTTGTGATGAGGAGCGGGCCAGACAGCCGCTCATCTGGAACCCAACGGTTTGCACAGAGCAGTCATATGTTGGGTTCTCACCCTCGTCTAGCCTGGGGACCATTGGCGACAGGCCCAACACGTAGTTTTGGAGACTGGCAGGCCTTTTGCAGTCTTCCAAAGGAGATCCAGGTGGAGAGGCTGAGTCACTTCAGAGGGGGGCTGATTATGAGGATGACATTCAGGAGGCACTCACAGAGGAGTGGTTCACGCCTCTCGAGCCAGTGGCCCCACGGTGGATGGGAGCCTTTACACAGTTGGAGATCCTGATTACTGTCAGAGCTTGCACTGAGGATGGCAGATGCCTCTACTATGAGATCCAGGATGAGGGCAGACTGCAGAGAGTGGAGGTGGAGTCGCCTTTGGTTGCAGAGTGCATCTTTCAGAGGATGCGGGTAGTGGCCGCCGCTTCTCGGAGGTGGCATATTGACCCAGACCCTGTAGATGTGGACTCCGATTGGCGCATATGGGCATATGCAGCACGCCCCTTGGCTCGGCTCCAATGGGACCCTGGCGAGTACGAGTGGCATGATCCTTATGCATCCCTAGAGACCACAGAGATCACCTTTTTCCAGTATACTGTTCGGTTGGGGCGGCAGATTTTGACGGCGCGGAGGATTATCTCTTCAGCTGCATCAGGGCATTGGCGGCTACAGGGACTCTCATAGGAGTTCCTGGAGGATTTTTGGACCAGGCTCTGGGCTAGTCGACAGGCACGCAGGATCTCGACTTTCCAGTGGGGGATGGTCGCCCACCACACAGGGGCTCTGCAGTTGGCACCTGGCTTGTCTACAGCAGTCTTCCGGCAGCCTGTGTTCGATGCGGCCACCCTATGGAGACTCAGAGGCATTGCCTATGGGACTACCCTCAGGCGCAATAGATTTGGCTGTGGATGCTGCGCATTCTGGCCCCCCTCTCTCCAGAGGGTATGTATACGTGGGGTGCCGCTGCTTGGTCGACTTCATCAGGGCCTGCTATGGGCTATGAGACGGAGCAGGACAGCCAGGCCATCAGATTCATTAGGGGCCAGCCTCGCCTGGTTCCTTCACCGGATTTCTCGTCACCAGCTGGACAACACAGGAGAGGGATCTACGATGGGAGCTCCTCAGCAGGACAGCCTCGCCATCTGGTTCACCTGGAGAGCCCGGTGTTTCAAGGCCTTTGAGGGGAGACTGGAGCCACCAGCAGAGACTGTTCGGGGGATTTGGCAGGAGTTGATCCACACCCTACGAGGATAGTATGACCGCATCGACTCGGATGAGGCGATCTTGCGGTGCCAGGCCTTTCACACCACTTGGCGCAGTGGCCCCTTCCATACCCTTCACGCGGGGTCCCCCCGACCGCTGGCACTACAGGCCACCTATTTGGCTTTCCCCCCCTCCTATTGTATGATATAGCCCCGTATTGATACTTATACTTTTTAGCACCTAGGGAGAGTCTCCCTGGCTGCCTTGCTTTGATCTCTGCTCTGTTTTCTTATGAGCAGGAGAGAGCCTTTTGTAGCCCTTCGGGCGTTTTATATAACCAACGAAAGGAACTTTTCTCGGAAAAAAAAAAGAAGATACCCATAGAGCACATATCAAAAAGAAGGTAGATATACAGAATCACCCCAGAAAGTTATAAAGCAATCTATAATAGAATTCCCTTTGGGATGTGATATGTAACTTGTTAGAGTTGAAACTACTTCTATTAATGCCTTGTTCGTCAATTAGCTAGTTAGTAATATGTTAACCATCTGCTAATGACTAGTATGTTAACAATATGCTAGTTAGCATAATGCTAACAGTATGCTAGTTAGCAATATGTTAATAGAATGTTAGTTTCATTATAGTAGTATGCTAGTTAGGAGTATCTAAGAAGTATGCTAGTTAGTGGCATGCTAATAGTATGCTAGCTAGAAATAATAGTATGCTAGTGAGAGTAGTATGTTAACAGTATGCTAGTTAGCAATACTAACTTCATTTTAGCAATATGTTAACAGAATGTTAGTTTCACTTTATAAGTATGCTAGAAGTATGTTAACTTAATTTTATCAATATGTTAATAGAATATTAGTTTCAATTTAGTAGTATGTTAGTTAGCATTATGTTAACAGTATACTAGTTAGCAGTGTATGAAAGTTAAAGACTTGTAACAAAAAATTACTTTTAACCATATATGCTTCTTACAGACCAAAAGTTGGCCCAATTAAAACAAGGTTTTTAATTACAAGAAGTCCCATTACAAAAAAGCTATTGATTTATAGGGGCCCTACATTGGTGGCTTGGATTTCTTCACACGATGCTTATACTTGACAGAATATTTCCTTTCCTCTCTGATCACTCTCGCTCTCTTGTAACTCCACTTCTTTCATCTGCCTTTGTTGGGCCTCCCAATCTCTTCTTTACCTTTCCACCCTTTCCACTTGCATATTGACTTCCATTTGCCATCGACGATTAGCTGCCATCCACTTTGATTTGTCCTGAAATTTTCTTTCATTCTCCTGCCAAACCAAACAAACAAGCATTGCATTTGACATTTGATCTTCTCCTACTTTAAATGGGTTCGTACAAGTGTCTTCTCCTACTTTAAATGGGTTTGTACAAGTGTACTCTTGATGATCTGTGTCTTGCAACCACAAAAATAGCCATGGGTCTAGTGTTTCTTCCAAGAAGTTCTCTTGTTGCTACACAGTTTGGTGCTCCAATTTTGGAGCAATCAACCAAGTACCTTCTAGCTTTTGAAACACCTTGTATCTGTTGTCATCCACTATTAGAGAGTTTCCATGCCCGAATCCCGAGTTTAGACACCAAAATCTGCTCATCCCTTTGAAAAACACAGGTTTACTTTGAACCTACCAATTAGTGTGCTCCCAACACTCCTATGATAAAACACCTACTAACCAAGATTTGTGTGCTCTAAACATCGTTTTTGAGTATCCCATTGACCTTGGCCAATCTGTTTGTGCTCCATATGTACACATGAAAAAAGATGATGCACCAATATCAAAATTGGTGAGCATCTTTTCCACAAAACACATAACGCCTGCCATTAATGGGGTGATTTACTAAGTCCTTGCTATATGGAGGCAATCGTTCACAAATTGGCTCTCTACAGCCTTGTCTAGGAGCCCATTAAGGTCAAGGATTAAATTTTATCTTTCATCTTAAGTTTTGGCACCCATATTAGGTCAAGCAAAGGGTGCCAACCAAGGATGATTACCTCCCAGAAGGGTGTGCACGTATTGCAAATAAGCATCAATTCTGTGTAGACGTGTGATCAAAAACGATCAAGCCACCTTTCAATTTCATGTTGTTCTCTTTAAATCTTCCTAGCCTTCCAGATTTTCCACTTATGGCATCTAATCATCTGGCTTACATAAGGTAGGTCTGGCAGCTACTGCAGATTGTTTAATCATGTACAATAAGTCACTGTTTTAATAAATCAAGAAGTACATAAGCAAAAAACAAGAGCAGTTAAATGCTTTGATAAACAAGCTCTAACTAATAAGACCAATAGAAAGGCTAGATAATGGGCGATCAAAATATTTTCCATTTAAGTATTAGATACATGACATCATTGTGTAGTACAAGGTACATTCAGCAAAAAAGGCCACAAGAGACAGGTTCAGCAAATTAGGGCACAATAGAAAGGTTCAACAAAATAAGGTATAATAAGATATAGGTGCTAAGAGAAAAGGTTCAACAAAAGAGGGCACAACAAGCCACTGCTATCAGCATAACTTTTTACATGCATGAGAGAGAGTGGCTTTCTCTACACTTTCTTGGCCCTGCTTAGTAGTGCCCTTTGGCACCTCTGTTTAGAAATAGAAGGTCTAGCTTCATAGGCTTTCCTCTTCAATATGATTCTTTTAACAATCCCTACCAAAGGGCTATTATCACCGATATTCTCAGTTTGAAGTTCACCCGCACTCCCAAGGAGTCCCTTCTCTCTCCTCACACCCATTTCTTTAACCGCATTAGAGCAACTAGGGCGTTGAGGTCAGACACATCAATTTGATCTTTAAATTCATTCCTGCCCATCCTCGTTGTTTTGCTTCACCATCCAAAGACTTGTCAAGGGTAGGTTAACCTTGTTTAGCTACACACCAGAGGTATCCTTGCAACAACGTACTAGGACAAAGTTAGCACCTTCTTCTTCAGCATCATCATCTCCACCTCTTGCTTTAGCATTATATGCTCCACCTTTTTCTTCAGCATCATAAGCCCCACCTTCATTCAAAACAACCCCCCCTTCATCATTGTGAGATCCCTGCCCCCTCTGCGCATCGAGCTCTAGAGTGCTTGCAATGGAAGTAGCAACCTTGCACGTAGGGCAGAGCTTCCCACTCGGGGCCTCACCCACAAATGTCCGGACAAGAGACTAATCCGGTGGTTCTTCCAAAACCGAACTCGGAAAAAACTTCCCTCTCCCAGAAAGCATAGGTGATTCCTCTAGGAAAATCTTCTAACAACGTAGTTAAGGGCCTTATCTATCCTTTGTACTCCAACCGAACCCGGAGGTCACATGGCCGACTCAAAGGAGGAACTTGCACTTAGTTCATAGAGACCAACGCTTTTTTCCCCATCAAAAGAGGCACGGCCATTGATTCTTTTCCATAGAACAAGGATTATCTTGTGACTTACTTCAACTATCGTAACTTGAATAGAATTGAATTTTATTATAGGAATCCATCGATCTAGCCTAACCCCATCCAATCCCATGGGTTAGCAACCACTGTATTGATAGAATCCATTATAAAAATTTGGTTATGTTTTTTCTCGGGTACCAGGGAAAAGAGTTCCCAAACCCCCTAGTCGGCACTCATGCAAAAATTAAATAGACACACCACTTACACACCCAATATGAATTTATCTTTTCTTAGATTCAACTATTTCCAAAACAGCATTGAAATAAAACCACAGTGTTTCCTTCATAGTTCTAAGTATTCCAGTTCCAAGGTCCAAGTTCCAACTTTTCCACTTTCTAATCACAAAAACCAATTTCCAATCATTCCTTCCTCGGCATAATAATGGCATCATTGGCAACCAGAACCCTCACCACCTGGTCAATCCCTCTAGGCTCACCTAGTACTTCAATTAGGGTCCTTTTCAATAGCTCCTAGCCCATAGTACCTAGGAGTATAATCTCATAAAATCCATATGGACTCTCCGTTGTGAAGATCATCTAGTTCAACCAACAAGATCCACGTAAAAGAGCCATGAACTCATCCGTTGAAGACCAGCAAGGTCAATCAACCAAATCCATGCCCGTTTTTAAAAAACAACTCCAACTCATTTTCTTCCTCGATGCACGCGTGGGTATCCTGGGCGACCCAAAGCCCGAGCATTGTATGGTCAGCACCCTCTAGGTTCCTTCATGCAGGTGACCTAGCGCTTCACTCATAGGCCACTTCCTTGGCCCCTTATCCACCATACCGGAAGCTCACCATTTTAACCGAATCGAGGGCTGGTCACAAGACCTTGACCAATCTTGCCACACAGCACGAGACGTCCTTCTTTGACTCTGTCTTGATTAGTGGTTGCCCATGAAAAAGATGTGGATTTGATGGTGATTTGTGTGTGATTTGGTGTAGAATAGCTCTCTTTTTTGTTTTTTAAAGAATGCTTTTTGTTTAATTTTTAGCCTAAATTGTTATTTTTTGTTATTTTTAATGTCATTTTTAATGTTCCTAGGGCTTGCACATAGAGCGTGTTAGGCTTAGTTTGCATCCATTGCATCAAACAATGCAATTTTTAGTGATTTTTTGCTTACTTTTTAGAGTTAAACATAGAGCTAGAATCATTAATTTTTGCTTAAATTGTGTGTTTTTTGTTTGAATTGTATGCATTAGAGTGTTCGCAAGCAATAGGAGTAGCTTAATCATTGGAAAAATTTCTCAAAACCATCAAAAAATCCTTGAGATTGACTAATCTTCTTTAATTGACTGGTTTTTGTCATCATTAAGGGTGATTAATCCAATTAAAGAGGCAAAAATTTTAGAAAATGTGTTTTTTTGGGGTCAAAATTGATCATATAGGAGATTGAAATAAGTGTTTTTGGGTGTTTTAGGAGCATCTAGATGCATCAAAACATCTAATTGCATCAATTTCTTCATCAATTGGACAAATTTGGCACTCTTTTGCTTAATTTTGCATAAAGAGAAGAGACTAAAATTAAGAGTTTAATTAATCTCTAATTATACATTAATCTACACATTAGTTGATGCACATAGCTTAGCAATTCTATGCTCTATCCAATGATGTGCTCAATGGTGTGACTTAATTAGTGATTAGTCGTTTATTAGAACCCTTGATTTATCTAAAAGAGATAAAGATTAGTGGATGGATCAATCTTTGATTAATTCCTAAACACTTTTTTACATAACTCATTAAGGCTAATGAGCTAATGATTAATTCCTAAATACTTTTTTACATAACTCATTAAGGCTAATTAATCAATCTTTGATTAATTCCTAAACACTTTTTTACATAACTCATTAAGGCTAATGAGCATTGAATGAGAAGATGCCAATGAGAAGATGCCAATGAGTTATCAAATCGTCCATTTTAAGAATTATTTATGAAGGGTTTAAGGGGGTGTTATAAAAGGTTGACTTTTTTTATTCCCACTTGCCTTTTTGGGAAAATGCCCATCTCTCCCCAATTTAAAATTCTAAAAACATCCCTTGCAAACAAGAAAAATCAAATTTCCCTCTAGATGCCAAAAAATTAAAAATAAAAAAACTCGACGTTTCACACCTTAAGCCGTTCATGTCTTAAGGCCTATATCAAATTTGATAAAATCTGTGAAGTCCATTTCATGTCTTAAGGGTTCACGACGTGAAACCCTTAAGTATCTCATGGCGTGAAACAGTCCCCGCGTAAAAAAAAATAATTAAAAAAAATTAAATTTAAATCTTTTCGTCGTGAAACTTGTTTCATGACGTGAACTGCGCCTTGCTATTTCACGTGGTGAAAACAACCCTGTTTGGAGGCTCGTATCTCCTAAACCGTGAATCCGTTGAAGGCGCTCTAGTGCTCATCGGAAAGTCGGCATCGAGCTCTTTGAAATTGGTCTCAATTGAGGGCGAAATCCATCGCTTTGGCATTCTCAAAATTCAACCCGAAAATCAAGGCAAAAAATGACCCTAAGCACTTAAAATTGCTTAAAACAGCGTGAAAACGATTGCGGACCATATTTGGGCTACTTTTTGAGGGTCTAAATGACAAAATCACAAAAACCTCAGAGAGACGAAGTTGTAGTACTCCAAAAATACTACAACTCTCATATACATAGTTTTTCCAAATTCTTTTTGGAACACCTTAAAAACGGGCTATGAAACAAGAAAAACCTTCCCGATTTTTTTTTTGTCTTCAGACAATGATGGAAAATAGGTTTTGAGACCTCCTCTTCCATCTAGGATGCTACCATTATGCACTTTTTTCGAAAAAATATCTCTAAGAGGTCGTTCATGTGCGTGTAGCGTCTAAGCTAAGAGTGCTTGCTCATTAAGGAGCAATTGGCAGCGTCAGACATGGCAACAATAGAGGGACTACATGGGCCGACACCCTCACTGAACCCAATGGTTGACATATTTGAGCCATTGAGATCAATGCCCCAAATGCACCTCCCAATACCATTGGCCATTGCCAACAACAAGCGTATCAGCGGGTTTTATATCCCCTGTCATTTCAATCCCACCGGGCTTTGGTCCTTTACCTAACATTCCTGCAAATTCTATAGGTACCAACTCTTTTGCAACCCTTAGATGGCCACACCTTGGATATATTGACTAATCTAAGAAGGGGGGTTGCCCAAGGACTAAGTGAGTCCCTACCCACAAGAGCACTCACACACGGCCTCAATGACTCATACAAAAATACGGTCGTATAGATTTCAAAAATCATGGGAAAATATGATGGAACAACTAATACTATTCAATTCATTCAAATGTTCAAACAGAGATGTGAAGACTTTGGAAATCCAAACTACCCCACCAAGGTAAATGTGTTGAATCTATGCGTAGTGGGAAAGGCTAGTCGATGGTTCATCACATTGATGCCAGCGATCAAGACAAACTTCAGGGCCTTGAAAAAAGCCTTTATCCCATGACTTTTCACGACAAGGTGATTAGTGGAGTGCAGCAACATAACTCTATTCAATTGAGCAGAAACTGAACGAAGCCATTCGGGATTTTATTCTTCGGATAAAACTCTTAGACTCACAATGTGAGCCATGGGAGAAACTAAATGATGCTCAATTGAAGAGATGTTTCATGATGGGCTTAAAGAATAACAACTTACACAACTTGATCATTGTATCCAACCCAGAAACATTCAATCAATGTTGTAAAGAAGCAATACGGCTAGATGACAACATGATGAAAGATGATCATGATACGAGATGTTCCTCATCTAAAACCAAGTGAAGCAATGGCTAATGAAAAATTGATCTCGGAGTTGTTGTTCCCTGAATTCTATGTAGCTTTGCTTAAAAGCTTACAACTGACATCTCTAAGAGAGGATGAGATCCTTCAAAACCAAACATCCTTAATTCCTCTTCAAGTGATGAGCGAAATGCCTTGTGTTCAGTGCAATCACTATGATCATCCCAATCCCCATTGTGCATACAAGGCACCTATTTTTATGTACTGCATATATTGCAAAACCTTTGGTCATGACACAACCCTATGTCCCAATTCATGTGAACAATTAACTTAAAACCTCCATCTCCCATGCACCAAACAACAAAAACAATCCAAAGGGTAGGTAAAAACCGCTCAAGAAGCAGTTAAGCAAACACTTTAGTGTTTCTATTGTCGTGAACCTCACAAAGTCATAGACTACACAGTTTGAATAACTTCCATGCCCATAGTCACTGACACTTTGTAGCCCATGTGTGAACGATGTGGCATTGATCACATGTTCCAAGATTGCCCAAGGCGAGTTGCTTCAATGCAACTTGTCTCACAAAATACAACTCTTAACATCTTAAGTATACAAAATGGGCAATTGTCCATGGTACCTTTGAATGTGTTTACACACTTACAAGCCAAGGCACAAGATAAAGTAAAAAAGAATGCAAAATAAAACACTTCAAAGTAGGTAGAAGAACATGCTTTAAAGAAGAAACCAAAAGAGAAAGAAAAACCTTCTAAACCCAAGAAAAACAAGGGGCAACAAACTGTCGACACCAAGGTTTAATTAAAGGACAGTGAAAAGGAGCATGTTGTGGACATAAACCCAAACGAGCTAAAAGCTACACATGATGCCAAAACATCCACGTGATAGGCTACCACTCAAACCACAAAACCCATGGGTAAGACACAGAGAACAAAGAAGCAAAAAAGAAAGTTTGTTCTCATCGCATGGGAAAACATACTGAAAACCCGACGATCTAAAGAAAGTCAGAAAATGAAATAAGTTCTAGTACGTCTCTAAGTGAGGATGAAACAGGTTCTGATTTGGCACTAGGTGCACCTCACAGACCAATTAAGAAACTAGAACCTGCCTAACCACCCCAAATTGAAAATCATGATTACATGACATATGCAGAACGTAAAAAGCAAGCTCAGGAGAGCATGCTTACCATGGTTGAGTGTCATACAGGATCACCGATTGTGATTGAACCTCATAATGCCAATCCAAAAAAAGCAACCAAAATACAAAACCTGGAGGAGTATCGCTTTCCCTTTCAAGAAGAAGATGTACTCTCTACATAAGAGTTTATAGAGGCAGATTGCATGAATTATGCGGTTGAAAAAGCACGTGAAGAATTCGATGAATCCTTTATGAAATTAAAGTAGTCTCTCAAATACTTTTGGAGGAGTGCTCTTCTCTCATGATGAAGCCAGCATAACAGCAGCACTTGCACCTTACGGCTAAACATGAGTTATACAAAAATATCCATAGAATGGGATTGTATGGATTCACAAGTTTCCAGATAGACCTCGGCTAGAATTGTCAGTTTGTTAGATGTCAAGCTCAACATGAGCTGACACACTCACAAAGCGCTTGCATGACTGTTCGACGTTTACATCACTGGCGGGTTTGGTAGCTGGGACCGACATATCTTCGTCAAAGATTCTAGAGCTGGACTACACCAACTAGTCCACACCTTCCCACTCCACTTAGCGTGTTCATATTATGGACCACTTGTATATACTCTATTATAGGTGTTAGTCACTTTTCTTTGCAGACCTCTTTTGTTGTGTGAAGAAGAAGAAGAATTTTCAACCTCTCACCTTGTGTGTTCTCTTCTAGGGTTTATGTGAGTGTGTCTACGTGCTTGCAAGAGCTCAAGCTCTCTTCTCCCCTATTGGATTGGCAAATTAAAGGTTACTAGGACTATATTGAAGGTAAACATGAGGAGGCACCAGAGATACGAGAGATTAATCCAACTGCTTCAGATATAAAAGAATTCAAGGATTGGAATCAAGGAGCTAGTAAAGTCATGTATTGTCTTTCTATCAACATACATGACACTATGATTGGCCATATACAGGATGCCAAGTAACCTAAGGAGGCATGGGACACCCTGGTGAAGCTGTATGAAACATTAGGGACAAAAATGAAAAAAAGGACCCTTTAAGGTTTTGATTAAAACACTAATTAGCTGAGGTTTTAGTAGAATGAGACCTCCAAATTTGGCCATTCAGAGGCACTTTTGGTGCATTTAAGAGACGGGCCACAATAAATGCTAACATTCCTTAAATCATGTCAGTGGTACTTTTCAGTCATTATTCTCAGTGTTATTTGAACTTTTGAAATGTTTATTGTACAAATATTCCCACCAAAACACGTCCGTTTTTCCTCTCGTCATCATTTGAGTGCTCTCTTTTTCTTGCTCTCTCTCTCTCTCTCTCTCTCTCTCTCTCTCTCTCTATGTCTTCTCTTCTCTTCTATTCTTTTCTATTATACCCTTGCACAATGGATTATACTCTAATGTCTATCGTTAACTCTTTACTCAATGCAAGAGAACGCATATACAAACTTGCTATTAACAATGATCCTTCAACTAGTAGACCTCCTCCATTTGTAAATGTTCATGACTTGATTAGATTTGTTGGAGATGGTTTTGATGGTTTTATTGGTTACTGTATGAAGTTATATTCTGCATCTTTTGTGTGCTCAATCTAATGCATCAACTGAAAGAAACTTTAATAACATCTCAGAAAACTATTTTAGAGCTTTATGATAAGATTAGAGAGCTAGAAGCTGTAAACCACTCCTTGAAAGAGAAACTAGTAAACTTGAAAGAAACCCTAGGAGGATTCAGAGAGAGGAAGGGAACTTTAAAGAATATAAGTGAGTTGTCTGAACGTAGTGGGGCTAAAAAGAGAAGACTCAACCTTGCAAAGAAATGTGTCTCTCACATTCACGTATTAATATCCGTCGAAATGAGGAGAGAATCAAGCTTCTCATTGAAACCATGGACAAGGCAGACCTGGTCAAAATTCTTCAATCTCCAGAGAATACAAATTTGAGAGATCTTACTCTCAAAGAGTTGGTAAGAGACTTAAGGACCATTGTGAAACCAGATGTAATAGTAGAGACTTGTGACACTGTGGGTATTAGTCGAAAAGGATACCAAGCTCTTTCTGGATTGTGGTTCCAAAATCTTATGAAAGATCCATGCCCCCTCTGCGCATTGAATTCTGGGGTGCTAATAGCGGAAGTAGCAACTTCTTGTGCAGGAGGGCAGAGCCTCCCACTCGGGGCCTCGCCCACCACGAATGTCCGGAAAAGAGACTAATCCCTCGGTTCTTCGAAAACCGAACCCAAAAAAAAACTTCCCTCGCCCAGAAAGCATAGGCAATTCCTCCAGGAGAATTATTCTAATGTAGTCAAGGGCCTTAACTTCCCTTTTTCATTCTGACTGAACCCGCGGATCACATGGCCGGATTAAGGAAGGAACTCGCACTTGGATCATAGAGACCAATGCTTTTTTCCTCGTCAAAGAGACACAGCCGTTGATTCTTCTCCATAGAACAAGGATTATCCATGATTTACTTCAACTATCGTAACTTGAACAGAATTGAATTTTAATTATAGGAATCCATTAGTCCAACATAACCCCATCCAGACCCATGGGTTAGCCAACCGCCCAACCACTGTATTGATAGGATCCGTTATGAAAACTTGGTTATGTTTTGTCCCGGGTACCAGAGGAAAGAGTTCCTAGGCCCCTTAGTCGGCACTCATGCAAAATACAATTTAGACACACCACTTATGCACCCAATATGAAATTGCCTTTTATAGATTCATTTGTCTTTAAAGTAGACCATAGTATTTCGAATCATAATCCTCCAAAATATCCAGATCCAATTTCCAACTTTTCCACTTTCAAACCATAAAATCCAATTTCAGTCATGTCGTCCTCCTTAGCGTACCTATGGCATCATCGGCAACCAGAACGCTCACCACTTGCTCACTCAGGGGCCTTTTCAATAGTTCCTAGCCCATAGTACCTAGGAGTTTAATCACATAAAAACCATATGGACTCTCAGTATCAGCAAGATTAACCAACAAGATCCATGTAAAGAGCCATGAACTCATCCGTTAAAGACCAGAAGGCCAATCAACCAGATCCATGCCCGTGTTCAGAAAACAGCTCCAACTCATTTTCTTCTGCACACGCGTGGGTATCCTCGGCGACGACCCACAACCCGAGCACTGTATGGTCAGCACCCTCTAGGTTCCTTAGCATGTGACCTAGCACTTCACTCATAGGCCGCTTCCTTGGTCCCTCATCCACCGTACCGGAAGCTCACCATTTTAATCAAACCGAGGCTGGTCAAGACCTTGGCCGACCTTGCCACATACGAGACGTCCTTCATTGACTCTCCGTCAGCTTTTGCAGCAACCTTTTCACTTAGGTCCCCAAACGACCTCATTCACAAGATGGTCAAAATGCTTCCCCAACATTCTTGACATAAATGGCAATCTAAAAAAAAATAGGTTTCACATACAAATACAGTTCCAAACACAATTCCCATCTTTCCTCATCATCCCACATCATTTCTCATCGACATTCATTCACATCCATTCTCATCATTCCTACATTCATTTACATCCATTCTCATCATTCCTACATTTATTCACATCCATCACATCATTCCTACATTCATTCACATCCATTCACATCATTCCTACATCCATTCTCATCCTTTCTCATTCATTCACTTCATTCTTACATCCATTCTCATCATTCCTACATTCATTCACATCCATTCTCATCATTCCTACATTCATTCATATCCATTCACATCCATTCTCATCATTTCTACATCCATTCTCATCATTCCTACATTCATTCACATCCATTCTCATCATTCCTACATTCATTCACATCCATTCATATCATTCCTATATCTATTCACATCCATTCATATCCATTCTCATCATTCCTATATCCATTCACATCTATTCATATCCATTCTCATCATTCTTACATTCATTCACATCCATTCTCATCATTCCTACATTCATTCGCATCTGTTCACATCATTCCTACATTCATTCACCTCCGTTCACATCCATTCTCATCATTCCTTCATTCACTCACATCCGTTCACATCCATTCTCATCATTCCTACATCCATTCTCATCATTCCTACATTTGTTCACATCGTTCCTATATCCATTCACATCCATTCAATATTTTCACATTCTTTCTCAAATTTCTCAAAATAAAATACGTTCAATATTCTTCTTTTTGAATAAAAGATTCATGGGATTTACAAAATCAATTATACCCATATTTTCTCTTTTAGTATAAACACTAATCCATTTATCTAAATGAATCATTTCCATAATTCTCATAAATTTAATGATTCTATAAAATTTATGCATAACCTTCTTTATTTTTTTTTATTATTGAATAATGCTCAGAACTCCACTTTTAGCATAAAAATATCTATGCCTAGAATGTGATAGGAATTCCTCTTTTTGCTTTATTAAAATTATGCATAAAAATAAGATTTATCTTTTTTCTGGAAAATTTTACCATAGCTTCGCTGCAATTACTCTGAATGTTCAATTTTCTATTTTAAAATGAATACTTGTAATGGAAATATGATAGGAACTCTTCTTTTAGACTAAAATTAAATTATGCATACATAACATAATTATAAGCATAATTATTAATAAATCTCTTGATTATTATAAAATAACCATTTCTCATTTCTAAAAATGTTAGCATAACCCTCTTTCAATTTAGAATGAGTTAATATGATTTTTCTTACTCATAATCAAGCTAAAAAGAATTAACCATCATTTTTACTAGATTAAAAATCATGAAAATATCTGATCTCTTTCTCTAGTTTATCAAGCCTAGAGTTTTGATTAAAATAAAGAGATTATCATTGAGAATCATCCTTCTAACAAGGATCTAATCATAAAGATGATTAATCTTTCCAAAAGAGAGATTTTCTTAAAGGAAACATTATAATTAAGCATAAATACTAGAATTAATCTAATTAAACATTATGAATCATTGGAAAACTTGATTTCAAGAGAAAACCATTCCATTGAAAGCTTCTCAAGCTTTAGAGGGGTTGAGAAGAAGAAAATCATTGAGAGGAATAGAAAATACCATTAAATTAGAGCTTACCTTTGATTTTGGCTTGATTCTTTGGATATAAGTGAAGCCCACAAGCAAGTCCTTGGCCACCAAGAGGGGGAGGGTAATCTCCAAGAGAGGATGGGGAAGAGAGAAGCTCCAAAGCTCCCAAGAGAACAAGCAAATAGAGGGATAATAAAAATTACACTAAAACGAAGATAATAATGGCATGTAAATTCACAAAGATAAAAATACAAAGGAATTAGGGTCTATTTATAGGTGAGGGAGGCCACCAACCAAGTCTAATTGGGTTCTAGAGGCTTCTAGTTTGACCTAATTTGGACAAGTTTTGGATCAGTTTGGCTCCCTTTTTGATCCAGTTTGTACTAGGAGAGATGGAATATCTTATTTTTTTTGAATTAAAAATGTCAAGCAATGATGATAAAAAAGGCACCTACTTGATGGGGCTCTCCCTCCTTACTGAGGTGTAAAAAATTCATCATTTTACTAAAATATCCCATTTTTAAACTAATAAACCTTAAAAGTAATAAACCCTGTACTCAGTCAACTCTTCATCTTATGTGAGAATTTACTCATTTTTGGAGTTTGTCCTTTTGGAGTAATAAACCTTAAAAGTAATAAACCCTGTACTCAGTAATAAACCCTGTACTCAGTCAACTCTTCATCTTATGTGAGAATTTACTCATTTTTGGAGTTTGTCCTTTTATTCTTTGCATTTTTCTCATCCCAACACTTGGATTAATCCTATTCGCCCTTTGGAACCTTATTTGGACCTTAATCCAAAAATTTCTGAAAATTGGGACCCTTAGGCTAAGGTCTCTTATACACATATTTAATTAATTCCTAATGCACATTGGGAAAATTCATTTTGAACTTGTGTTTTAGAGGAATTCATCTTAGATATTAGGGGAATTTTTGTATCCAAAGATATCTCAATTTTGAATTCTCTCTCTCTAGACATTTTCTCTCTCTAGGCCAAAACAGGGTAAAACAAGATCTTTTTCCATTTCTGAGGGAGGGATGATTACAAGAGACTTAAGGGAAGGTTCTTACACCTTTACATCACAAAAGATGGAGGGAGGAATCTTACATCTTAGATGCAAGAGAATAAGGGCTTTTGATTTGCCAAGATCCCTTCTAGTTTCTACTGCTAGGATTGCTATGAATCGAAAAATTCTGAGTATTTTTGGAGAGTACATGCATATTGAAGGGATAATGCCTTATGAGAAGCAGAAGAAAAAGAGTACATTTGTCTATAATGCATTCAACAATATATGGGTGGATCTTAGAAAAGTACAAATTACAATGGTGCATATGTATAAACCTACTGTAGAAGAATGTGGTGGTGTGCTAACGTTCGTGTTAAAGCTGGATGAGGCACAGATCCAAAAAGGACAAAAGATGGAAAGAGTGAGCATATCTATCATGAACAGGGAAATTGAGTACAACAATGGTAGAGGAGAGGAACCAAAACATAAAATCCAGTCAGAGATGGAGCTTTGGTGGGTTGCTGCAGCTCAGATACCAACTGAAAATCATTAAACCCTCAAATGGTTGTTCTCCCACATAGGTATCCCTAATATCATTCAATCCCAAAGTACTGGAGATATGTTGATAGTTGATGGAGTTGGCAATTTCAAAGCGGAATGGCATTTGGGTGCTGACTTAAAGACTATCAAATGTATGCTTGGAATATGCAGCGGGGCTAATGCAAAGTATCCTTGCATTTATTGTATGGAAGGTATGGGATCAAAAGAGTGGAGTAGTTTGCAACCAGCAAGGAGAGTACCAAATGAGAGACTCTATAGATCTGAGTAAGTTCAAGAATAAAGAAGACATTTGGGATTCCATTCTTCCTATCTCTCTTAAGAATGTTCACATATACACTTTGCATGTAGAGATAAGAATAATTGACACGATTCTGAGATTGCATCTTGATTATGCATATTCTATTAAAGCAACATTGTTGGCAGATCAATGCATTGATAAATGTGGCTTTCATATGCGGGTCAGATTCATTTAAGGAAAGATCCAACAGTTTCACGGAAAAAACGAGATGTCTTGGCAGATGTCTCCATGGGAGTTGCAAAAGCCAGAAGATTTTCAAAAAACCATAGTAAAAAACAAGTGAATATTACATGGGATTGTTGGAAAGAATTGTGTGAGATCATGAAAAATGTTGCCAGTACACCATGGCTAGCAAATCTTAGAATGGAAGTTTGGAAGCATCTTGACTTCACACATATGCAGTGACATTTTGTAACTCGCAAGATGTATTTGTAACATTTATTATATATAAATCATAATTCGTTTATGAAAGATGTAGTTATCTACTAATTGTTTACAAATGGCAATGGTCAAGAAAAATGTCAATTGTCTATTCATTCATGGTTCAAAGATTACAACAGCTGGAGGTAAACATCTCATACAAGATATAGAGCATTCAGCTCTTCTTCCAATTGTAGTACCATTGACCTTGAATGTATAACTAGGGGTGGTGTTGTCAAGAAACTCCAAGGTTTCCCTAACATCTTTTAACATCCACTGAGAGGTAACATTAACCTCCTTTCTTTCAGCATGTGGAATAACCTGCAGCTCAAACCTAAATGACGTGCAATCTATATCAAAATCCAAAGGTTCCCAGATACCCAACTTAAGTTTGTATCTCCTATAATCATAACCCATAGTAAGAGATTGTCGAGAGATATTGTAAGACAAAGCCAAGGATTGAGGGCATGCATTGCACCTTATGAAGTCACCCTTATGGTCATACTCTAGATTTCCAAAACAGTCCTATAATGTTGTCCGAATGCTTTGCTGGGAAGTTTCTACTTACCCATGATGCCTTTGTCAGCTGTAACTCTACGTCTTTGAAGCAAGCTACAAAGACATGTAGAGGCACGAACCATGATAACCGTATCCTCCTCGAGATCCTTCCTGGAGTCATGGCCTTTTGAATATCCTGGGATATTTTATGTTTGAAGCTCTGCACCGTCGCTTCATCTGGAATGTCCCAATTAAGAGAAGAAAGGCTTGGCACTGCTAAATCCTCATTTTGCCCATACACACTTGGTTTTGGGGGAACAACGTACTGTGCGTAGTATACAAAAAGATTACCCTTACTAAAAAAAAGCCGCATTCTGGTCACCATACATGAGCTCTACAAATTCTTTATGAATGGATTGGAAAGTACCACTGAAGCTCTCCACAAGCTGCCACTCAAAACTTGTTAAGGGGAAGATATCTAAAGAAATCTGAAGTTAAAACTTGTATTAAAAGAAAAAACATATTTGCAAAATTGAACTACAACTTACAATGTGCTTGCATAGGAATATGTTAAGTTGGAGGTAAGTACATATCCCTTGCCATCATGTAAACCTGTTGGACCTGAGCAAACCAGCCTTCAGATGTAACCTTGAAAGCAGCAATGCGTCCCTTCTTCCAATGGTATTTTGTATCCTCTCTTTTTGTTTTCTTCACCTCGTGAGATCCCTTGCATGAGGGCAACATAGTAACCCAGTCGTTTACAGTGAAACTCTTGGGTTCCCAAGTTCCAACATCCCTTTTGTTGTATACGAGACACGAGTTTATTGAATGAGAAGGATGTCTTGTGGATTCCATATAGAATAGAAGCAAGAGAATGAGACAATGGAACTCAGTGAGGTCAAAAAAGAGATGAGAGAGAGCTAGAAGATGCAATGAAGCTCAGTGAGGTCAAAAGAAAGAGATGAGAGAGAGAGCTAGAAGATGAGAGCTTCTAGACATTGAGAAGAAGAATGAAAATGGTATGGGCGCTAAAAGGAATATTGGAAGTAGTTTGTCCAAAGTTTAAAAATTTCGGCATTAACTACATGCCATCTTTTTTCAAATCTTTTGACAGCTTTTGTCAGTATAACGGATCCTAGGGACCACCACAATCCGTCAGAATTTGGAGATTTCAACTAAATTAGAGAGCAAAAAAGCTCGAAATGGACTCTACTACCTCCAAAGTAGAGGAGATAAGAATACCATATTCTTGTGCACGTGGAACACGCTCTTTGGCTCTTTCCTTAATCACAAGATTAGTAAAGGGCCCTTTTTGGGCATTTTTGGCCCCAATGCTAGCACCAAGGCACGAAAGATTCAATTGAAGAATGAGCTTGATATTGTGGAGAAGAAAAATATGTATGTGAATGATTATGCTTTGAAGATCAAGGGCATTGTGGAATCCCTTGCATCAATTGGTGTTTCTGCTGATGATGATGAATAAGGCGGAAGTGTGTCTACATGGACTCGGGCCACAATACAAGGCATTCAAGACGTTTATTCAAAATTGGGAGAACATTCCCTGAAATATCCCTGCCCCCTCCGTGCAACGAATTCGGGGGTGCTAATAGCGGAAGTAGCACTTCTTACGCAGGGGGCAGAGCCTCTCACTCGGGGCCTCACCCACGGATATCCAGACAAGAGACTAATCCCTTGGTTTATTCCAAAAGTGAACCCAGAAAAACTTCCCTCGCCCAGAAAGCACAGGCGATTCCTCCAGGATATTTTTATTCTAACGTAGTCAAGAGCCTTAACTAACCAAACTGATCCAATACAACCAATAAGTCACATGGTCAGATCAAGGAAGAGACTGGCACTTGGATCATAGAGACCAATGCTTTTTTCCTCGTCAAGAGGCACAGCCGTTGATTCTTTTCCATAGAACAAGGACTATCCGAGATTTACTTCATCTATCGTAACATAACAGAATTGAGTCTCATTTTAGGGATCCATCAGTCCATCCTAACCCCATCCAGTCACATGGGTTAGCCAACCGCTGTAGTGATAGGATCCATTTAGTTATGTTTTGCCCTGGGTACCAGGGAAAAGAGTTCCCAGGCCCCCTAGCCAGCGCTTCAAGCAAACTTCAAGGTAGTCACACCACTTACACACCCAATATGAAATTGCCTGTTTCACAGATTCCGCTGTCTTTAAAACAATCTTTTAATGAAACCATAGTATCATTGATCATAATCCTCCAAAATATCCAGGTTGAATTTTAATTTCCAATCATTCTTTCATCGGTGCACTCATGGCATCATTGGCAACCAGAACTCTCACCACCTGTTCACTCAGGGGCCTTTTCAATAGTTCCTAGCTCATAGTACCTGGAAATATATTCACTTATAAAAATCTAGATAGACTCTCCATTGAAGATCAGCAAGATCAACCAACAGATCCATATAAAAGAGCCATGGGCTCATTCGTTGAGAGGACCAGCAAGGATAATTAACCAGATCCATGCCTGAGTTCAAAAAACAACTCTAACTCCTTGTTCCATTTTCTTCCTCTAGCTTCCCCAACATTCTTGACATAAAACAGTCATTTTAAAACACGTCATAAATATAGTTTCTCTACGAACTCTTATCTTTCCACATTTTTCCACATCATTTCTCGTTATTCCACATTCTTCTACATCAATTCACATTGCTTAGTCCACATCCAATCATATCTATTCCCATCGTCCTTCATCCAATCACATCATATTACATCTCATCACATCTCATCCATTCACATCTACCCATATCCAAATCACATCACATCACATCCATTCACATCACATCTCATCCATTCACATCTATCCTGATTCACATCACATCCATTCACATCACATCACATCTCATCAAAAAATTCTACCCATATTTCCCAATAAAATTAATAATGCTCAAAATTTCACTTTTGATAAATTCTCATAATTTGAATTATGCTAAAAATTTCTCTTTTTTTTTCATTTAATTTCTTGGATCTTAAATATCATGGGAATTCCTCTTTTTACATTTAAATGATTGAATTCCAAATGTCATGGGAATTCCTCTTTTATCATTTAAATTTTCTCATGCATAAAATAGATTTATCTAAAATTCCTCTTTAAATTTAAATAAAATTATCTATTAATTCAAATATACCGAGAATTCCACTTTTACCATTTAAATGATTGAATTCCAAATGTCATGGGAATTCCTCTTTTATCATCTAAAATTTCTCATACATAAAATAAATTTATCTAAAATTTCTCTTTAAATAAAAATATTTATTATTTTAATATACCAAAATTTCTCTTTTTCCATTTAATTACATGGATCTCCATTATCATGGCAATTCCTCTTTTTGCATAAAAATAAAATTACCAAAAATTTCTCTTTTCTTTAATTAATTATTTATGCATAAATATTAAAAATTAGTTTCCCATGAATTTGATGAAAATCATTCTTTTAGCATAGGATGTCCAATCCTAGAATATGGTAGGAAGTCCTCTTTTAGCATTATGCATAAAAATAAGATATGTATTATTTTCTAAAAATTTTACCGTAGCTTCGCTCTGCTATTACTGATAATTTTCACTTTTTCTAAAAAGATTAAGACTTTGTAATACAATTATGATAGAATACTATCCTCAGACTTAAATCCAATTTATGGAATTAAATCATAAGTTTACCATAATTTTATTAGCATAAAAGCATAAAAAAGCTATTTTCTTAACCTCTAGCTTAACTAGCATAGAGTTTGATTTTGAATTAAGAATTTATCAATGAGAAGCATTCATTTGCTAAAGAATTAGTCATAGGAATGACTATTCTTTTGGGAGAGAGAGAGAGATATACATATCAAATGCATCCTAATTAAGCATAAAAACTAACTTTTTGTGATTAATTAGAATTCTTATAGAAAGCTTGATTTGCATTGAAAACAATTAATTTGAAACTTCTCAAGCTTGAGAGGGATTGAGAAGTGAAAACTTTTGAGAATATTAATGAAAACCATGAAATTACTTCTTACCCTCTAGATTTGTCTTGCTTCTTTATCTTAGAAGGAAGCCCCCAACCAATCAATTGGTTTAGTATGTTGAGAAGAAGGCTCCAAGGATTGTTGAAGAGAGAGAGAGAGAAGCTCCAATCTCTCCAAAAGTAGAGGATTTTTAAGGGATAATAGAAAATATCATTATTTTAATGTAATAATGGCATGGTATAGTTCATAGATTTTTTACGAAAGACTAAGGATCTATTTATAGGTGAGGGAGGCCACTAACCAAGTCCAACTGGGTTCTAAAATTTTCCAGGTTTAGTTTGACTCAATTTGGACAAGATTTGGACCAATTTGGCTCTTTTTGATTTGGTTTGATCCAGGAGAGAGGAGAGATAAAAATATCACAAAATATTTGAATTAAAAACTCATCCACATGTGTGAATTAGGCACCTACCTCAAGAGTCCCCCTCTCCTTGCCAAGGTGTCAAAAATGTATCATTATTCTAAAATATCTCATACTTTTTAACTAATAAACCTTGTTGTAAGATTCCTCCCCAGCCTCTCAAAATGTCCAGCGTCTTCTCCTATAATCAATCCCCTCTTCAGAAATATAAAAGATCTTATTTCTAACTGTTTTAATCTAGAGAGAGAATATTCAAAATTTGAATATTTTAAGATAGAAAAATATCTCATCTTATTAAAATGAATTCCCCTGAAACAGAAATTCAAAAAGAATTTTCCAATGTTCAATTGAAATTAATTGGAAATAGGCATAAAGGACCTTAGCCTAAGGGTCTAGATTTTCAGAAATTTTTGGATTATGGTCCAATTAAGGTTCCTTTGGGCCAATTAGATCAATCCATGTGTGGGGAGGAGATAAATCCAATTTTGTAAAAGATGTTACCCAAAAATAATTAAAAGCTCACATAAGATGAAGAGTTGACTATGTACAAGGTTTATTAGTAAGAAACTATGAGTAATATAAAAAATATGAGATATTTTGGGTATCCAAAAATGAGTAAATGCTCACATAAGATGAAGAGTTGAAAATGTACAAGGTTTATTAGTAAAAAACTATGAGCAATATTAAAAATATGAGATATTTTGGGTATCCAAAAATGAGTAAATGCTCACGTAAGATGAAGAGTTGAAAATGTACAAGGTTTATTAGTAAAAAACTATGAGCAATATTAAAAATATGAGATATTTTGGGTATAATGATTCCATTTTGACACATATGTAAGGAAGGGGAGTCCATTAAAGGAGGTGCATATTTCACATGCTTGAATGAGTTTTAAACTCATAAATAATGTGATATTTTATCTCTCCTCCCTCCTAATTCAAGTCTAGTTGCAAAAAGTTAAAAATGGTCAAAAATTGACCAAACTGAGTTGGAAAATTCTAGAAACAGTTTGTTTGGTTAGGAGCTCACTTTTTCCTATAAATAGAGGCCTTCCCCTTTGTTGAAACTCAACAATGTCTAATGCATTGTTACTCTACTCCACCCAAGCCAAGAACTATGAATTTATTAATAATTCATTAGTTTTTGACATTTCCCTCTTCCCAAGATTGGTTGGCCACTCTTGTTCAAACAAGAGTTGAACCCTCAAACCATCAAGCCGAAGGAAAGCTTTCAAAGTCATTAGTAAGTTGGTGATTCTTCTTTTTGTAATTATTTTATGGTTTTATGGCTTCAAATGGTTTTTATGTGCTTTATGTCTTTTCTAAAAATGTTATGCTTCATTACAAAAAAGCATCCCTCTCTCTTCTCTAACAAAACCAACCATTCTCTATCCTAGGTGAATGGTGTCAAGTTTTTTTAATGATTATTTTATTATAAAAGTGTTATTTTTAGCATAATTGAATTTCATGCATAGAGGTATGCATAAAAGGTAAATATTTTATTATAAAAGAGTTACTTTTAGCATAATTGAATTTCATGCATAGAGGTATGCATAAAAGATGAATATTTTAATATAAAAGTGTTACTTTTAGCATAATTGAATTTCATGCATAGAGGTATGCATAAAAGATGAATATTTTATTATAAAAGTGTTACTTTTAGCATAATTGAATTTCATGCATAGAGGTATGCATAAAAGATGAATATTTTATTATAAAAGTGTTACTTTTAGCATAATTGAATTTCATGCATAGAGGTATGCATAAAAGGTGAATATTTTATTATAAAAGTGTTATTTTTAGCATAATTGAATTTCATGCATAGAGGTATGCATAAAAGGTGAATATTTTATTATAAAAGTGTTACTTTCAGCATAATTGAATTTCATGCATAGAGGTATGCATAAAAGGTGAATATTTTATTATAAAAGTGTTACTTTCAGCATAATTGAATTTCATGCATAGAGGTATGCATGAAAGGTGAATATTTTATTATAAAAGTGTTACTTTTAGCATAATTGAATTTCATGCATAGAGGTATGCATGAAAGGTGAATATTTTATTATAAAAGTGTTACTTTTAGCATAATTGAATTTCATGCATAGAGGTATGCATAAAAGATGAATATTTTATTATAAAAGTGTTACTTTTAGCATAATTGAATTTCATGCATAGAGGTAAAAGATGAATATTTTATTTTAAAAGTGTAATTCCTACTAAATTGAATTTATGCATAAGAAGATGCATAAAAGATTGAATTTTAATTCAAAAGTGTCATTCTCATCTAAGTTGAATTTATGCATAGGAAGATGCATAAAAGATTGAATTTTAATTCAAAAGTGTCATTCTCATCTAAATTGAATTTATGCATAGGAAGATGCATAAAAGATTGAATTTTAATTCAAAGTCTCATCCTCATTTAAAATAAATTTATGCATAGGAAGATGCATAGAAGATTGATTTTTATTTCGAAAGTGTTAGTCTCCTTAAATGGAATTTATGCATAAATAGATGCGTAAAGAAATCTTATATCAAATATAAGAATTCTCTTGTATTCTATAAATAGATATGGGAAGGGATAGGATGTGATAAGAGATGTATGAGATGTGATAAGATGCATATGAGATGAGTTAGGATGTGATAAGATGCATATGAGATGAGTTAGGATGTGATAAGATGAGTTAGGATGTGATAAGATGCATATGAGATGAGTTAGGAAGTGATAAGATGTGTATGGGATGAGGTAAGAAGTGTATGTGATGGGATAAGATGTATATGGGTTGTGATAGGGTGAGAGTATGGATGTAAATGTGGATGGGTATATGTATGGATGTATGAATGTGGATGTGGATGCATGAATGTGAATGAGGATGTGTATGTATGGATGTATGCATGTAGATGTGGATGCATGAATGTGGATGTATGGATGTGAATGTGGATGGGTATGTATGGATGTATGAATGTGGATGTGGATGCATGGATGTGAATGTGGATGTGTATGTATGGATGTATGCATGTAGATGTGGATGCATGAATGTGGATGTATGGATGTGAATGTGGATGGATATGTATGGATGTATGAATGTGGATGTGGATGCATGGATGTGAATGAGGATGTGTATGTATGGATGTATGCATGTAGATGTGGATGCATGAATGTGGATGTATGGATGTGAATGTGGATGTGGATGTGGATGTGGATGTATGGATGTGAATGTGGATGGGTATGTATGGATGTGAATGTGGATGTGTATGTATGGATGTATGCATGTAGATGTGGATGTATGAATGTGGATGTAGATGTATGGATGTGAATGTGGATGTGGATGTGAATGTGGATGTGTATGTATGGATGTATGCATGTAGATGTGGATGCATGAATGTGGATGTATGGATGTGAATGTGGATGGGTATGTATGGATGTATGAATAAGGATGTGGATGCATGGATGTGAATGTGGATGTGTATGTATGGATGTATGCATGTAGATGTGGATGTATGGATGTGAATGTGGATGTGGATGTGGATGTATAGATATGAATGTGGATGTGTATGTATGGATGTATGCATGTAGATGTGGATGCATGAATGTGGATGTGGATGTATGAATGAGGATGTGAAAATAGATGTATGCATGGATGTGCATGTAGAATAATGAATGTGAATGTGTATGGGAAATAATGTGTCATCGATATGAGTGAATGGATAAGAATGAGTACATATGAAGGGAATGAGTACATATGAAGGGAATGGATAAGAATGAGTACATATGAAGGGAATGTGGAATAAGTAATGTTGGATTGAGAAGGGATAATGTGGAAAGACAGGAGTTTGATATAGAAACTGTATTTTGTGACTGTTTGTACATGACTGTTTTATGTCAAGAATGCTGGGGAAGCATTTTGACCGTCTTATGGATTAAGGTCATGGAGACCTAACTGATAAAGTTGCAACTGCTGACGGAGAGTCAATGGATGACATCTCGCGTAGCAAGGTCGGCCGAGGTCTTGACCAACCTCGGTTCGTTTTAAATGGTGAGCTTCCGGTACGGTGGATTAGGGACCAAGGAAGCAGCCTATAAGTGAAGCGCTAGGTCACCTGCGAAGGATCCTAGAGGGTGCTCACCATACGGTGCTCAGGCTCTGGGTCGCCGAAGATACCCACACGTGCCTCGTGGAAGATATTGGAACAAGGAATAAGAGTTGTTTTCTAAAACCGGGCATGGATCTGGTTGATTGACCTTGCTGGTCCTCAACGGATGAGTCCATGGCTCTTTTATATGGATCTGTGGGTTGATCTTGCTGATCTTCCACGGAGATTCCATTCTGTTATATGAATATATTGCCGGTTACTATGAGCTAGGAACTATGGAAAAGGCCCCTGAGAGAACAGGTGGTGAGCGTTTTGGTTGCCAACGATGCCATAAGTACACCGATGAATGAATGACTAGAAATAAGGATTCAACCAGAGACTTTGACGATTGTCATCAGTGACATAATGGTTTCATTAAAGGATTGTTTTAAAGTTAGTTGATGCTGAGGAAAAGGCAATTTCATATTGGGTGTGTAAGTGGTGTGACTAGTTTTATGTTTGCATGAACTTCCGGCTAGGGGACCTTGGAACTCTTTTCCTTGGTACCTGGGACAAAACCTAACCAAATCCCTAATTGGATCGCATCACTACAGTGGTTGGGAGGTTGGCTAACCCATGGGACTGGATGGGGTTAGGCTGGACTGATGGATTCGTAAATCGAGACTCATTTTCTGTTATTGCGATAGATGAAGTAAATCCTGGATAGTAATTGTTCTATGGATAGGAATCAACGGCTATGCCTCTTGATGGGGAAAAAAGTGTTGATCCCAATGATCTAAGTGCAAGTTTCGTCCTTGATCTGACCGAATACCTTTATAGGTGCAATCGGATCAGTTTGATCAGGAATGTTCTTGACTACTTTAGAGTAAAGAGTTATCCTGGTGGAATCGCCCGTGCTTTCTGGGTAAAGGAAGTTTTTTCCGGGTTCGTTTTGGATAAACCGACGGATTAGTCTCTTGTCCGGATATCCGTGGGTGAGCCCCGAATGTGGGACCCCTGTCCCGTGCAAGATGTGCTACTTCTGCTGCTAGCAGCCTGAATCTGTTGCGCGGTGGGGACAGGGATCTCACAGTTGGTATCAGAGCGAATTGGCTAATAAAGATCAATTGAGAAGCCAAATATGTCAAAGATTTATCAAGTAGCACAAAAAGGTTGTAATTGTTTGATATAATTCATACAAATTGATATTCAAACTAATTTCATAAATTAGTAATTGGGTCTTCAAATGGAAGCACCGCAATTATATGGAACCCTGACTTGCTTGAGGCTTAGACATGATGGTATTTACCTTATAATTCCAAGTATCACGACTAACCGTATATACTGAGGGTATAACTGCAGCTCTTTACCGGCAGTATATACGAGTAAATCTAAGACTTGAAATTATAAGCATTAATGCTATCCAGATGATGATTTCGAATGTGGTTGATATGATTTTTAATTCTATTTGAGAACTGATGAATTGATTTGGATTCCGATTGAAAAATGATGATCCCTGAAATTTGGTTGAAATGTAATAAGCTGAGCAAAACCTCGATGAGGATGAATGGGACGAGTCCCTGTGATGATATTCATAACTGGAGTGATGATAATGATTTCAGCAAATCACTATGAGATTCGTGGATTGTGCTATCAAATTGCTACTGTTAACACTTGGCTCGGTATATCAAGTTAAGTGATGACAAATTGAGAACTTGCTTGACTGAAATTCTCGTGGAGGAATGTTCAGAAAGAAAATTTTCGATCTAATGGACCATTATCATGTTAAAGATATGAATGATATGATCTGAAATGAATTGTTATTTAATTATGAGTTCTATATAAGGGATATTTATCCCCTTATTCTGTTGGGTTGACCAGAATATAAGGAACCCCAGAATAAATTGGATCTTAAGAAAAAGAGTTGTCCTCTACTTTACGAGATGAGGACATCTCGCACTTTTTAAGTGGGGTAGAATGTAAGATTCCTCCCTAGCCTTCGAGGTATGCAGGAGTAAGAACCTCCCTTTTTGATCTTATAATTATTTCCCTCTCTAATATAAAAGAAAGATTCTATTTAAAAAAGGAAGACCCTTTCCCCAGAATACTTCTCAAGAGCCCCACCTGTTTCAAGGATTCAGAACGATGAGTTCAGAAGTGAGAATAGGTGTTTTGGATACCAAGGTTTTGGTCTTCATTCGAGTACGGCCCAAAAGAAGTTCTTTATCTCTTGAGAAGTATAAGAAGTTATCCCCCAGATACTGTGGGCTATATCTGAATTCAAAGAGAGTAGGTGACTTAGCCTACGAGCTTCTTTTACCTCCTCATCTCAAAGGTCATAATGTATTTCATGTAAGTCTTCTATAGAAATATGTGCCAAAACCAAATCATGGAAAGACGGTAAAACTTCAGTGGCAAGATACCCCATTGGCTTCTAGGTTACGCTAGTTCTTTCTTTTATATAAGGCGTAACTCTTACTTGTCGCTCGCAGTAATCTTACTTCTATCGATCTCCTTTCTTCTTAATCTCTCTTATGGCTTGGCAGCAAGACTTAGTTTTATCCATGATGATTTCTCACCTTCAAGACGCAAGCGAGTCAGTGAAGAAGGATTTTATAGAACTGTATGAGCGCTCACTTTTCCCTCACTTGGGAACTTCTGTAGCTCAGACCAAATGGCGGACCTGTCGAGACATAACTAGGGTAACACCTTTGTTCTTGTCTTGAGTCTTGCTCTCTTTGAGACTTTTCTTGGTGGTTAATTTTAATTAAAATTTCTCTCAGTCTCATATTCGTGCATCTTGCGAAATTACCCCAGTTTGCGAGATGAGGACATCTCGCGTTTTTCAAGTGGGAGAGAATGTAAGATTCCTCCCCAGCCTCTAAAAATGTCCAGCGTCTTCTCCTATAATTAATCCCCTCTTCAGAAATATAAAAGATCTTATTTCTAACTGTTTTAACCTAGAGAGAGAAATTCAAAAAGAATTTTCCAATGTGCAATTGGAATTAATTGGAAATAGGTATAAAGGACCTTAGCCTAAGGGTCTAGATTTTCAGAAATTTATGGATTATGGTCCAGTTAAGGTTCCTTTGGACCAATAAGATCAATCCATGTGTGGGGAGGAGATAAATCCAATTTTGTAAAAGACGTTACCCAAAAATAATTAAAAGCTCACATAAGATGAAGAGTTGACTATGTACAAGGTTTATTAGTAAGAAACTATGAGTAATATCAAAAATATGAGATATTTTGGGTATCCAAAAATGAGTAAATGCTCACATAAGATGAAGAGTTGAAAATGTACAAGGTTTATTAGTAAAAAAACTATGAGCAATATTAAAAATATGAGATATTTTGGGTATCCAAAAATGAGTAAATGCTCACATAAGATGAAGAGTTGAAAATGTACAAGGTTTATTAGTAAAAAACTATGAGCAATATTAAAAATATGAGATATTTTGGGTATAATGATTCTATTTTGACACATATGTAAGAAAGGGGAGTCCAATGAAGGAGGTGCATATTTCACATGCTTGAATGAGTTTTAAACTCATAAATAATGTGATATTTTATCTCTCCTCCCTCCTAATTCAAGTCTAGTTGCAAAAAGTTAGCTCAACTGACCTAAAAATGGTCAAAAATTGACCAAACTGAGTTGGAAAATTCTAGAATCAGTTTGTTTGGTTAGGAGCTCACTTTTTCCTATAAATAGAGGCCTTCCCCTTTGTTGAAACTCAACAATGTTTAATGCATTGTTACTCTACTCCACCCAAGCCAAGAACTATGAATTTATTAATAAATCATTAGTTTTTGACATTTCCCTCTTCCAAAGATTGGTTGGCCACTCTTGTTCAAACAAGAGTTGAACCCTCAAACCATCAAGCCAAAGGAAAGCTTTCAAAGTCATTAGTAAGTTGGTGATTCTTCTTTTTGCAATTATTTTATGGTTTTATGGCTTCAAATAATTTTTATGCTTTATGTCTTTTCTAAAAATGTTATGCTTCATTACAAAAAAGCATCCCCCTCTCTTCTCTAACAAAACCAACCATTCTCTATCCTAGGTGAATGGTTAAACTGATTAATGTCAAGTTTTTTTTAATGATTATTTTATTATAAAAGTGTTATTTTTAGCATAATTGAATTTCATGCATAGAGGTATGCATAAAAGGTGAATATTTTATTATAAAAAAGTTACTTTTAGCATAATTGAATTTCATGCATAGAGGTATGCATAAAAGATGAATATTTTATTATAAAAGTGTTACTTTTAGCATAATTGAATTTCATGCATAGAGGTATGCATAAAAGATGAATATTTTATTATAAAAGTGTTACTTTTAGCATAATTGAATTTCATGCATAGAGGTATGCATAAAAGATGAATATTTTATTATAAAAGTGCTACTTTTAGCATAATTGAATTTCATACATAGAGGTATGCATAAAAGGTGAATATTTTATTATAAAAGTGTTACTTTTAGCATAATTGAATTTCATGCATAGAGGTATGCATAAAAGGTGAATATTTTATTATAAAAGTGTTACTTTTAGCATAATTGAATTTCATGCATAGAGGTATGCATAAAAGATGAATATTTTATTAAAAGTGTTATTTTTAGCATAATTGAACTTCATGCATAGAGGTATGCATAAAAGGTGAATATTTTATTATAAAAGTGTTACTTTTAGCATAATTAAATTTCATGCATAGAGGTATGCATAAAAGATGAATACTTTATTATAAAAGTGTTACTTTTAGCATAATTGAATTTCATGCATAGAGGTATGCATAAAAGATGAATACTTTATTATAAAAGTGTTACTTTTAGCATAATTGAATTTCATGCATAGAGGTATGCATAAAAGATGAATACTTTATTATAAAAGTGTTACTTTTAGCATAATTGAATTTCATGCATAGAGGTATGCATAAAAGATGAATATTTTATTATAAAAGTGTTACTTTTAGCATAATTGAATTTCATGCATAGAGGTATGCATAAAAGGTGAATATTTTATTATAAAAGTGTTACTTTTAGCATAATTGAATTTCATGCATAGAGGTATGCATAAAAGATGAATATTTTATTAAAAGTGTTATTTTTAGCATAATTGAATTTCATGCATAGAGGTATGCATAAAAGGTGAATATTTTATTATAAAAGTGTTACTTTTAGCATAATTGAATTTCATGCATAGAGGTATGCATAAAAGGTGAATATTTTATTATAAAAGTGTTACTTTTAGCATAATTGAATTTCATGCATAGAGGTATGCATAAAAGATGAATACTTTATTATAAAAGTGTTACTTTTAGCATAATTGAATTTCATGCATAGAGGTATGCATAAAAGATGAATATTTTATTATAAAAGTGTTATTTTTAGCATAATTGAATTTCATGCATAGAGGTATGCATAAAAGGTGAATATTTTATTATAAAAGTGTTACTTTTAGCATATTTAAATTTCATGCATAGAGGTATGCATAAAAGATGAATATTTTATTATAAAAGAGTTACTTTTAGCATAATTGAATTTCATGCATAGAGGTATGCATAAAAGATAAATATTTTATTATAAAAGTGTTACTTTTAGCATAATTGAATTTCATGCATAGAGGTATGCATAAAAGATGAATATTTTATTCTAAAAGTGTAATTCCTACTAAATTGAATTTATGCATAAGAAGATGCATAAAAGATTGAATTTTAATTCAAAAGTGTCATTCTCATCTAAATTGAATTTATGCATAAGAAGATGCATAAAAGATTGAATTTTAATTCAAAAGTGTCATTCTCATCTAAATTGAATTTATGTATAGGAAGATGCATAAAAGATTGAATTTTAATTCAAAAGTGTCATTCTCATCTAAATTGAATTTATGCATAGGAAGATGCATAAAAGATTGATTTTTAATTCAAAGTGTCATCCTCATTTAAAATAAATTTATGCATAGGAAGATGCATAGAAGATTGAATTTTATTTCGAAAGTGTTAGTCTCCTTAAATGGAATTTATGCATAAATAGATGCGTAAAGAAATCTTATATCAAATATAAGAATTCTCTTGTATTTATAAATAGATATGGGAAGGGATAGGATGTGATAAGAGATGTATGAGATGTGATAAGATGCATATGAGATGAGTTAGGATGTGATAAGATAAGTTAAGAAGTGATAAGATGTGTATGGGATGAGGTAAGAAGTGTATGTGATGGGATAAGATGTATATGGGTTGTGATAGGGTGAGAGTATGGATGTAAATGTGGATGGGTATATGTATGGATGTATGAATGTGGATGTGGATGCATGGATGTGAATGAGGATGTGTATGTAAGGATGTATGCATGTAGATGTGGATGCATGAATGTGGATGTATGGATGTGAATGTGGATGGGTATGTATGGATGTATGAATGTGGATGTGGATGCATGGATGTGAATGTGGATGTGTATGTATGGATGTATGCATGTAGATGTGGATGCATGAATGTAGATGTATGGATGGGTATGTATGGATGTGTGAATGTGGATGTGGATGCATGGATGTGAATGAGGATGTGTATGTATGGATGTATGCATGTAGATGTGGATGCATGAATGTGGATGTGGATGTGGATGTATGGATGTGAATGTGGATGGGTATGTATGGATGTATGAATGTGGATGTGGATGCATGGATGTGAATGTGGATGTGTATGTATGGATGTATGCATGTAGATGTGGATGTATGGATGTATGGATGTGAATGTGGATGTGGATGTGTATGTATGGATGTATGCATGTAGATGTGGATGCATGAATGTGGATGTATGGATGTGAATGTGGATGGGTATGTATGGATGTATGAATGAGGATGTGGATACATGGATGTGAATATGGATGTGTATGTATGGATGTATACATGTAGATGTGGATGTGGATGTATGGATGTGAATGTGGATGTGGATGTGGATGTATGGATATGAATGTGGATGTGTATGTATGGATGTATGCATGTAGATGTGGATGCATGAATGTGGATGTGGATGTATGAATGAGGATGTGAAAATAGATGTATGCATGGATGTGTATGTAGAATAATGAATGTGAATGTGTATGGGAAATAATGTGTCATCGATATGAGTGAATGGATAAGAATGAGTACATATGAAGGGAATGAGTACATATGAAGGGAATGGATAAGAATTATATATGAAGGGAATGTGGAATAAGTAATGTTGGATTGAGGAGGGATAATGTGGAAAGACGGGAGTTTGATATAGAAACTGTATTTTGTGACTGTTTGTAAATGACTGTTTTATGTCAAGAATGCTGGGGAAGCATTTTGACCGTCTTATGGATTAAGGTCATGGAGACCTAACTGATAAAGTTGCAACTGCTGACGGAGAGTCAATGGATGACGTCTCGCGTAGCAAGGTCGGCCGAGGTCTTGACCAGCCTCGGTTCGATTTAAATGGTGAGCTTCCGGTACGGTGGATTAGGGACCAAGGAAGCGACCTATGAGTGAAGCGCTAGGTCACCTGCGAAGGATCCTAGAGGGTGCTGACCATACGGTGCTCGGGCTCTGGGTCGCCGAAGATACCCACACATGCATCGTGGAAGATATTGGAACAAGGAATAAGAGTTGTTTTCTGAAACCGGGCATGGATCTGGTTGATTGACCTTGTTGGTCCTCAACGGATGAGTCCATGGCTCTTTTTTATGGATCTGTGTGGGTTGATCTTGCTGATCTTCCATGGAGATTCCATTCTGTTATATGAATATATTGCCGGTTATTATGAGCTAGGAACTATGGAAAAGGCCCCTGAGAGAACAGGTGGTGAGCGTTCTGGTTGCCAATGATGCCATAAGTACACCGATGAATGAATGACTGAAAATAAGGATTCAACTGGAGACTTTGAGGATTGTCATCAGTGACATAATGGTTTCATTAAAGGATTGTTTTAAAGTTAGCTGATGCTGAGGAAAAGGCAATTTCATATTGGGTGTGTAAGTGGTGTGACTAGTTTTATGTTTGCATGAACTTCCGGCTAGGGGGCCTTGGAACTCTTTTCCTTGGTAACCGAGACAAAACCTAACCAAATCCCTAATTGGATCGCATCACTACAATGGTTGGGAGGTTGGCTAACCCATGGGACTGGATGGGGTTAGGCTGGACTGATGGATTCGTAAATCAAGACTCATTTTCTGTTATTGCGATAGATGAAGTAAATCCCGGATAGTAATTGTTCTATGGATAGGAATCAACGGTTGTGCCTCTTGATGGGGAAAAAAGCGTTGATTCCAATGATCCAAGTGCAAGTTTCTTCCTTGATCTAACCGAGTACCTTTATAGGTGCAGTCGGATCAGTTTGATCAGCAATGGTCTTGACTACGTTAGAGTAAAGAGTTATCCTGGTGGAATCGCCCGTGCTTTCCGGGTAAAGGAAGTTTTTCCAGGTTGGATAAACCGACGGATTAGTCTCTTGTCCGGATATCCGTGGGCGAGGCCCCGAATGTGGGACCCCTGTCCCGCGCAAGATGTGCTACTTTCGCTGCTAGCACCCCAAATCTGTTGCGCGGTGGGGACAGGGATCTCACACTTGTACTCAGCCAACTCTTCATCTTATGTGAGCATTTACTCATTTTTGGGTATTTTATTTTATTCTTTGGATTTATCTCATCCCAAAACTTGGATTAATCCATTTGGCCCATTGGAACCTTAATTGGACCATAATACAAAAATTTCTAAAAATGTAGACCCTTAGGCTAAGGTCCTTTATACACATTTTCAATTAATTCCAAATACACATTGGAAAGTTCTTTTTGAATTTTTATTTCAAGGGAATCCATTTTAGACACTAGGAGGATTTTTATATCTAAATATATCTTAATCTAAGATTATCTCTCTCTAGACTTTTTCTCTCTTTAGACCAAAACAGGGTAAAACAAGATCTTTCTTCTATTTCAGAGAGGGGAATATTTACAAGAAGAGAAGGGGAGGTTCTTACACCTTTACACCTCAAAAGATGGAGGGAGGAATCTTACATTCCCAACTTCACAGATTTGGTGTCAATGTTGATCATTGAAGAGAAGAATTTGGGTGAAGATCAAGAGTCTTCACAAAACAAAACCAGTTCAGAGCAGCAGTCCTTCTACACAAGTGCAAGTAGAGGACGAGGTAGAGGTCGTAGATGTGGCCAAGGTGGTAGCTGAACAGGTGATTAAAATTATGATCAGTAGCAGTAACAGTCCTAGGATGATTCATAACAATAACACATAGGTAAAAGAGGCCAGTTTAGAGACAGGGGGAGTCAAAGAGGTTGTGGTAATTGGCAAAAGTAGCATAATGATACTGCTCATCCGATTGCTCATGTTGGAGATGTGCCATTGTCTATGCAGGATGGTAAGGTGAAGTACCTTGTAGATGTACTTCATGTTCCAAACATTACAAAGAATCTGGTTTTAGTTAGCTAGATGATTGAGCAGGGTTTGCAGGTCTGGTTTAACTCTAATGGCTGTTATGTAGAAGACTTTAAAGATAAGTACATGTTAGTTGCAAAAGGCAACAGAGTGGGCAGAATGTTTACATTGAATGTAAATATGCTTGAAGTGAGTGCTGCAATGTTTGCAAATGGTTCAGGATTTGTTGTAGATACAAACATTTGGCATAAGAGAATTGGGCATGTAAATGTGCAAAGAATGAAGTCTATGCAGACTAAAGAAATTGTGATAGGGCTGCCTAATGTGAAGCATATCAATTTGGAAAGAAAACAAAGCATGTATTTCCACATGATAGAAATGTGAGCATGAATGTACTAGACATTGTGCATTCAGATGTATGGGGTCCTGCGAAGACTATGTCTATGGGTCGCCTACAGGTACTACCTAACATTCATTGATGACCACACGAGGAAAGTGTGGGTGTATTTCATGAAGGAGAAGAGTGAAGTGCTCACTCATTTCTAGAATTTCAGAGTTATGGCTGAGAAAAAGATAGAAAAGCATGTGAAGTGCCTAAGGTTAAATGGAGGGGGAGAATACTTCTCCAATGAGTTCTCTGAATTCTTATGAAAGAATGGCATTCAAAGACAATTTACATGGGGGAATGTCGATACACTCGGCAACAAAATGGAGTTGTTGAACGAAAAAATAGGCACATTACAGAGATAGCACACGCATTTATGGCAGAAGAATATGCCGCATAGCTATTGAGACTGTGTTTACAACAATTTATATCATGAATAGGACTCCTACTATGACATGAAAAATTGATATCTTTCATTTTCAATTTTGTGCATATTTTGATGGTTTCTCAATGGTTATAAGGTGGAAGCTTGTCCAAGAAGATTGCAGCACCCACAATGGAATAACAGCATGGTGATACGGCGGCTTGGCGGCTACCATGATAATAGCATTCTATCTTCAAATATAATGGTTTTACTTGATTTAGGGTGCACACATTGTAAATGCCACAAGTATGCTTGATAAATACTTTGGTATGGTAGATAGGCTAGTGATGTGGAAAATAAAAGTGGGCCTTCATGCTCACATGGATTTTAATTGTATTATTAATATAGTATTCACCACATAAGGCTACAAGTTGGGGAGTGTGGAAGGCATGTGGAGGAGTGTGTGTAGGTGCATAATTGGGAAAGATTGTTCTAGAATGCCTACATGGAAGAGGAGAATTCCACCATGTGTAAGTGGGATCTCCACCTACATGCCACTTAGACTTGGCTATTATCTCATCACACTTTCAAAGTCAAAAAGTCTTCAATTTTATAATCAATAGAAGACTTAGCCTAAGAGGACAATTGATGGTGACATCTACCCTTATGTCACTGAAGGGTTGAAGATTTTTATGTTGTAATTTGTAACAATGGAAGAGAGGGTGATTCTCCACCTATAAAAGGAGCCCTCCTCTCCCTTTTCAAATCAATGAATGAAGCCTCCTCAATCGAGCATTTTGTGTCATTGCCATTCTCTTATATTCAAACCCTTATTCAAACACTCTCTTTACATGTGAATGCCTCATTTAGCATTAGCTCCTCATGCTTAACCCAATTTTGGACCTCTTTGATGATTCATGATAAGTGGGATTATTATCTTGGTGGGCCTGTGACTTCTCAAGGTAGCCCTTGCCTTATTGCCGCCCTCCTTTGGAGGTACCAAAAAAAATGGTTTTAGCGGTAATGAGCATGTGGAAAGACTTTGGGGACCATAGGTAAATCTTCACGATTGTCCGCCACTGAGCAATGTCTAGCTTGAATCATGAAGGAGATGAGAGGCAAGAGGCTATGTGAAAATTGAGGTTTCATGCAAAGAGAGGGAAGTGCAGTTTTTGTGGTCCAATACCCAAATTTCAACCGATAATTACTCATCACTCAAGTATTGGTTTCTAAAATTGATCATATGGCTAGGAAGCTCTTTATATTCTCTTTCCACTCATATAACTAATTTCTTAATCCTTTACTTCATTGATGATCAGAATTTCTCCCAAATTTGCTAACTCTTAGGCGAATTTTGGCAGTTTTATAGTCTTGTAGTAAAATACTCATAACTTTTCGCTTGATTGCCCGTTTTTGAAAGTTTTTATATAGGCGCGAAGCTCTCTTCAAGCTCTACGTACCTATGTTATCCACTTTTGCACAGTCTATATGGATTTAAAACTGTAATTCTCTGTGTATCTCTGTTTTTATAGACTTTTGGCCATTATTTCTTCTTAATAATGATTCATTCCTCTTAATTCTCTTATCAAAAGGCCAATCCCATGTGTCTTATCCTCTTGTAAGTGATTGCTAAATTCTTTTACTTTAATATGTTCCGTCCAAATCGCCCAATTCGAATGGATGAACCTTACTAATATTCCCCGTATGTTTCCGTTCATATAATCCTGAGTCGGAAGATTTCCTTCCAACAAAGAATTACCCTCTTGTTTGGAGCTGCCAGACTGGTAGAGATTCTTGCTTCTCCGGAGCCTTTCATCTTTCCTTCCATGAATTATGATCTCACCTTTGATGCGTATATCTTTATCCTACCCTAGGGAGAGAAAGGGAGGTGAGGAGGCTGTGAGTGTAAGATTCCTCCCCAGCCTCTCAGGATGTCCAATATCTTCCCTTGTAGTCAAATCCCTCTTCAGAAATATAAAAGATCTTGTTTCTACCAGTTTTGGCCTAGAGAGAGAAAATCTTCTAGAGAGTGGTAACTCAGTTTTTAAATATTTTTGGATGGAAAAATATCTCTTCTTATTAAAATAAGTTCCCCCGAAACAGAAGTTCAAAAAGATTTTCAGAAGAAGGTGCATTACAAATCAAGGATAATCTGTTCAAGAGGCCTTATCCTGAGGGTCAAGATTTTTTCGAAATTTTAAATTAAGGTTCCTATGGGCCAATAAGATCAATCCATGTGTGGGGAGGAGATAAATCCAATTTGTAAAAGAAAAATACCCAAAAATGAGTAAATGCTCACATAAGATGAAGAGTTGACTATGTACAAGGGTTATTAGTAAAAAAACTATGAGTATTACTAAAAAAATGAGATATTTTGGGTATAATGATTCCATTTTGACACATGTGTAAGGAAGGAGAGTCCCTTCAAGCCAAAACGGAATCAAAACCGAATCAAAAAGGAACCAAACTAGGTCCAAATCTAGTCCAAATTCAACCAAACTGAATCTGGAAAATTCTAGAAATCAGTTGGTCTTGGGTAGAGCCTCCCTCTCCTATAAATAGAACCTGAGTCCATTGTAAAAAAATAGGAGAATTATACTATGCCAGAATTATGCTGAAATAATGATAATTTTTACTATTCTCTAAAATTCTCTCCAAATTGAAGAAATTGGAGCTTCCCTCCTTCTTCAATCTCCATTGGTGGCTCCATCAACACAGCAAACCAATTGATTGGTTGGGGGCCTCTACCGTGATCAAAGAATCAAGCAATTTGTAAGGTAAAGTGTGAATTTTGATCTTTTTCCATAATTTCTCAATGTTTCTCTCTTCTCAACCCCTCTCAAGCTTGAGAAGCTTAATTGGAATGGCTTTTTAATGCTATTGAAGTTAATTGATGAATGGTAGTAAGAAAATACATAAATTTCTATTTATGCTTAATTTTAATGGTTTTTATGATTTTTGTCTTCTCTAAAATGAAAATGATGTTATGCCTCATTGAAAAAAGGCATTCCCCTCTCTTCTTTAGTAAATCCAACCATCCTTTATCCTAGATGAATGATTAATGGATAAAATCAAGTTTTTCATAATGTTTCTCTTAAATAAGTAGAAATTGCTTACATTAGAATGAATTAAATACTCTTGGTGAAATTCTAGTTGATTTTAGAAAGTTAAAAATTAAAAAATGGTCAGCCATACAAAGGAGGTTATGGCAAAATTTTCTAAAATTGTGTAAAAATAAGTTTTACTTTTTTATTCTAAAAGTGTAATTCCTACTAAATTGGATTTATGCTTGGATAGATGCATAAAGAATTTAAATTAATCCAAAAAGTGTTATTTTCATCAATTTTTATTTTATGCATAGAAAGATGCATAAAGAATTTTATTTTTAATTCAAAAGAGTGATTTTCATCATAAATGATTTTTATGCACAAATGGATGCATAAAAGAAATTCTTTTATATTAAAAGAGTTATTTTCATCATAAATGATTATATGCATAAACATACGCATAAAAGATATTTTTTTTAATATTAAAAGTGTGATTTTCATCTTAAATAATTTTATGTTTAAATTAGATGCATAAAAGAAATTCTTTTATATTAAAAGATTGATTTTCATCATAAATTATTTGTATGCATAAACATATGCATAAAGATATTTTTATATATTAAAAGTGTGATTTTCATCATAAATGATTTTATGCATAAATTAGATGCATAAAAGAAATTCTTTTATATTAAAAGAGTGATTTTCATCATAAATGATTTGTATGCATAAACATATTCATAAAAGATAATTTTTTATATTAAAAGTGTGATTTTCATCATAAATGATTTTATGCATAAATTAGATGCATAAAAGAAATTCTTTTATATTAAAAGAGTGATTTTCATTATAAATGATTTGTATGCATAAACATATGCATAAAAGATATTTTTTTATATTAAAAGTGTGATTTTCATCATAAATGATTTTATGCATAAATTAGATGCATAAAAGAAATTCTTTTATATTAAAAGAGTCATTTTCATCATAAATGATTTGTATGCATAAACATATGCATAAAAGATATTTTTTTATATTAAAAGTGTGATTTTCATCATAAACGATTTTATGCATAAATTAGATGCATAAGAGAAATTCTTTTATTCTAAAAGTGTAATTCCTACTAAATTGGATTTATGCATGGAAAGATGCATAAAGAATTTATTTTAACCCAAAAGTGTTATTCTCATCAATTTTGATTTTATGCATAGAAAGATGCATAAAGAAATCTATTTTTAGTTCAAAAGAGTTATTTTCATCAATTTTGATTTCATGCATGAGAAGATGCATAAAAGATTGAATTTTAATTCAAAAGTGTCATTCTCATTGAAAATGAATTTATGCATAGAAAGATGCATAAAAGATTGATTTTTATTTTGAAAGTGTTGTTCTCCTCAAAATGGAATTTATGCATAAATAGATGCATAAAGAAATCTTATATCAAAAATAAGAATTCTCTTGTATTCTATAAATAGATATGAGGATGTGAAATGAATCAGATAGATGAAAATGAATGAAGAATGGATGGAGATGTATGTATGTGAAAGAATGGATGTAGATATATGTATGTGAAAGAATGGATGTAGATGTATGTATGGGAACGAAAAGATGTATATGTATGTGATAAGTATGGATGTGGATATGCATGTATGAATGTGGATGTGGATGTGGATGTATGAATGTGGATGTATGGATGTGGATGTGGATGTGGATGTATGAATGTGGATGTGAAAATGGATGTATGGATGTAGATGTGAATGTGGATGTATGGATGTGGATGTGTGGATGTGGATGTATGGATGCGGATGTGAAAATGGATGTATGAATGTGAATGTGGATGTGGATGTATGAATGTGAATGTGGATGTGTGGATGTGGAAATGAAAGTGTGGATGTATGAACGTGGATGTGGATGTATGAGTGTGGATGTATGAATGTGGACGTGGACATGGATGTATGGATGTAGATGTGAATGTGGATGTATGGATGTGGATGTGTGGATGTGGATGTATGAATGCGGATGTGGAAATGGATGTATGAATGTGAATGTGGATGTGGATGTATGAATGTGAATGTGGATGTGTGGATGTGGAAATGGAAGTGTGGATGTATGAATGTGGAAGTGGATGTATGAATGTGGATGTATGGATGTGGATGTGGATGTGGATGTGGATGTATGAATGTGGATGTGGATGTATGAATGTGGATGTATGGATGTGGATGTGGATGTGGATGTGGATGTGGATGTGGATGTGGATGTATGGATATAGATGTGGATGTGGATGTATGAATGTAAATGTGGATGTGCGGATGTATGAATGTAGATGTGGATGTACGAATGTGAATGTGGATGTGGATGTATGAATGTGGATGTGGATGTGGATGTATGAATGTGGATGTGGAAATGGATGTATGGATGTGGATGTGGATGTGAATGTGGAAATGGATGTATGGATGTGGATGTGGATGTATGCATGTGGAAGTGGATGTATAGATGTGGATATGGATATGTATGTATGAATGCGGATGTGGAAGTGGATGTATGGATGTGGAAGTACGAATGTGGATGTGTATGTGGAATAATGAGTGCGAATGTGTATGTGAAATGATGTGACGTCGATATGAGTGAATGGATGAGATGTGATGGCATGTGAATTGGGATGTGAATAAATGATATGTGATGTGAATGAATCTGATGATGTGATGAGATGGAAAATGATGTGATTGGATAAGAATGAGTACACATATGAATGGAATGTGGAATAAGTAATGTGGATTGATGAGGGATAATGTGGAAAGATGAGAGTTCATTATAGAAACTATATTTGTAAACTGTTTGTAAATGGCTATTTTATGTCAAGAATGCTGGGGAAGCATTTTGACCGTCCTGTGATTAAGGTCGTGGAGACCTAACTGATAAAGTTGGATTTGCTGATGGAGAGTCAATGGAGGACGTCTCGCGTAGTAAGGTCGGCCAAGGTCTTGACCAGTCTCGGTTCGATTTAAATGGTGAGCTTCCGGTACGGTGGATGAGGGACCAAGGAAGCGGCCTATGAGTCAAGCGCTAGGTGACCTGCAAAGGATCCTAGAGCGTACTGACCATACGGTGCTCGGGCTCTGGGTCACCGAAGATACCCACACGTGCGTCGTGGAAGATATTGGAATAAGGAGTAAGAGTTCTTTTCTGAAACCGGGCATGGATCTGGCTGATTGACCTTGCTGGTCCTCAATGGATGAGTCCATGGCTCTTTTATATGGATCTGTTGGTTGATCTTGCTGATCTTCCACGGAGATTCCATTTTGTTATGTGAATATATTGCCCGTTACTATGAGCTAGGAACTATCGAAAAGGCCCCTGAGGTGGTGAGCATTCTGGCCAATGATGCCATAAGTACATCGATGAATGAATGATTGGAAATATGGATTCAACAAAAGATTTTGAGGATTGTGATCAGTGACATAATGGTTTCATTAAAGGATTGTTTTAAAGTTAGCTGATGCTGAGAAAAAGGCAATTTCATATTGGGTGTATAAGTGGTGTGACTAGTTTTATGTTTGCATGAACTTCCGGCTAGGGGGCCTGGGAACTCTTTTCCCTTGTACCCGGGACAAAACCTAACCAAATTCTAAATTGGATCCTATCACTACAGTGGTTGGGAGCGGTTGGCTAACCCATGGGATTGGATGGGGTTAGGCTGGACTAATGGATCCGTAAAATGAGACTCTTTTCTGTTATATTACGCTAGATGAAGTAAATCCCGGATAGTGATTGTTCTATGGATAGGAATCAACGGCTATGCCTCTTGATGGGGAAAAAAGCGTTGATCTCTATGATCCAAGTGCAAGTTTCTTCCTTGATCTGACCAAGTGACTTTAGGTTCGGTTGGATCAGTTTGGTCAGTAATGACCCTGACTACGTTAGAGTAAAATTTTACCCTGGAGGAATCGCCTATACTTTCCGGGCAAGGGAAGTTTTTCTAAGTTCGGTTTTGGAAGAACCGAGGAATTTAGTCAAATGTCCAGATATCCGTGGTGGGCGAGGCCCCAAGTGTAGGACCCTGCCCCACGCAAGATGTGCTACTTCCGCTGCTAGCACCCAGAATCCGTTGCGCGGTGGGGACGGGGATCTTATAGTTGGTATCAGAGCTAATTGGCTAATGAGGATCAACCAAGAAGCCAAATATGTCAAAAACTTATCAAGAAGCACAAAAAGGTTTTAATTGTGTGATAAAATTCATACAATTTGATATTCAAACTGAAATTCGTAAATTAGTAATCGGGTCTTCAAATGGAAGTACCGCAATTGTATGGAATCCCTGACTTGCTTGAGGCCTAGACATGATGGTATTTACCTTATAGTTCCAAGAACCATGACTACTCGTATATACCGAGGGTATAACTGCAGCTCTTTACTAGCAGTATATACGAGTAAATCTAAGACTTGGAATTATAAGCATTAATGCTATCCAGATGATGAACTTGAATGTGGTTGATATGATTTTAAATTCTGATTGAAATGATGAGTTGATTTGGATTCTGATTGAAAAATGAAGATTTCTAAGTTTTGGCTGAATTGTAATAACTAAACAAAACCTCAATGAGGATGAATGGAACAAGTCCCTGTGATAATGTTCGTAGTTAGAATGACGTTAATGACTCCAACAAATCACTATGAGATTACAGGATTGTGCTGGCAGATTGCTGCTGTTAACACTTGACCCAGTGGATCAAGTTAAAGGAAGACAAATTAAAAATCTGCAAATGAAAAATTTCCATGAAGGACTGTTCAGATAGAAATTTCGGTCTAATGGACCATTATTGTGATAAGGAATTGAATGTTATGATTTGAGTGAATTGTTATTTAATAATGAGTTTTATGTAAGGGATCTTTATCCCAGGATTCTGTTTGGGTTCACCAAAATATAAGGAACCCATAATCAGTTGGATCTTAAGAAAAAGAATTCTCCTCTAGTTTTGCGAGATGAGGACATCTTGCATTTAGAATGTAAGATTCCTCCCCAGCCTCTCAGGATGTCCAGTATCTTCTCCTGTACTCAAATCTCTCTTCAGAAATATAAAAGATCTTGTTTCTACCAATTTTGGCCTAGAGAGAGAAAATCTTCTAGAGAGTGGTAACCCAATTTTTAAATATTTTTGGATGGAAAAATATCTCTTCTTATTAAAATAAGTTCCCCCGAAACAGAAGTTCAAAAAGATTTTCAGAAGGTGCGTTAGAAATCAAGTATAATCTGTTCAAGAGGCCTTATCGTGAGGGTCAAGATTTTTTCAAAATTTTAAATTAAGGTTCCTATGGGCCAATAAGATCAATCCATGTGTGGGGAGGAGATAAATCCAATTTGTAAAAGAAAAATACCTAAAAATGAGTAAATGCTCACATAAGATGAAGAGTTGACTATGTACAAGGGTTATTAGTAAAAAACTATGAGTATTACTAAAAAAATGAGATATTTTGGGTATAATGATTCCATTTTGACACATGTGTAAGGAAGGGGAGTCCCTTCAAGGAGGTTCCTACTTCACATGCTTGAATGAGTTTTAAACTAAAAAATAATGTGATATTTTTATCTCTCCTCTCTCTTGGATCAAACCGAATCAAAAAAGAACCAAACTAGGTCCAAATCTAGTCCAAATTCAACCAAAAAGGAACCAAACTAGGTCCAAATCTAGTCCAAAATAATGTGATATTTTTATCTCTCCTCTCTCTTGAATCAAAACCGAATAAAAAAGGAACCAAACTAGGTCCAAATCTAGTCCAAATTTAACCAAACTGAATCTGGAAAATTCTAGAAATCAGTTGGTCTTGGGTAGAGCCTCCCTCTCCTATAAATAGAACCTGAGTCTGTTGTAAAAAAATAAGAGAATTATACTATGCCAGAATTATGCTGAAATAATGATAATTTTTACTATTCTCTAAAATTCTCTCCAAATTGAAGAAATTGGAGCTTCCCTCCTTCTTCAATCTCCATTGGTGGCTCCATCAACACAGCAAACCAATTGATTGGTTGGGGGTCTCTACCGTGATCAAAGAATCAAGCAACTTGTAAGGTAAAGTGTGAATTTGATCTTTTTCCATAATTTCTCAATGTTTCTCTCTTCTCAACCCCTCTCAGCTTAAGAAGCTTAATTGGAATGGCTTTTTAATGCTATTGAAGTTAATTGATGAATGGTAGTAAGAAAATACATAAATTCTCATTTATGCTTAATTTTAATGGTTTTTATGATTTTTGTCTTCTCTAAAATGAAAATGATGTTATGCCTCATTGAAAAAAGGCATTCCCCTCTCTTCTTTAGTAAATCCAACCATTCTTTATCCTAGATGAATGATTAATGGATAAAATCAAGTTTTTCATAATGTTTCTCTTAAATAAGTAGAAATTGCTTACATTAGAATGAATTAAATACTCTTGGTGAAATTCTAGTTGATTTTAGAAAGTTAAAAAGGTCAGCCATACAAAGGAGGTTATGGTAAAATTTTCTAAAATTATGTAAAAATAAATTTTACTTTTTTATTCTAAAAGTGTAATTCCTACTAAATTGGATTTATGCTTGGAATGATGCATAAAGAATTTAAATTAATCCAAAAAGTGTTATTTTCATCAATTTTTATTTTATGCATAGAAAGATGCATAAAGAATTTTATTTTTAATTCAAAAGAGTGATTTTCATCATAAATGATTTTTATGCACAAATGGATGCATAAAAGAAATTCTTTTATATTAAAAGAGTTATTTTCATCATAAATGATTGTATGCATAAACATACGCATAAAAGATATTTTCTTAAATATTAAAAGTGTGATTTTCATCATAAATGATTTTATGCATAAACTAGATGCATAAAAGAAAATCTTTTATATTAAAAGAGTGATTTTCATCATAAATGATTTGTATGCATAAACATATGCATAAAAGATATTTTTTTATATTAAAAGTGTGATTTTCATCATAAATGATTTTATGCATAAATTAGATGCATAAAAGAAATTCTTTTATATTAAAAGAGTGATTTTCATCATAAATGATTTGTATGCATAAACATATGCATAAAAGATAATTTTTTATATTAAAAGTGTGGTTTTCATCATAAATGATTTTATGCATAAATTAGATGCATAAAAGAAATTCTTTTATATTAAAAGAGTGATTTTCATTTATAAATGATTTGTATGCATAAACATATGCATAAAAGACATTTTTTTATATTAAAAGTGTGATTTTCATCATAAATGATTTTATGCATAAATTAGATGCATAAAAGAAATTCTTTTATATTAAAAGAGTGATTTTCATCATAAATGATTTGTATGCATAAACATATGCATAAAAGATATTTTTTATATTAAAAGTGTGATTTTCATCATAAATGATTTTATGCATAAATTAGATGCATAAGAGAAATTCTTTTATTCTAAAAGTGTAATTCCTACTAAATTGGATTTATGCATGGAAAGTGTTGGAATTAGGGTTGCAAGAAAGCACACAAAGCTTGGAGAAGAAGAAGCAAGAATGCACACAACACAAAGTGTATTAGATTGTGTCAATGTACAAAAGATAAGTTAGCCCTAGAATGATAGGCGTATATACAAGCCGGGGGAAAAAACCTCCTAAAGAGGGAAAAAGTGCCCTGGCGGTCCTAAGTGTGTTCACACACATCACTGCCTATATATATATGGCAACAAATCCCCCCTGGGAGTGATGGTGTGAATGAGAGCTGGCACTCATGTATAGGGGAGTGCCATGCCCGAAGTAGATCAATCCACAAAGGGGAGCAAGCCCAAAGCTTTGCGGAAAGCTTCGAACTTCTCACGAGGAAGCGCCTTTGTGAAAAGATCGGCGAGGTTGTCTTGTGTTGGCACATAGGCCAAGCTGATCTCTCCTACTGAGAGTCTCTCCCTGACATAGTGATAATGCACCTCAATGTGCTTTGTGCGAGCATGAAAAACTGGGTTTCTCGCAACTGCCAATGCGCTCTGACTGTCAGTGAAGATAGAGGTGGCAGACTCTTGTCCACGACCCAAGTCAGCCATAAGCCGTCTTAGCCACACACACTCAACCGTAGCTGTGAAAGCTGCCCTGTACTCAGCTTCACAACTCAAAGTGGCCACAGTAGGTTGCTTCTTGCTCAACCAAGATATGCATGAGCTATCGAGCATGAAACAAAAACCACTTGTGGACACTCTTGTGTCATAGCAACCAGCCCAATCTGAGTCCGAAAAAGCATGCAAATCTGGCGGCAACGATCCCCCCTTGGGATAAAACAACCCAAGATGTATGGTGCCACTTAAGTAGCGAAAGATGTGTTTAACTGCCTTCCAATGCTGAGACCCTGGGCTATGCATAAACCTGCTCACCTGTGAGACTGCAAACTGAATGTCCGGCCTCGTAATGCATACATAGATGAGGCAACCAACAACTGTCTGATAGAGTGTGACATCAGAGTGATCTCCAGCATCATGAAGACTCAACTTCAAACCTGTCTCCATTGGAGTAGCAATAGGCTTGCAGTCTTCAAGGCCAAATCTCCGCAACAATGTCTCAATATACTTTGTTTGACACAAAGCAATACCTCCATCACACTGCTTAAACTGTATCCCCAAATAATGATGCAAATGCCCCAAATCTGACATCTCAAAAGAGGCATTCAAATCAGCCTTAAAATCAGCAATATGACTCTCATTTGGTCCTGTGAGTAGCATGTCATCGACATAGACTGCAATGATTAGATGTACATCATCCACACGTTTAGCATACAAAGTGATTTCTATTGGACTATTCTGAAAACCATGTGCAGTCAAATATGCATGTATCTTTGCATACCAAGCTCGTGGAGCTTGCTTTAAACCATATAAAGCCTTTTTCAACCTGCACACTTTGTTTTCCTGCCCTCTTTGAACAAAACCACGAGGCTGCGATACATACACCTCCTCATGCAAATCTCCATTCAAGAACGCAGTCTTTATGTCCAACTGATATACATTCCAACCATTATGAGCTGCCAATGCACAAATGCTACGAATGGTAGTCACACGACAAGTGGGAGCAAAGGTCTCATCAAAATCAATGCCCTTTTCTTGAGCATAACTCTTTGCAACAAGTCTAGTTTTATAGCGATCAACACTGCCATCTGGCTTTCGTTTCAACTTAAAAACCCACTTACATCCAATGGCCTTTTTACCAATAGGCAAATCACACAAAGACCATGTACCATTCTTCATTATAGCATCATATTCACTTTGTATTGCAGCCAACCAATTTTCTGATTTTTGTGCCTCATCAAATGAAAGAGGTTCTTCCTCTTCACACATACTAGACACAGCCAAAGCATAACAATCTGATGCATAAGAGGCATGCTGAAAACCTGAACGAGTACGACTAGACATAGGTGCATCAATTTTACTATCACGCAAGGTTTGCACCAGCCATTTAGGCATACCTCTAGCCTGCTCATTTTCAGCCCTATCCTCATAGATTACATCCTGTAAATCTGCATCAGAAATAGGCTGATCTATGATGTCATTTGAAATCTGCATAGGCTGAGTATTTGACTCATTAGGACTTACATTTGAATTCCCACCTGTAAATAGAGGCAACAACGTATCAAATACATCCCGTGAGCTCACACCTGTCTCTTTGGTACATGATAACAAAGGCTGCACAGCATCTTCCACAAAAACAACATCTCGACTTATCAAGATACGCTTTGACTGTGGATGATACAATCTGTAACCCTTACTCTCAGCATTGTAACCAACAAAAATGCATTTGATAGCCTTATCATCCAATTTTCTGCGTTGTTGCATAGGCACTAAAGCATAGGCCAAGCAACCAAAGACACGCAAGTGACCAATAGAAGGCTTCCTACCATGCCAAGCTTCGTATGGAGTAATAGACCACAAGGCCACCTGTTGAGTACATATGCAGCACACATGACAGCCTCAAGCCAAAATGCATGTGGCAAAGCTTGGCTCTTGACCATACATCGTGCCATCTCCATAAGTGACCTATTTTTTCTCTCAGCAACACCATTTTGCTGAGGGGTATACGGCACTGTACATTGGTGTTTTATCCCACGACTAGCCAGAAATGCATCAAACTCTTTAGACATGTACTCCCCCCCTCGATCAGAACGGAGGGTGCCCACATTACAATTGGATACATTTTCAACCATAAGCAAAAACTGTCTGAAGCACAAAAACACTTCGGACTTTGCCTTCAGTGGATATACCCATGCATGCCTTGAGTAATCATCAATGAAAGTCACGAAGTACAAGTGTTTACCAAATGACGGAGTTTGCATAGGCCCACATACATCACTATGTACAAGTTGCAATTTGTGAGTGGCCCGCACAAAACCATCCTTTGGAAATGCAGAACGCTGCATTTTGCCCAAAATACAGCCTTCACAAACATGTTTCAATGGTGCCTCAAGAGGGGGCAATGAAGCAACCATATCAAATTTCTGCAAACGCACCAAACTAGCAAAGTTTAGATGACCAAAACGAGCATGCCATAGTTTTGCATCTGAAACTGCCTTTTCATCAGAAACTGCATTTGCTGAATCTTCCACACACTTGTCATAAGAACTGAGCCTATACAACCCATGAAACAAGGTGCCAGATACAATAATCGTATCACCAGAAGTCAAATCATGAACAGTACATCTGTCATCCACAAATTTGACTACAAGTCCAAGTCTAGCAAGTGCAGAGATAGACAATAGATTCTTCTTTATCCCTGGCACATACAAAGCATCTGAAAGTTTGAAAGCACTACCATTTGCAGCAGTAAGCATAATTTTACCAATGCCCTTCACTGGGTAAGAAGCATTGTTGGCACATGTGACAGTATTCCCATTAGGGATAGCCTCAAGACAAGTACGATGCGAGGTAATGTGCTTTGTAGCACCACTGTCAAAATACCATACACATGAGAGTCAACAGAAACTGCCAAACATGCATCATGTACAGATGGGTCATACTGGCAATACACGCTAAACGCCCATTCTGTATCCTGCACAACATTTGCAGAATCTGCATTTGTAGAAGCATCCGCTATTGTGGCTGCATTTGACTCTTTCTTCTTTGCCTCTTTAGCCTTTAGCTTAGGGCAATTCTTAATGACATGATCATTTGCCTTACAATAGTTGCACCTAATCTTTTTCTTGCCTTTATCAAGAGCCTTCTCAGACTTATTGTGTTGCTACCTGTGGAAGGAGAAGAAGTTGCAGACCTATTAATAGGAGAAAAAACAGTGGAAGGGGCTGTCTTACCACTTCTTCTCTGCTGGGCGGCAATAAATGCCTGATCAACTGCACGCTGTGCCTAGCCCTGTTTTGCCTGGACTGCGCTTCTTACAAGAGCTTGTTGACTAAATTATCATACTTGACAACATCAGTAACAAGTCTCCACGTGGAAGCAAAAGTCTGATATGACTCAGGTAAAGCATCAAGAACAGTCTACACAAGAGAATGATCAGGAATAATCTCACCTGCAGAAATCAACTGTTGCTTGAGATCTTTAATCTCAGCAAGAAAAACATTCATGTTATCATCTTCCTGCATAATCTTCGATTCTAGCTCTTTACGCAGGTAAGAGATTTTTACCTCGTTACGACCTACATACAAACCAGCTAGAATATCCCAAGCCTGTTTTGCCGTTTTAGCTGAACGAATATGTGGGGTGATATTACGTTTGACAGAAAGTGCAATCAAGGCATGAGCCTGTGCATCTTTACCATCCCAACGAGCTTGTTCAGCAGTGGGTAAAACAGCAGCAACAGTAGAGCTGCTAAAACCTGCAACATCCTCAACAGATCCTACATCCACAGAACCTGGACGTACATCCATACCCTGCACAATGTTCCACACTCCTTTTGTAACCAAAACATGCTGCATCATGTATGCCCAAAGTGGGTAGTTGCTGTCTCCATCCAGTTTGTCATCAGCAGACAACATGCGAAATACATCATTGCTGTTATCAGCCATGGCCACTGACTGAAACTGATGCAAAAGCTACCTGTAATGAAACAAAGACTGAACAAAAAACAACTCATGCTATGTAGCACGATCCACAGTAGAATACGTATGCCTGTTTTATAGAAAACTGCACTATCGAAATTTTTGCACAAAATGACGAAAACACCTATGCAAAATTTGAAATGCAAAAACGGAGCCCGAAACGACCTCAGATGCAATTTCTGAGAACGCAAAGCCCTACGAGCCTATTTGCAGAGTATAGGGACCTGCAACAAGCGCTCATGAAAGCTCACCTCAATCGGAGAACGTGAGTCGGAGGGTGCCGGCGGCGTAGCCCTGGGAGCCGATGCTTGCTCTGATACCAATTGTTGGAATTAGGGTTGCAAGAAAGCATACAAAGCTTGGAGAAGAAGAAGCAAGAATGTACACAACACAAAGTGTATTAGATTGTGTCAATGTACAAAAGATAAGTTAGCCCTAGAATGATGGGCGTATATAGAAGCCGGGGGAAAAAACCTCCTAAAGAGGGAAAAAGTGCCCCGGCAGTCCTAAGTGTGTTCACACACATCACTGCCTATATATATGGCAACAAAGAATTTATTTTAACCCAAAAGTGTTATTCTCATCAATTTTGATTTTATGCATAGAAAGATGCATAAAGAAATCTATTTTTAGTTCAAAAGAGTTATTTTCATCGATTTTGATTTCATGCATGAGGATGCATAAAAGATTGAATTTTAATTCAAAAGTGTCATTCTCATTTAAAATGAATTTATGCATAGAAAGATGCATAAAAGATTGATTTTTATTTCGAAAGTGTTATTCTCCTTAAAAAATTTATACATAAATAGATGCGTAAAGAAATCTTATATCAAAAATAAGAATTCTCTTGTATTCTATAAATAGATATGAGGATGTGAAATGAATCAGCTAGATGAAAATGAACGAAGAATGGATGGAGATGTATGTATATGAAAGAATGGATGTAGATATATGTATGTGAAAGAATCGATGTAAATGTATGTATGTGAAGGATATATGGGAACGAAAAGATGTATATGTATGTGATAAGTATGGATGGATGTGGATGTGGATGTGGATGTATGGATGTGGATGTGGATGTGGATGTGGATGTATGAATGTGGATGTGGAAATGGATGTATGGATGTAGATGTGAATGTGGATGTATAGATGTGGATGTGTGGTAGTGGATGTATGAATGCGGATGTGGAAATGGATGTATGGATGTGAATGTGGATGTGGATGTGGATGTATGAATGTGAATGTGGATGTGTGAATGTATGAATGTGAATGTGGATGTATGAATGTGGATGTGGATGTGGATGTATGAGTGTGGATGTATGAATGTGGATGTGGATGTATGAATGTGGATGTGTGAATGTATGAATGTGAATGTGGATGTATGAATGTGGATGTGGATGTGGATGTATGAGTGTGGATGTATGCATGTGGATGTGGATGTATGAGTGTGGATGTATGAATGTGGATGTATGGATGTGGATGTGGATGTGGATGTGGATGTATGAATGTGGACGTGGAAATGGATGTATGGATGAAGATGTGAATGTGGATGTATGGATGTGGATGTGTGGATGTGGATGTATGAATGCGGATGTGGAAATGGATGTATGAATGTGAATGTGGATGTGGATGTATGAATGTGAATGTGGATGTGTGGATGTGGAAATGGAAGTGTGGATGTATGAATGTGGATATGGATGTATGAGTGTGGATGTATGAATGTGGATGTGGATGTATGGATGTGGATGTGGATGTGGATGTGGATGTATGACTGTGGATGTGGATGTATGGATGTGGATGTGGATGTGGATGTGGATGTATGACTGTGGATGTGGATGTATGGATGTGGATGTGGATGTGGATGTGGATGTATGAATGTGGATGTGAAAATGGATGTATGGATGTAGATGTGGATGTGGATGTATGAATGTAAATGTGGACGTGCGGATGTATGAATGTAGATGTGGATGTGGATGTATGAATGTGAATGTGGATGTGGATGTATGAATGTGAATGTGGATGTAGATGTGGATGTGGATGTGAAAATGGATGTATGGATGTGGATGTGAATATGGAAATGGATGTATGGATGTGGATGTGGATGTGGATGTATGCATGTGGAAGTGGATGTATAGATGTGGATATGGATATGTATGTATGAATGCGGATGTGGAAGTGGATGTATGGATGTGGATGTGTATGTGGAATAATGAGTGCGAATGTGTATGTGAAATGATGTGACGTCGATATGAGTGAATGGATGAGATGTGATGGCATGTGAATTGGGATGTGAATAAATGATATGTGATGTGAATGAATCTGATGATGTGATGAGATGGAAAATGATGTGATTGGATAAGAATGAGTACACATATGAATGGAATGTGGAATAAGTAATGTGGATTGATGAGGGATAATGTGGAAAGATGAGAGTTCATTATAGAAACTGTATTTGTAAACTGTTTGTAAATGGCTATTTTATGTCAAGAATGCTGGGGAAGCATTTTGATCGTCTTGTGATTAAGGTCGTGGAGACCTAACTGATAAAGTTGGATTTGCTGATGGAGAGTCAATGGAGGACGTCTCGCGTAGTAAGGTCGGCCAAGGTCTTGACCAGTCTCGGTTCGATTTAAATGGTGAGCTTCCGGTACGGTGGATGAGGGACCAAGGAAGCGGCCTATGAGTGAAGCGCTAGGTGACCTGCGAAGGATCCTAGAGCGTACTGACCATACGGTGCTCGGGCTCTGGGTCGCCGAAGATACCCACACGTGCGTCGTGGAAGATATTGGAATAAGGAGTAAGAGTTCTTTTCTGAAACCGGGCATGGATCTGGTTGATTGACCTTGCTGGTCCTCAATGGATGAGTCCATGGCTCTTTTATATGGATCTGTTGGTTGATCTTGCTGATCTTCCACGGAGATTCCATTTTGTTATGTGAATATATTGCTCGTTACTATGAGCTAGGAACTATCGAAAAGGCCCCTGAGGTGGTGAGCATTCTGGCCAATGATGCCATAAGTACATCGATGAATGAATGATTGGAAATATGGAATAAACCAGAGATTTTGAGGATTGTGATCAGTGACATAATGGTTTCATTAAAGGATTGTTTTAAAGTTAGCTGATGCTGAGAAAAAGGCAATTTCATATTGGGTGTATAAGTGGTGTGACTAGTTTTATGTTTGCATGAACTTCCGGCTAGGGGGCCTGGGAACTCTTTTCCCTTGTACCCGGGACAAAACCTAACCAAATTCTAAATTGGATCCTATCACTACAGTGGTTGGGTGGTTGGCTAACCCATGGGACTGATGGATCCGTAAAATGAGACTCCTTTCTGTTATATTACGTTAGATGAAGTAAATCCCGGATAGTAATTGTTCTATGGATAGGAATCAAGGCTGTGCCTCTTGATGGGGAAAAAAGCGTTGATCTCTATGATCCAAGTGCAAGTTTCTTCCTTGATCTGACCAAGTGACTTTAGGTTCAGTTGGATTAGTTTGGTCAGTAATGACCTTGACTACGTTAGAGTAAAATTTTATCCTAGAGGAATCACCTGTGCTTTCCGAGCAAGGGAAGTTTTTCTAAGTTCGGTTTTGGAAGAACCGAGGAATTTAGTCACCTGTCTGAATATCCGTGGGCGAGGCCCCGAGTGTAGGACCCTGCCCTGCGCAAGATGTGCTACTTCCACTGCTGCTAGCACCCAGAATCCTTTGCGCGGTGGGGACGGGGATCTTACAGTGAGGTTTCATACAAGTGTGTTTTGATTCTAAGAAGTGACTGAAGTCAAAACCCCAACTTTGTGTCACATCTTTTTGGTGGAGTTTACGGGCAGGTTTTACTTAGAATTATTCTATTTTAACCTCAAGGTCCCGCATGATTAAAGGAAAGTTATTTTGAAATAAGTAAATTTCCCTTGTTGTTGCTACTCATCTTTTGGTGCAAGATGTTCAACATTCCGGTGTTCCAAGGATCGGAAGGAGAAGACCTGGGGAGTTATCTCCGAGAGTTTAACCGAACATGCCGCTTGACGGGTTGGTCTATGAAGGAGAGGGCAGAAATACTTCCAGATTTCTTGGAGGGTGTAGCCTTAACTTGGCATGAGGATTTGCCAGAGGAGTCCAAGAATGATTGGGAAAGGTTGACCAAAGCAATGAAGGAGAGATTTGGGACAGTGGAGTCACCAAATGCTTTACTATTGCAATTGGATCAAATTTTCCAAAAGGAAGGAGAGTCAGTTTCTGCCTTTTCAGTGAGGTATGAAGCCTTGTTCATCAAATATCAATAAGCTGCTTTACCTGTTGTTGCTTCTTCTTCTTCGCCTTCTATGGGAGATTCAAAGAGTTCTTTAGCAATGGAGCACCTTAAGATGAGCAAGTTTATTAGGGCTTTGGATCCCCGCTTGCATAGAAAAGTTCTTAGCAAAGATCCCACAAATTTTAAAGAAGCTCTTCGTATTGCTTTGAAGAAGGAGGCAACTCTTCATATTGACTCCACATTCCAATCTTCTTTGAGTGTGCCGACCCCACCACGAGTAGAGATAGCCTCAACATAACATTGCACAACTTATGGTAGAATTTGCTGATTTGAAGTTACACTTAGTCAATGCAAGGCCACCTAGGGTTCCACGATTTGAGGATAAACCTAGGGATAGAAGTAGTGTCACATGCTATGAATGTCAAGAGAAGGGGCACTATCGTACTGAGTGTCCAAAATTGAGGAAAAGAGAGGATAAAAGTTTAGCTTTTTTAGAGGAAATATGCTCAGAAGAAGAAGAGGAAACATTGATGCCATTAATGGCAAAAAGGGGTCGTAAAACTAGGAGCTAAGAAGAAGAACAACAAGAAGATAAATCTGAAGAAGAGGAGAAAAATAAGAAGAAGAAGAAGAAGTCGTCTAGGAGAAAAATTGGACAATCTGACTTTCCTCTTGGACAAGGATCTCTTAGTTATGACCTCTTAACAGATCTTAGGGAGAAAACGGCACAAATCATATTTGGGCAGCGTTTGGCACTCTCTCCAAAGCTCAGAAAGGAATGGGGTAAGCAGGCTAGCACAAGGGAATCTAAGAAAAAGAAGAAGAGGGATAATGGGACTCCTATGGCTCAAAAGGTGGATATTGATGTAGGAGATGATGTGCCTGTGAATTGATGTCATCATTGAGGGGCAAACAATTTCTAATGCATACATTGATGGAGGTGTGTCAATCAATGTCATGAGTGAAAAAACAATGAAAGATGCTGATTTAAAGTTTTCTACCAACTTTCCCTATCGCATCAAACTTGCTGATAAAACTAGGGTGAAAACCTTAGGAATTGTCAGGAATTTGGGAGTGGATGTATGTGTGGTATTTCTGTACCTACAACTTTCTAGGTCATTCCTACAAAACCTGATGCTAAGGCTTACCCATTGATATTGGGTAGGCCATGGCTTCGCCAAGTGAAGGCAATTCAAAAGTGGGAGACATGTGATCTTATTCTACAAGGTGAGAATAAGAAGGTCCACTACAACATCAAGAGTCGTCGCAAGAAAGTGGTAAGAGGTGAACCTTCAACTTCCGAAAGTTCAGAGCCAGAGTCATCCGATAAAGAGGAGACAAGTGGTAACTCCGAGGATTCCATCTCAGAAGGGGAGGTGAAGGGAGTTGCATTTGGTCTTTCCCTGGGAAGGGATTGAGGGGATGCTGAAGACAATGGAGCCTTGGAAGGGGAAGCTTCTTCAACCATGTTCAAGAAAGGAGATGTGGACCTCACTACAGAATGAGCTTCTTCTTGATGAGTCCATAGCAGGTACTGAAAGGGAGAATTACTTAAAAATGTTGGATGGATTTCCTAACCTTTTTGCAAACAGCTACTCACAAGTATGCCAAGTTACCCTAGTAGAGCACAAGATTGATCTCAAGCCCCAAAGTAAGCCAGTGGTACAGCGGGGCTAAGGCGTTTGGGAGTAGTGCAAGAGGAGGTGCTTAAGAATGAGGTAACTAATTTGTTTGAAGCTGGATTTATTTTTCAGTAGAGAATTCAGAGTGGATTTCCCCAGTTGTAGTCACTCCCAAAAAGGGTGGAAAATGGCGTGTGTGTGTGTGGACTTTCGCCCTCTGAATGCATGCACAAAGAGGGATTATTATCCTCTACCCTTTCAGGATGAGATTTTGGATCAAGTTGCAGGTCATGAGTTGTATTCAGTGTGCGATGGATACTCTGGATACTTTCAAATCGGGATTTGTGATGAAGAAGATCAAAGAAAAACCTCATTTTTCACCCCTTGGGGAGTGTATGCCTATAGGGTGATGCCATTTGGCTTGACCAATGCACTAGCAACTTTTCAACGCTTCATAAGTCAGGTATTTGTACCTTACTTGGGAAAGTTTATAAGGGTCTTTTTGGATGACTTTTGCATTTATTCAAGCCGTATGGATCACTTGGAAAAGTTGAGGTTGGCCTTGCAAAGTATTGATGATGCAAAAGTGTGTCTTAATCCTGGAAAATGCCGCTTGGCATGAAGTAAGGTGGTTCTCTTGGGACATGTTATCTCAGAAGAAGGCATAGAGATGGATCCTGAGAAGGTGCATGCAATTGTGGCCCTCCCACCACCTACCAATGTAAGGGAGGTAAGGAGGACTTTGGGTAAAACAAAGTATTACCAACACTTTGTTGACATGTTCTCTGAGAAGATGTATCTTATAAATTTGTTGACAAAGAAGAATGTTTCTTTCCAATGGGGGCTCGATCAAATTCAATCTTTTTGTTTGCTCAAGGAATGCATGAGTCAAAGTCCAATTGTGTAGCCTCCTAGGTGGGGGGAGGACTTTTATGTGAACCCAAGTGTCTCATCACATTCAGTGGGTGCTATACTCTTGCAAAAGGGAGAGCAAGGGCGTATGCAACCAGTGTATTATGCAAGCCGACAAATCACTGATGCCGAGGAGAGGTATGGTGAAATGGAGAAAGGTGGTTTGTCTCTTGTTTTTGTAGTAAAGAAGTTCAGGTCATACTTGTTACCTCGCCCTTTTTTCTTCCTCATATCTCAACCTTCTTTACAATTCTTGGTCCGCAAACCCAATCTTGCAGGAGGGAAGTTTGCAACGTGGATTTGTGAGCTTCAAGAATTCTCTTTCACTTTTATTACAGAAAACACCACTAGGGCCTCTCTTGTAGATTTGCTTACAAGGAAGGATGAGGAAGAAGGAACAGGAGCAAAGGAAGAAGTATATGAAGATTTGGAGACACCACCAATTGCGAACACTATGCATATTGATGGCCCTTCCAGGCAATGTGGGGCTGGGGGGATAGTTTTATTTGATCCAAAAGGAAAAGAGGTATGGGCCAAGGGTAGGGAATTTCCAAAGGCTATATCAAATAATGTGGCTGAGTACAATGCATTAATTTGGGGATTAGAAGATTGCATAAAAGATGGAATTAAAGAGGTAGAGGTTAAAGGGGATTCGCAATTGGTCATCCGACAAATGAAAGGAGAATATAAGGCAAGGAGTCCTAATCTCCAAGAATTGTATAAAAGGACAATGGAGTTAAAAGAAGCTTTTGAGTTTTGTAAATTTGTGCATGTTAACAGGAAGGATAATCAAAAGGCTGATGAATTGGCTACTAAAACCTTGGCTTCTTTCAAAGTAGCTACTCTTGCATTAATGGATACAGGTTGGCCTGAGCTCCAAGATGTTCAACACTATTTAGATACAGGATACTTCCCTCCTAGATTGAATCCTCAACAGAAGCAAAGGCTTACCAGGAAAGCTCATCCTTACACAATTCTAGGGGATATTCTTTACAAGCAAGGTAAGGATACGATTCTTAGGAGGGTAGTGAGCCTGGAAGAATCTAAAAGGATTATGGAATTATGTCATGAATGTTCAGGTCACTTTGCCTTAGCCAGCACAACTTGGAGGATCCTTATTAACACAGGGTATTATTGGCCTTGACTCAGCAAAGATGTCTATGAGTGGTGTAGAAGCTATGAAGTATGCCAGGCATATGGGCATAAGCAATTGGTTCCCGGACCCTTAAAGGTGGGGATTAGATTTTGTGGGCCCACTTTCTCGTTCCTCACATGGGAAGTATTACATATTGGTGACCACACAGATTATGCAACAAGGTGGGCAGAAGCAAAGGCCATGGTCAATAATAAAGCAGTGGTTATGGCATCCTTTCTCAGGGAATACATATGTGCCCGATTTGGGTGTCCATTAGAAATCATTACGGATGGGGGGAGGTCTTTCAGGAATGACTTGATTGAAGCTTTGGTGTAGCAATTAAAAATAAAGCATGCTATGTCAACTCCCTATTATCCCCAATGTAATGGTTTAGTAGAAAAAACTAATGGACTGCTTTGTGGATCTTTGTCTAAGCTAGTGGATACTATGAAGAGAAAGTGGGATGTGCATTTGCTAGAGATCCTATGGGCCTATAGGACAACCCATAAACTCTCTCTTGGTTTCACACCTTGTGAAGTCCCTCTGTCCCCTCCGTGCACCGTGAAAAGATGCAGGGAGGAAGAGAGCTTGAGCTCTTGCAAGCACACACACACTCACATAACCGTAATAGAGAACACACAAGGTGAGAGGCTGAAATCTGCTTCTTCTTCACACAACACTCAACACACCATATACAAAGATAAGAGTACACAATAATATGAAAGGTACTCAACCAATACATACACGCGTTCTCTATAGTGTGAATCCAACTAAATGAGCTGGCGCTATAACTATGCCAGTCTCTAGAATGGCTGTCACATAGCCTGTCATCCCACTGGCCGCATATCACCCAAGATCTCACCAACCATGCCAGTGGTGTAAGTGTGGGGCCTATCCCCCAGGCGGGTCATCAGTGTCCACTGTCTCACTAGACGAGCTCGATATCTCAACACTCCCCCTCGAGCTCAACTCCATCTCATGTACACCAAGCGAAGCCCTGAATCTCCGGAGCTTCTCTGTACCCAACGCTTTGGTGAAGATGTCAGCTACCTGATCCTCTGTGCTGACATAAAAGGTCAAGGTCTCCAAGACCTTCTCTCTAACGAAATGGTAGTGAACCTCTATGTGCTTCATACAAGCATGAAAGATTGGGTTCCTGTACTGCTAATGTTGTCACAGAAAATGACAACTTGTCTATCCACTGATAGACCCAAATCTGCAAGTAGCTTCCTCAACCAAGCTACCTCACATGCTGCCATAGCAGCTCCTCTGTACTCGGCCTATGTACTTGATAGAGCAATCGTAGGCTGCTTCTTACTGCTCCAAGTCATAGCAGCACTCCCCAAAGAAAACATGAATCCACTGGTAGATCTTCTAACTGAGATACTACCAGCCCAATCAGCATCTGTGTACCCATGTACACATATCTCTGTCCCAGTCTCATAGAATAATCCACAATGCAAAGTAGACCTCACATACCTCAGTATGCATCTCACTGCATCCAAATGCGGTTTTCGTGGAACCTACATAAACTGACTCACCAACCCAACAGCATAGCTCAAATCTGGTCTGGTGATCGTCATATAGATCAAGCTTCCTACTATGCGCCTATACATAGTAGGATCCTCCAAGATCTCTCTTGAATCTGCACTCAACTTGCCATTCTGATCCAATGGCATAGAAATAGGCTTACAGCCTGTCATACCATACTTGGACAACATGTCCAAGCCATACTGTCTCTACAGTAATCCAATACCATGTGGTGACCTAATCACCTCAATGCCCAAGAAATATCTGAGCTCCCCTAGATCCTTCATCTCCAACTTCTGTCTAAGCAAGATCTTTACATCAAAGATCTCTGCATCATGGTCCCCCGTAATGATCAAGTCATCTACATAGATGACAACAAGCACAACCCCTCTATCACCATGTCTCACATACAGCGAGAAATCTGCATTGGCTACATGAAAGCCAATAGTGACAAGATATTCAGAAATCTTGTCAGACCATGCTCTTGGTGCTTGTTTTAAGCCATACAAGGCTTTCTTCAACCTGCAAACATGCTCCTCTTCTTGTAAATCCCCATGCAGGAATGCATTCTTTACATCCATCTGATGTAAAGACTATTGCTTTGACGCAGCCACTGCTATCACAACTCTCACTGTTGCCATCTTGGCAACTGGGCTGAAAGTTTCCTCATAATCAATGCCATATGTCTGCGCATATCCTTTGGCTACCAATCTAGCCTTGTACCTGTTTATGCTTCCATCACTGTTATGTTTTACTTTGTACACCCACTTGCATCCAATGGCTTTCTTGCCTTCAGGCAATTGCACTAAATCCCAAGTCTCATTTCCATATAGTGCATCCATCTCCTCATCCATAGCTTTCTCCCAACAGCCTCATCAATGCATGTGGGCTCAACAACCTGCACAACCTTTGCCATATATGCATAGTGATGTGCCACATAACCATCATAGGTAAATCTCTGCACAGGATTTTTCACTCTCCCAGATCTTCGCAGCTTTGCATTCATGGCTTCCATAGCCTTTTTTACACCAGGAGTTCTCATAGCTGGGATCCCAAGCTCCTCATCAAGGCTCATATCTAAGCCACTAGACTCTCCATCAACATGAGAATGCCCTGCAGAAATGTCAGGCATACCAAGGGGCTCAACCACTTTCTCTTTTCCTTTACGTGATGTGCTAATCACATTTGCAGGACTGGTGTTATGACGCAGCCTGCCACTCCATGGTCTATCAACAGACCCACTAGATAAGGACTCTCCTGGTCCACTCAAAGACTGTGATTGCTGACCTGCATTCTGTGCAACCACACTTCCACTCACATCAGTCCCAACAGCTTCTTTTTCAGCAGCATACCAGCTGCTCATCTCATCAAAGACAACATCCCTGCTTACCCTCAACTCACGTGTAGCAGGGTTATAACACCTGTATCCCTTTTGCTCAAGGGAGTATCCAATAAACACACATTTTTCAGCTTTCGGATCCAGCTTAGTTCTCAGCTCATCTGGCACATGCACATATGTAATGCATCCAAAGACTTTCAGATGAGACAAATCTGGTTTTTTGCTAGTAAACCTCTCCTCTGGGGAGTTACATCATGTATAACTGCACTGGGAATCCTGTTCATGATGTATACTACTGTAGAAACAGCCTCAGCCCAATAGCTATGCAGCATATTCTTCTCTTCCATCAATGCTCACGCAATCTCAACAATGTGCCTATTTTTTCGCTCAGCAACTCCATTTTGCTGCGGAGTATATCTGCATGTAAGCTGTCTCCGAATACCATTCTTCTTCAAAAATTCAGAGAACTCATTAGAGAAGTACTCTCCCCCTCCATTTGACTTTAGGCACTTTACATATTTCCCTGTTTGCTTTTCAACCAAAACTCTGAAATTTTGAAAGTGAGTGAACACCTCACTCTTCTCCTTCATGAAATATACCCACACTTTCCTTGTGTGGTCATCAATGAAAGTCACATAATACCTGTAGTCTCCCATAGATATGGTCTTCGTAGGATCCCATACATGTGAATGCACAACATCTAGTGCATTTCTGCTCACATATCTGTTATGTGGAAACACATGCTTTGTTTGCTTCCCAAATTGGCATGCTTCACATATTTTCTGCATACCTTCCACTTTAAATTTTGGCAGCCCTGTCACAATTCCTTTAGTCTGCATAGACTTCAATCTCTGCACATTCACATGTCCAATCCTTTTATGCCAAATGTCTGTGTCTGCAACAATTCCTGTACCGTTTGCAAACATCGCAGCACTCATTTCAGGCATGTCTACATTCAATGTAAACATTCTGCCCACTCTGTTGCCTTTTGCAACCAACTTGCACTTGTCTTTAAAATCTTCAACATAACAACCATCAGGGTTAAACCGAACCTGCAAACCCTGCTCAATCATCTGGCCAACTGAAACCAGATTCTTTGTTATGTTCGGAATGTGAAGTACATCTGCAAGGTACTTCACTTTGCCATCCTGCATAGACAATGGCACATCTCCAACATGGGCAATTGGATGAGCAGTGTCATCCCCTGTTTCCACAAAACCTGGTCTTTCCGAGTTTTTCATCTCCTTGAACCACTCCCCATGACTTGTCATGTGGTTCGAAGCACCTGAATCCACATACCATACATCATCTTTTTGTGCTGCGTCAACATTTTCAGACATGGCATTCACGACATGCTGCATAACAAACAACCTTTCATTATCCTCATTATTTCTGCTTGAGGATGCATAGTTGTTTTGCTGCACTTTCCCATTTTACATGTCAGCCTGCTTCTTATAACATTCTGCCTGCACATGTCCAGGCTTACCACAATAATAGCATTCATGTGCATCATTATATTGCCTTTGCCGATTTCCACGGCCTCTTTGACTCCCCTTGCCTCTGAATTTGCCTCTTCCACCTGCGTGTTGTTGTTGTTGTTGTTGGTTCTGGGACTGTTGTTGTTGCTGCTACTGTCTATAATTCTGATTACCTGTTCGGCCACCTCCTTGACCGCGTCCACAGCCTCCTCTACCTCGTCCTCTTCCTGAACTCATGTAGAAGGCCTGTTGCTCTGAACTGTTTTTGCTTTGTGAAGACTGTTGGTCTTCACCCAAGCTCTTCTCTTCGATAATCAGGATAGACACCAAATCTGTAAAGTTGGGAATGTTTTTCTGAGTCTGAATAGACGTCTTGAACGCCTTGTATTGTGGCCCGAGACCACGTAGATAGACCTCCACCTTATCATCATCATCTACTGACACACCAATAGATGCAAGGGATTCCACAATACCCTTTATATTCAACGCATAGTCATTCACAGACATGCTCTTTTTCTCCACAGTATGAAGTTCATTCTTCAACTGTATCTTACGTGCCTTGGTATTTGTTTCATAAAGCTTTACCAAGGTGTCCCACACCTCCTTGGGGGACTTGGCATCCTGAATGTGCCCAATCATGGTGTCCTGTATCTTACGTGCCTTGGCATTTGTTTCATAAAGCTTTATCAAGGTGTCCCACGCCTCCTTGGGGGACTTGGCATCCTGAATGTGCCCAATCATGGTGTCCTGTATACTAATGGAGAGCCAATACATGACTTTCCTGGCTCCTTGGTTCCAGTCTTTAAACTCTTTCACATCTGCAGCAGTAGGATTTATGTCCGGTATCTCCGGTGCCTCTTCATGCTCACCTTCTATGTAGTCCCAATAGCCCTTTCCCATCAGGAAATTCGTCAACCTGAACCTCCAAGCATGGAAGTTATTCTTATCTAGCTTCTCAGCCACAATCTGGGTTATCCCATCATTTGACATCTTGCCAAACACACAATTTTACCAGAAACAGCACTCTGGTTTGTCTTGCACAAACTGTTGTATTTCCTGCAGTGGTACTGTAGTACTCTCAAATGTCACAACCAGTGACTTCAATGTGCATACATACACCCAATGGCAACTGTTGACCTCTTTGCAGCACCCACAGTGTCTGCATAGTCAATCTGTCTTCCTGCAGTTCTTAAAACAGAGTTCTGCAGAGAATCGATGACTTACCCGCAGTGCTCGAAATCGCCTGCTTTCTGAAAAACAGAGGTCCAGACGCGCCCAAAACGCGTTTTCGTGCCAAAAAATTTAGTCCGATAGGACATGTAAGGTTCCTCCCTTCTAAAATGGGAGAAACACTTAAGATAGTCCGCTAAGTCTTATCTTGGGAAAAATTTCCTATTCATCGACACCTTGACCCTGTAGAGATTCAAGGATACGATTCATAGGTATGACCTAGCTCTATCCCGCAGGGGGAGCGTGATTTTCTAAACATCAAATCACCCATAGGGCAATTGATCATAAATTGGGCAACTACTAGACTTGATTTCTAGAGACAACGCTTTTTTCCTCATCTTATGCAAGGCACAGCCGCTGGCCTAGTCTTCTAGAATAGAGTTGCCCAAGAACCAAACTATCTAACGTAGGGCTTTCACTTAATCTGTTGGAAAGCTACCCGACTAATCGGGTCCACCCGTCCGTAGGATGGTGCCGTCAGGGCATTCCATCCTCCCACTTTCCACCCTACTCACGCATCAATTTGTTTTCTAATTAATCCTACCACACTGTTTGACATAAATAAACATATTCCTTAATTAAGGCCCTTTTTCACAAGGTTCGTTAAAACAGCCTTCTTACACAATACAATCATACCAAAGACAAGATGTAATTATATAAAAAGTTTATACATGAACCAATTTCATACAAGCCAAACCGGCTCTCTTATTCTTATTCTGCTGTCGATGATCTAGAATTCGGCCTTCCAGCCTCTACATGCTGGGCAAAACCCTACGGGACCATACACCTCATCGTCGGCTGCTGGCGAGGACTCAAGCCGGCCTGTCGCCCTCTCAGGCTCCATCGCTCGATCCTTCCGCCCCTCAGAGGGATGTCTGCACACTAGGGTGGGCTTATTTACCACACTAGCCTGGGCCCTCAGAACTAGGCAGCCTCATAATCTCTCGCCTCAATCGGCGATCCTTATTCTCCCAAAGGTATGAGGGATACCTTGGGCCATTCCCGGGCTTTGCTAATGACGCCACCCGGCTACACAAGCACGAAACGGAGTTAGCGTTGAAGCCAAAAAAAATCTTGAATTCTTCGGCGATCCTTATTCTCCCAAAGGTATGAGGGATACCTTGGGCCATTCCCGGGCTTTGCTAACGACGCCGCCCGGCTACACAAGCACGGAACGGAGTTAGCGTTGAAGCCAAAAAAAATCTTGAATTCTAAAGATAACAGCTTCAATGCAATTTACTAAATATTCATAATTCATGAAGATAACAATTTCAACACAATTTATCGAATACAACATCACATAATTCATAACTTCATATAATTTTTATGTCGTCATTTTAAGAGGAAAAGACACCATTCATTAACACTAATTTAAGAAAAATCTCTTCTTTTTTAAAAATTAACCAAGCTAACCTGGCCACCGTTTCCTTGAGGGGCTTGAAAAGGGAGGACTGGAGCCGCGTTGGGCGTATCTTCTCCCATATCGTTGTTACGTGCTCCTCTTGAGGCAATATTTTGTCGTCTCCGAGATGAGGCCATCTTAGGTGTCGCCTTGTAGAGCTCGCTGCTGCGATCGAAACGCTTCAGTCGGATCTGAATTCCGAGCTCGTTTGCTCACTGTATGAGCAAAAGAATATGGCGCACGAACCCTCGCTTGAGTCAAAAAACCCTTACTAAATGGGGGGGAGAATTGTGAGATGTCCTTAAGGGCAAAGGCAAAAACGTGGAGAGGGCTGGGAGGGGTTGCTGCAAGCCTCTCTGTAAGTCTATTCACACGGGGGGGGAGAAGAGTTAAGGACACTGGCCCTTAGCAAGAGGAGGATAGAGGAAAATTGGCTTATCTGAAAAGAGCCAAATGAGGGGGTGTGAGAGGGGTGGCTGCAAGGGCGGCTGTACTTGCAGCAAGTACGCTACACAGGGACGGACGGCGGTACGGGTAGGGTATACGCTACACAGAAATGTGTGCCGTCTGAGGAGCACCCCGGGGGTTTATATAGCAAAGGGGTGAGGGTACGGGCGCTGCGCAAAGCAAGGACGAAAGGACGGTGTACCTACAAAGGCTATGGATCAGCGGCCTGCATGGGTCTAGGGAAAAGGTACGGTGTCGGTTGTCCGGGAAAGGAGTGGTACGCATGTACCTTATCTGGCCTGGAGGCAGCATGGGTGTCCACGTAAGGGTGCGCGTGGACCATACAGTGGGCGGCCGTCCTTTGGTTCTTGGGCGGTCATTGTACGAGCACCCTAGTAAGTGTGTACGGACCAAATTTTTGGGACGGGATACCCAAATTTGGGGCGCCCGCCTCGATTTGCGTGCTGGACTGCCCCGGGGGGTGAAAATTTTTTTTGTCCGGGAGGTCCTCTTGGTCGCAGGGGTTCAGACCGTTCATCAATCGGACGTGCGGTCGTGCATTTATTAAGGTTTAAAGGTCGCCGTTTTTTAACTAAAATGATTGAAATTAGCGTATAGGCTTGATCCGGTGTCCGTTTTGGATGCTGTAAAATCCTATATTAGGGTAAAATCGCGCGCAGATTCCAAATTTGGGCTCAAAATTTGAAGATTCTAAGTAGAAATGACTCAAATAATAAAATCATTGATAAAAACTCATAATTACATGGACATTTCTTTATTAGTGAAGATGGGTATGTTACATCCTTCCCCCCTTAAAGAAATCGAGATGTCCTCATCTCGTCATGAATTGGGGATAATCCTTTAAGAGTGTAGCTTCATCTTCCCAAGTTGCATCCTCTTCAGGGTAATCTTTCCACTGAACTAGATGTTCTACAAGAGTTCTATTTCGGAGTTGCCTTTCCCTAGAATCTATGATGCTACTGGGTTGTAATTCAAGGACTCCTTGAGTAGGGATTACAACTTGTTCATCATCAAGAATATGATCGAGACTGGGGACATATGGTTTTAACAAACTTACATGAAATACATTATGGACTTTGATATGGGCTGGGAGTTGGAGTTTATAGGCACTTTTACCTAGACACTTGATAACTGTATAAGGACCACAATACCTAGGGCTGAGCTTCTTATATTTCCCCAGTGATAGAGAACTTCGTTTGGGTCGAACTCGTAGAAGAACTCTGTCTCCTTCCTTGAAGATCCTTTCAGACCTCTTGTTGTCAGCATAAAGCTTTTGTCGATCTTGGGCAGCTTTAATATCCTTTTGGATTGCCTTGGTCTGTTCCTCCATTTCTTCGAGCATTTTCCTGGATGCCTCAACTCTTATGGTTGGATCAGAGAAATTTAGAGGAGACAGGCATTCTTGCCCATAGAGTGCCTTGAATGGTGACATTCCTATGCTTTGATGATAAGATGTATTGTAGGCAAATTCTACCAGAGGAAGGTATTGAATCCACCTTCTTGGTTCCCGTCCACAATATGCTCTGAGAATGTCTTCAATTACTTGATTGACTCTCTCAGTTTGGCCATCGGTCTCTGGATGGTAAGCTGTGCTAAAGCAAAGTTGAGTTCCCAGGGCTTGAAATAAAGATTGCCAGAATTTTGAAGTGAAGTCAGAATCCCGATCACTTACTATCCTTTTTGGGAGACCATGAAGTTTGAGGACTTCCTTGATGAATATTCGAGCAACATCAGAAGCTTTGAAGGTCTTCTTTGCTGGTATAAGGTGAGCTACTTTGGTAAGTAAGTCCACTACTACTAGAATGGAGTCATATCCTCCTTGAACAGTGGGGAGACTTGTGACAAAATCCATACTAATGCACTCCCACTTCATTTGGGGAATATCTAAGGGTTGAAGTTTTCCAGGCATCTTGACCCTTCTGCTTTGATCCTTTGGCATGAGAGACATTGCTTCAAGGACCGAAGCACATCATTTTTCAAGCCTGCCCAATGAAAGCTCCTTCTTACAGCATTTAATGTTTTTGCATAACCTGGGTGTCCTGCAGCAGCAGCAGGGCTATCATGAGCTTCATGGAGGATTAGTTTCTTTAAAGCAGGATCCTTAGGGATACATAGCCTGTGGTTGAAGTAGAGGCTTCCTTCATGAGTGGAGTATCCCTTGATTAGATTCTTCTCTTTCTCTGAATGTCCCCCTTCTTCTACTAACTTTATCATCCTCTGATAATCTGGATCACGAGATGAGACTTCTTCCACCTTGACCAGAATGGGATTATTTGGTATTGAAATAGCACTCAAGAAAGATTTGCGGCTAAGTGCATCTGCTACCACATTATCTTTCCCAAGGCGAAATTTGATGTCGAAATCATATTCTTGTAGAATTTCAATCCATCTCCTTTGCCGCATGTTGAGGTTAGGCTGGGTGAAGATCCACTTTAGACTTTTGTGGTCAGTTATTACAAGCTGGAATTTGCCTCCCAAGAGATAATGTCTCCATAATTTGAGGCAATGAACAACTGCTAAGAGCTCCAAATCATGGGTGGCATAGTTTGCTTCATATTGCTTCAGCTTGCGAGAAGTATAAGCGACTGGTCTTCCTTCTTGGCCTAAGACACCACCAAGTGCTAGACTACTAGCATCGGTAACCACTTCAAATTCCTTGGAGAAATCAGGAAGCTTTAAGACTGGGGCAAAAGTAATAATGACTTTCAGCTGATCAAAGCTGTTTTGATGGATTGGCAACCACACTATTTTGCAATCCTTCTTAAGAAGGTCCGTCAAAGGTGCAACTACCAAGGCATAATCTTTGATAAAAATCCTATACCCACCCGTGATTCCCAAAAATCCACGAACTTCACGAACTGATTTAGGGGGTGGCCATTCTAGAATATCCTTGACCTTGGCAGGGTCTACTGAGATGCCATCTTTGGAGACGATGAATCCAAGATACTCAATTTGATGAGTAAAGAAGGTACATTTGCTCTTCTTGGCATAGAGTTTGTGTCTGCGCAGCAATTGCAGAACTCTACGCACATGCTCCTCATTCTCTTCCATTGATTTGGAGTAGATTAAGATGTCATCAAAGAACACAAGCACAAATTCATCCAAGTAAGGACGGAATATATCTTGCATTAGGCGGTTGAAGGTTACAGGAGCATTGGTTAACCCGAATGACATTACATTAAACTCATAGTGGCCATAACGGGTATTGAAGGCTGTTTTGGGTATATCTACTTCCTTGACTTTGATCTGATAGTATCCAGACCTCAAATCTATTTTTGAGAAGACTTTGGCCCCATGAAGCCTGTCAAGAAGTTCGTCGATGCGAGGGATAGGATACTTATTCTTGACAGTGACTTGATTTAGCCCTCGATAATCTATGCAGAGGCGGAGAGTCCCGTCCTTTTTTTGGAAAAGAACAGGTGCTCCCCAAGGAGAGCTACTGGGGCGTACAAATCCTTGTTCAATGAGTTGGGAAAGTTGCTCCTTAAGTTCAATGGCTTCAAGAAGGGACATTTTATAGGGGGTTTTTGAGACGGGTTGAGCTCCAGGGATCACCTCGATTTCATGGTCGACTTCTCGAGGAGGCGGTAACCCTGTAAGCTCGTCAGGGAAGATGTTAGAGAATTCTTGGAGCCAAGAGGGTTCTGTCTCCATACTAGGTTTAATGACTTTGTTGAGTTTGACTACGAAAACTTGTTGACCCTTACGTGTCCCCTTGAGAAGATGTTTTGCCTTGACTACCCTAGACTTAGGTTTTCCTGTGATCCCCTGAACAGATATTGCTTGGCCATGCTCATTTTCAAAAGTGATACTCCCCTGGTTACAATGAATGCTAGCTTTGTTTGCAATTAACCAATCCATCCCAAGGATTCCATCATAAATTCCTAGTGGCAAGACTCTAAAGTGACCATGAGTTTGCTCATTACCCAGCTCAAAATCAAGGTTCCCTATAGAGTGGCGAGATACTACTTCTTTCCCACTGGCTAACTCTACAATCATTTTTCTAGCTATTTTTTGACTCAAGTTTAATTTTTGCAAGCACCTAGGAGAAAGGAATGAATGGGTACTGCCACAATCAATCAAAAGCTGAAATGGCTTACCGTGATGAGTGGCGGGGGTTTGGATTACACCAAATTGTTTATTCGGACCTTGGTGTTCTACTGCCGCATGGACGGTGGTGCGCTCTTCTTCAGCCGTTTCCAAGGTCGGTTCTTCACTTATAACACAGGCAGTTCTAGCAACTGTTCCTCCGCGGCCTCTGCCACCACGGCCACTGCCTCTTGCACCTTGGTGGGTAGGGGTTCCACGGCCTTGATTTCCTCTGTTACCTTGGGGAAATGATGTTGCCATCTTGGGACAGTTGGCTCTAAAGTGTCCCGGCTCATTACACTCAAAACACAGAGGGCCTTCTCTGGAAGAAGCAGCATACGAGCGGGGGGAAAAAGAGTTGCCTTGTCGCCCTCTGTTGTAGTAGGGGAAATTCTGTTGAGGTTTCTTGTAGGGTTGATCTTTAAGGTTTGCCTCAGGGAGGGTAAGATCTCTTTTGATTCTTCGGTTTGATAGCCTTCATTTCTTTCACAAGGGGCTTTGCTCGTATGAGAGCATCCTGTAATGTGCTTGGCCTCATTGCTTCAAGGCGAGAATCTAGGGGTTCATTTAGCCCTTGGCAGAAACGAGCCACTTGCTGGGAAGTAGTCATAGCTGGGGCATACTTCCGAAGGGTAATAAATTTGGAATAGTAGTCCTCAAGAGTTAAGCTGCACTGTCTAAGACTAAAAAACTCATTCATCTTTATGGATTCATGGGATGGAGGAAGATATCTTTCCTTCACTGCCTGCTTGATATCTTCCCACGTTTGAGAATGCTCGGTGACTTCCTTGTCACGGCACCACTGCTTTCACCAGAGTTTAGCATCTCCAATGAGGCGAAACCGTGCGAGCATAGACTGATTTGCTGCCCCAGTACCGGTAGCAGAGAAATAATCGTCCATCGCCTCAATCCAGACTTCAGCATCCTTCTCAACCTTTGAACCTTCTCCTTTAAAGGAGGGAGGTTGCATTTGCTTGAGCAGGAGCTTCTTCTCCTGGGTATCGGTGTAAAGCGCATTGGGAAGTGGAGGGTGGTCGTCCTGGCCATCATTGTAAAAACAATTTTAAGATTACAAGATTCATATTTGCACAACGCTTAATTTTTGGAGAGTAAAACATTGAAATTATTTTATTTCCAAATATTTACAAGGACAAGTTTTATTACAAAGATCTGAGACTAATATAATTAGTCTTATTTGACATCAAGGGGAATTCCTAGGCTTGACTATGACATAAGGGTAGAGCGGTCCACATGGGTGAAATATGGGGGTTCTGCTGTAGTTTCTAAGACTCTAAAAACTGATGGTAAGGGTGGTAAACTCTGGATTGGGGTAGATCCCAACACCGCTACTCTATCAGTAGGTAAGACCTGCATCACTTTGTCATACACCCAACGATCCTAAGGTATGCGAACCCCATCTATAGTCACCGAGGTGTCGGCCCTAGGGGTACCGACGAACCAAAATAAGCGGATCATCTTCAGCTTCTCAATCCAACGAATCCGCTTAAGGTCGGTGGTGAGGTTCCCAATTTGATCTGCTCGGATGAAGAAGTATCTCGGCCCACGACTCCAGAAATCTCTACCCCATCCTCTTTGAATACGAGAGAAATGAGGGAGGATATCTTCTCTAATATCTGCACCATGGTGTCGCGGAACTCGAAATTCGAGGAGTGACTAGCAGTCTCAAAGATGCATTGGAAAACTAGAAACTTGGAGTAGGCATCTTCCTCTTCCTACAATCATTCAAACATCAATTCAACTTATTTGTTTTAGTAGGATGTCTTTACTAATTAGCATTATGTTAGGTAAAACATTTATTACAAAACAGTCCTTAAACTGCAATTCCTAGGAGCCAAACTTGCTCTGATACCAATTGTAAGGTTCCTCCCTTCTAAAATAGGAGAAACACTTAAGATAGTCCGCTAAGTCTTATCTTGGGAAAAATTTCCTATTCATCGACACCTTGACCCTGTAGAGATTCAAGGATACGATTCATAGGTATGACCTAGCTCTATCCCGCAGGGGGAGCGTGATTTTCTAAACATCAAATCACCCATAGAGCAATTGATCATAAATTGGGCAACTACTAGACTTGATTTCTAGATACAACGCTTTTTTCCTCATCTTATGCAAGGCACAGCCGCTGGCCTAGTCTTCTAGAATAGAGTTGCCCAAGAACCTAACTATCTAACGTAGGGCTTTCACTTAATCTGTTGGAAAGCTACCCGACTAATTGGGTCCACCCGTCCGTAGGATGGTGCCGGGCATTCCATCCTCCCACTTTCCACCCTACTCACGCATCAATTTGTTTTCTAATTAATCCTACCACACTGTTTGACATAAATAAACATATTCCTTAATTAAGGCCTTTTTTCACAAGGTTCGTTAAAACAGCCTTCTTACACAATACAATCATACCAAAGACAAGATGTAATTATATAAAAAGTTTATACATGAACCAATTCCATACAAGCCAAACCGGCTCTCTTATTCTTATTCTGCCCCGATGATCTAGAATTCGGCCTTCCAGCCTCTACATGCTGGGCAAAACCCTACGGGACCATACACCTCATCGTCGGCTGCTGGCGAGGACTCAAGCCGGCCTGTCGCCCTCTCAGGCTCCATCGCTCGATCCTCCCGCCCCTCAGAGGGATGTCTGCACACTAGGGTGGGCTTATTTACCGCACTAGCCTGGGCCCTCAGAACTAGGCAGCCTCATAATCTCTCGCCTCAATCGGCGATCTTTATTCTCCCAAAGGTATGAGGGATACCTTGGGCCATTCCCGGGCTTTGCTAATGACGCCACCCGGCTACACAAGCACGGAACGGAGTTAACGTTGAAGCCAAAAAAAAATCTTGAATTCTAAAGATAACATCTTCAATGCAATTTACTAAATATTCATAATTCATGAAGATAACAATTTCAACACAATTTATCAAATACAACATCACATAATTCATAACTTCATATAATTTTTATGTCGTCATTTTAAGAGGAAAAGACACCATTCATTAACACTAATTTAAGGAAAATCTCTTTTTTTTTTTAAATTAACCAAGCTAACCTGGCCACCGTTTCCTTGAGGGGCTTGAAAAGGGAGGACTGGAGCCGCGTTGGGCGCATCTTCCCCCATCTCGTTGTTACGTGCTCTTCTTGAGGCAATATTTTGTCGTGTCCGAGATGAGGCCATCTTAGGTGTCGCCTTGTAGAGCTCGCTGCTGCGATCAAAACGCTTCAGTCGGATCAGAATTCCGAGCTCATTTGCTCACTGTATGAGCAAAAGAATATGACGCACGAACCCTCGCTTGAGTCAAAAAACCCTTACTAAAGTCTACGCAAATGGGGGGGGGATTGTGAGATGTCCTTAAGGGCAAAGGCAAAAACGTGGAGAGGGCTGGGAGGGGTTGCTGCAAGCCTCTCTGTAAGTCTATTCACACGGGGGGGGAGAAGAGTTAAGGACACTGGCCCTTAGTAAGAGGAGGATGGAGGAAAATTGGCTTATCTGAAAAGAGCCAAATGAGGGGGTGTGAGAGGGGTGGCTGCAAGGGCGGCTGTACTTGCAGCAAGTACGCTACACATGGACGGACGGCGGTACGGGCAGGGTATACGCTACACAAAAATGCGTGCCATCTGAGGAGCACCCCGGGGGTTTATATAGCAGAGGGGTGACGGTACGGGCGCTGCGCAAAGCAAGGACGAAAGGACGGTGTACCTTCAAAGGCTATGGATCAGTGGCCTACATGGGTCTAGGGGAAAGGTACGGTGTCGGTTGTCCGGGAAAGGAGTGGTACGCATGTACCTTATCTGGTCTGGGGGCAGTATGGGTGTCCACGTAAGGGTGCGCGTGGACCATACAGTGGGTGGCCGTCCTTTGGTTCTTGGGCGGTCATTGTACGGGCACCCTAGTAAGTGTGTACGGACCAAATTTTTGGGGCGGGGTACCCAAATTTGGGACGCCCGCCTCGATTTGCGTGCCGAACCGCCTCGGGGGGCGAAAATTTTTTTTGTCCGGGAGGTTCTCCTGGTCGCAGGGGTTCAGACCGTTCGTCAATCGGACGTGCGGTCGTGCATTTATTAAGGTTTAAAGGTCGCCGTTTTTTAACTAAAATGATTGAAATTAGCGTATAGGCTTGATCCGGTGTCCGTTTTGGATGCTGTAAAATCCTATATTAGGGTAAAATCGTACGCAGATTCCAAATTTGGGCTCAGAATTTAAAGATTCTAAGTAGAAATGACTCAAATAATAAAATCATTGATAAAAACTCATAATTACATGGACATTTCTTTATTAGTGAAGATGGGTATGTTACAGGACAGAATAGTTGCCCTATAGCTTTACTCCCGCGAAGAAAGCTCCTCAATCAGAGATCATTTGCCGGTGCCTCCTGTAGAGCTCTCGACAAGGGTGTAGTCACCAACACAAATAGGGAAGAGTAGTTGAAACTCTTACCCTCGTACCGCTTCTTGTGGTTCTCTTGCTTTTGCAGCTCAGCCCTTAGCACGAACCAGGCTCTGATTCCATGAAAAGATGCAGGGAGGAAGAGAGCTTGAGCTCTTGCAAGCACACACACACTCACATAACCCTAATAGAAAACACACAAGGTGAGAGGCTGAAATCTGCTTCTTCTTCACATAACACTCAACACACCATATACAAAGATAAGAGTACACAATAATATGAAAGGTACTCAACCAATACATACACGGGTTCTCTATAGTGTGAACCCAACTAAATGAGCTGGCGCTATAACTATGCCAGTCTCTAGAATGGCTGTCACACAGCCTGTCATCCCACTGGCCGCATATCACCCAAGATCTCACCAACCATGCCAGTGGTGTAAGTGTGGGGCCTATCCCCCAGGCGGGTCACTAGACGAGCTCGATATCTCAACACACCGGACTCCCGGTAGAGCTGACAGCAGAAGCAGTCCCCCCTCATGTGCGGGGTAGGGTTTCTCACTCGGGGCCTCGCCCATGAATGTCCGGGCACGAGACTAGGCTGGTGGTCACTTCGAAAACCGAAACTGGGAAAATTTCCCATGCTCGAAAAGCGGAGACGATTCCACCTTTTTTGAATTTTCTTAACGAATTTTTCTAACGAGATCAAATCTAAACTATCCTTTACCTGAATAAACCAGATAGAAAGAAACTATCACTGATATAATTTGATCATCTGAGCAATTTCAACGCTTTTTTCCTAATCAAGATCAGGCACAGCCGTTGATCCACTCAATTGGGAAATTTATCAGGGAATTAACTAATTACTCGAATCCTAGCGTAACCCTAAGATTTTTCAGTTTGATTATTAAAACTCTAGTGATTCCAGTCTATCTGGCCCATGGGTTAGCCCCATCACCCTACCACTGGAATCGGTAGAACCAAACAAGTACTCACCTATCCATAATTGAATGCCTTTCTTAACTTTAGCTTTAGAAAACAGATACGCACACACTCCTCTTTAAAACTTTAATATAAAAATAATCCATTGACAAAACAGATATGGTCATAGATTTCATAACTCAAAATTTCCATTCAATCCCTTGTTTCACAAAAACAGTACCAATCTGGACTCTCCGTTGGGACCAGCTGGTCACAGTAACATATTACAATAATCATTTCATCAACATACATATATATATCTTCCACGACATACGCATGGGTGTCCTAAGCACCGTGAGCCCGTACATCGCCTGGTCAGAACCCTCCTTAGGTGTCCTGGCACTTCACTCAAGGACCGCTTCGTCGGCCCTTGCCCATCGTACCGGAAGCACACCATTTTTCACCTCTGTGCTTCACAATTGTGCTACACTGCATGGGCATACGTAAAACAATTACTTAATGGAATAAAGAGCGAGACCTCAAAAATGAAAGTGTGGACATACATAAAATAAGTACTCAATGAAATAAAGAGCCACACCTAAGAAAATTGAAATTTAGTAAAGAACATATCCAAGCTTTCATAGTTGCAAGTAGACGGAGAAGGTGACACCAACCAAATTCAAACCTACATTGAATGTGTAATAACAAAATTAAAATAAATTTTCATTGCAAAAGAAAATCATAGAATTATTTACCTATGATAAAAACATGTGAATAAATAAGTGATTAATGTGGCTGATTTATTGAACAACATAGATGAATATCATGGCTGAAATTAAAACTTGTAAAGCCACATGACGACGAGAGAGAGAGAGAGAGAGAGAGAGAGAGAGAGAGAGAGAGGCGGGCAGCAACGATCGAGACCACAACGACCTCAATCTGGAAGAGAGCTACAAAGGAGAAAAGGAAAAAAGCAAGAAGAAATCAAATGTGCATGGTACCGTAATTCAAATGTATGGTATGCATAGTCTTCTTCATGGCAGTATGAGAATTGTTCTATGAGCTGAAGTACTCCATGTACTGTGTGATATGAGGTACACAATATTTAAAAAATGTATGTTGTGAATCACCAGTGTAATAGTGGATAGTACTCTATAAAGAAATATATTGAACAACAAACCGTTTATTAATTATGAAGTTCAAACACAACCCATGATGTTATGCAAGGGAGATACCTCAGTTTGCTTGAGGATGTGAAGGGGATGTTCTTCATATTGTTTCCTACCAATCCTTTTCCTGCAGATGTCCTTCTTTTTTGGTGACACGTATTGTCGTTCCAAAATTGCACAATGCAATCAATCACTTCCGCACGTAAGCAATTAGTCCTACACTTTCTACCGCCAAACACCCACTTGAAGTGTCTGTTGTGAATGTCCACACGGTTCCACTTGAGGTTTCATGGGTGTATGCTAAGAGAATATGCCAATTTCTTATCACTAATTCCCGTAGCACTGGTAGTAGTTTTGTTGAGATGTTAAGCTCAACATGAGCTAACACTCATGAGGCGCCTACATGACCGTTTGACATTTACATCACTGGCGGCTTTAGTAGCTGGCACCGACATATCTTTACTAGAGATTCTATATCTAGACTACACCAACTAGTCCACACCTACCGACTCCTCTTAGCGTGTTCACATTATGGACTACTTTTATATACTCTATTATGTGTGTTACTCACTTTATCTTCTCTGTAGACCTCTTTTGTTGTGTGAAGAAGAAGAAGAATTTCAGCCTCTCACCTTGTGTGTTCTCTTCTAGGGTTTTTGTAAGTGTGTGTGTGCTTGAGCTCAAGCTCCCCTACATCTTTTCAAGTTCCACTACTAACAATCATTTGCACTAGACACCACTTTGCAGCCAATTGCTCGGTAGTGTGCACTCCTTTTACTTCATTAAGACATGGTTAGATTCTCAACTATTGCTGAGGGTATCCCTTCTTTGGGAACTATAACAACTTCCAAAATAGGTTTCATGTCACGATGAGTCAAAATCTTACCCAAAACAGCTCCCTTTGTGGATAAGTCAAGGTTGTGCGTCATCTAGTTGAAACGTCGTACAATTGAAAAAGATAAATGTCTTTGATATCTCTCTGAGCATTCGGTGCCTACCAATTCATCTAAGCTTGAACATGTTTGGTATTCGACATCCTCTGTGGTTGACAATTGTGTTACACAACATGGGCATACATAAAACAATTACTTAATGGAATAAAGAGCCATACCTCAAAAAAATGAAAGCACTGATATAGATAAAATAATTACTCAATGGAATAAAGAGCCAAACCTTAAAAAAAACAAATTTACTCAAGACATTTCCATGCCTTTCTTAGCTGTAGGGGCAGACGGAGAAGGTGATACCAACCAAATTCAAACTTGGATTGAATGTGCAATAAACACAATTAAAACATCTTTTGTATGTTATGCATAGTCTTCTTTATGGCACTATGAGAATTGTACTATTTGGTACAAGTTAAAGTACTCCATGTATTGTATGATATGAGGTACACAAAATTCACAAATTGTATGTTGTGAATCACCATTGTAATAGTTCATAGCACTCTATAAAAAGCAATCTATTGAACACCAAACCGTATATTAATTATGAAGGTCAAACACAACCCATGATGTTATGCAAGGGAGATACCTCAGTTTGCTCGACAATGTGGAGGGGGGATGTTTTTCATATTGTTTCTTGCCAATACTTTTCTTGCAAATGCCCTTATTGTTTGGTCACACTTGAGTATTGTCGTTCCAAAAGTGCACAACGTAATCAATCACCTCCGCACTCAAGCGATTGGTCCTACACTTTCTACCACCAAACACCCACTTGAAGTGTTTGTTGTGAATCTCCACACAGTTCCGCTTAAAGTTTCATGAATGTATTATAAGAGCATATGGCAGTTTTTTTAATCAATAATTCTCATAGCATTGGTTCCAGTGTTGACAATCATTTGCACTGGACACCGCTTTGTAGCCAATTGCAGCAGTGTGCACTCCTTTTATTTCATTAAGAGATGTGGTTAAATTCTCAACTATTGCTGAGGATATCCCTTCTTTGGGAACTGTAATGACTTCCAAAACAGGCTTCATATCACGATGAGCTAAAATCTTACCCAAAACAGCTCCCTTTGTCGATAAGTCAAGGTTGCAAGTCATCTAGTTGAAACGTCGTACAATTGACAAAGAGAAATGTCTTTAATTTCTTGTCAAGAATTTGCCACCTACCAATTCATCTAAGCTTGAACGTGTCTGGTATTCGACATCCTCTGTGCTTGACAATTGTGCTACACAGCATGGGCATACGTTAAACAATTACCTGATGGAATAAAGAGCCACACCTCAAACAATGAAAGCATGGACATACATAAAATAATTACTCGATGGAATAAAGAGCAGACCTAAAAGAAGAAAATTTAGTAAAGAAATCTATAAAGCAATCTATTGAACAACAAACCTTTGATTAATTATGAAGTTCAAAAAAAACCCATGATGTTATGCAAGGGAGATACCTCAATTTTCTCAAGGATGTGGAGGGGATGTTTTTCATATTGTTTCCTACCAATCCTTTTCCAACAAATTTCCTTCTTGTTTGGTGACACTCAAGTATTGTCTTTCAAAATTGCACGACACAGTCAATCACCTCCACACTCAAGAAATTGGTCCTATGCTTTCTACCATGAAACTCCCACTTGACGTGTCTATTGTGAATGTCCACACGATTCTCCTTGAAGTTTCATGGGTATATGTTGAGGAAATATGTCATGGAATTGGTATTAGTTCCACTATTTACAATCATTTTTATTAGACACCGTGCACTCGTTTTACTTCACAATTGCTTGGTATTGTGCACTCGTTTTACTTCATTAAGAGATGTGGTTGGATTCTCAACTACTGCTAAGGATATCCCTTCTTTAGGAACTGTAATGACTTCCAAAATAGGTTTCATGTCACAACGATGAGCCAAAATCTTACCCAAAATAGCTCCCTTTGTGGATAAGTCAAGGGTGTGCGTCATTTGGTTGAAACGTCGTACAATTGACAAAGATAAATGTCTTTGAATTCTCTCCGGTCATTTGTCGCCTAACCAATTCATCTAATCTCGAACATGTTTGGTATTCAACATCCTCTGTGCTTCAGAATTGTGCTACACTGCATGGGCATACGTAAAACAATTACTTAATGGAGTAAGGAGCTAGACAACAAAAAATGAAAGCGTGGACATACATAAAATAATTACCATTAGGAGAAATATGGACTCTCCATTTTTCCCCTTAAGGAGTTTCTCTCACTTCTTTCTCTCTAGAAAAAGATTCTAAAATAATGTTATAATATTAGCTCTTGTAGAATCAAGTAGATCTCTTTATATTGTTTTTAAAAGAGATTCACCTATTATTTTATTATAGTACTATCCCATGTCCAAAGTTAGGACCACCTATCCTCAAAATTCTCAAATCTAAAATAATAATATTCTATTTAATCTAAAAATGTGAAGCATCTAAGATGTGACACTCTTAAATACCCACATGACTTTTTAGCTCCTAAATCCTTCCAAATAGATTGCATTTATGTATTTCAAAATGGGAGAAGTTAAAAAATGGAATAACTTGATGTAGACATCACATTTTCGAATTTCTTTTTACCCACGCCTACCTCTATGCTCTAAGAGTGTGACTGTTAATTAGTATACAGGGGTTTACGAATTTTTTCTTCATTTAGAGACTTCTCTAGATTTTTTTAGAATAAGAAAAGTAGGGTTTTCAGTTTAGGGCGATTTTAGTTTGCTTTGATGAGATATTGCTTTAGGTTTTTCACTTTCCCTCCTTTGTACAGAGAAAATTCAAATCTATGTTTGTTTTCTTTAATGTGTTTAGATCTTCTCAATCATGGGGTTTCTTCTCTTCTGTAACAACAAAGAAATTGAAGGGTATGTTGACTATTTGGTGCCATTTAGTTGGAACCACATATTCATCTTTCCCTTTAATCATCTTTCTATTCATTAATCTCTGTAAAAGAATCAAAGAACAAGAGAGCAATGAAGGTATGTCCATCTTGTTATCTGTTATGTTGTTTTGTTATGATTTAATTTTGTCTGAGTTATTATGTTTTCTTTTCTATTTTGACCATCTTATTGTTCTAAATGTGATTTAGTCATGTATGAAATAGAAGATAATAGTTGAGTTTAATGATGTTATTTCTATGCTATTTGGATTGTTCATTACTGATTTTCTGAGTGCAACAAGTGTGTGAAATATAATTGTTGATTAACAGTATTGATTTAGTTTTGGAAACAAGAGAGTAAAAGAATCAAAGAACAAGAGAGCAATGGAGGTATGTCCATCTTATTATCTATTATGTTGTTTTGTTGTTATGGTTTAATATTGTCTGAGTTATTTTGTTTTCTTTTCTATTTTGACCATCTTATTGGCTTAAATGTGATTTAGTCATGTGTAAAATAGAGGATAATAGTTGAGTTTAAGGATGCTATTTCTATGTTATTTAGATTGTTTATTAGTGATTTTTTGAGTGAAACAAGTGTGTGAAATATAATGATTAATAGTTATGATTTAGTTTTAGGATATATTAAAGTCTATATGTTATATTCAATAATGTTATTTCTTATTTATGAAGTTATTTAGGTGAAACAAGTGTGTTATTTTGATCACAAGTTATGATTTAGTTCTATATTATATTGAAGTTATATTTGGTTATTGTACAAATGTATAAAAGCTACTTTTTTGTTAATAGTTGTATTTTGTCTAGAGATAATTTTTGGTTAATAGTTATATTTTGTCCAAATGCTTACATCTTTCATTAAGTATGTGTGTGAGGTAATGCCAGGGTTATTGGGATACACTAGGAGGCTAACAATGCAAGCTCATAGTGTTTACACATCTATTCGTGCACCATGCTGGGCATGGATGCAAGGATTAATGAGCTCACAAAATCACTAAAGTGAAAAGAAGAGAGAGTATCAGAGTCTGTAAGATGCGATGCATGTTATGGAAAATGCAGTGCATGTTGTCGAGGTAGACAATGTAGAATTGCATTGCAAAATGCAGGGTTTGGAGAAGGACAACAAAAAGATGGCAGCAATGCTTGCAAAGACTATTGTTGCTAGACCCTCAACGAAAACCAAACAAGCACGTGAGCATGTGGGGTTGCTCAAACCACTTCATGAGTTGACCAAAGGGAGTGGGCAATATAATCGGCGGGTCTATGCACATTGTGCAAACATGAAGAATATGTTTTCCAACCCAAGTGAAGAGGTTGACGATGCAATCGCAAAGGTCTTAAGCAAAGGTATGGTGAAGTATGCATTGGAAAACCCAAATTCAAAACCATTGGTGATGATGTTGCAAAAGTATGCTTGAAGGAGTTAAGCAATACCTTCACAGCTACAGATGCTCAAGGCATATGTGACAAGGTAGGGATTAGCTCCCAATTCCTATGCTATGATTTATAAGCAATTGGATGCAGAGTTTAAGGCTGTTCTTAACAAGAGACAGGTGGTTCCCATCCCTAAACCATTCCATGTAAAGCAGGTAGTACGAAAAGATCTTAATGCAAAAGTCTTAGACACAATTAGTGAGCCAATGCATTTGGAACATACATAGATGCTTAAGTCTGGATCAAAGGAAGTGCCCTTCAAATTGCATGTAGATAATAACTTTGTATTGAATGTTTGTTGATGGATTTGGTGAATACAAGGTAGAATGGCATCCTGCTGGCAATTTGAAAACATTGAAATGTATGTTTGGTGTTTCAAATTCAGCATCACTTGAGTTCCTTTTGCTTATATTGCATGCAATCCAGAAAGAAAGGAAAGGATGACAAGAAACAATGGATTGCAAGGACAGGACAACGTGGTGCTCCAACACGTGACCAATGTGTTCAAAGGAATGGAATGTTGGTGCCATTAGATCCTAAGTGGGATCCTAATTTAGAAATGCCCTTAACAAGGGTCCACTTTTGCACCTTCCATTGCATAGTAAGGATAATAGAGAAGTTGGTGTTTGAGTATGTGTGTTTTGCCTACAAGATGCAGCCTGCTTCAGATATGATGATGCAACATGCAAGAAGGTAGAACAAGTCTTATCTAATGTTGGATTGCACTGAAGCCAAGTAGAAATAGAAAAGGACGAGAAAAAGTCAGGAAAGAGTGGAAATTTTCCATGCAAACCGTGTTTTAAGGAGGGAGTGAAGGCTAGGAAATTCTTATCTCCACCACGAGATGAAGATGGTAAGTTGCTTGTAAAACAACCAGAGAAGTACGAAGCATGGAAAAAACTACACATGGCTGTCCCTAATTGGAGCAATAGAGGACGGACGTGGATAGCAAAGGCAAATGTGTAGATTGCACTTGATAAATTGGCACCACTTTTACAAAAGATGACTTTCAATTCTGATGATGCCAATGAATTTAAAGAGGCAGTTGTAAACTTCCATAACTCAATGACAAAGGCATGGACTTCAAATTGCATTACACACTATATGGTCAGAGTGGTCTCCATTTCATTTTTACAATTAAATTGTGAATGTAATATTTTGAGTTTAATTGTGGATCCTGTGTTTTTGAATGTAGCACATACTTGAGGCTCATGGTCCATACTTTTCTGAACAAGGAAGTTTGGCGATATGGTCCACACAAGGCATGGAGCGATCTCATTGGCAAGCTCGATGTGGATTCCAAAAAGCAACGGCACATGGAGGTGGAATCAATGATTCCAATCCTATGAGGCAGTTACTCCAATGGTGGTATAGGAGAATAGAGATAAGATAAGAGGACAAATTAATAAAGTCCAAATCCAATGATACAGAAGGTCCACACAAGGCATGGAGCGATCTCATTGGCAAGCTCGATGAGGATTCCAAAAAGCAATGGCACATGGAGGTGGAATCAATGATTCCAATCCTATGAGGCAGTTACTCCAATGGTGGTATAGGAGAATAGAGATAAAATAAGAGGACAAATTAATAAAGTCCAAATCCAATGATACAGAAGCTATTTGCAGGGCAATATATGAAGTGAGGAAAGCAAGATATAAAAATAGTATGGCCAAAGAACAGCATGCTGAATGGTTGACAACCCAAGAGAGAGTCGGTAGCAAATGGAAATATCGATAGAATTGTAATATGAAATAACATTTTATGTTTATGAGAGTATTGGAGTAATCTAATGTTTTAAATAAATAGGTGTTTGCTAAAGTCAACATGGATAACTTTTTCAAAATAAGTGTTTACCAAAGCCAACATGGATAACTTTTTGATAGTGTTGATATTTTTTAAAAGTAAGTGTCAATAACTTATAGTAAGTTCCATTTATAAATAAAGGTTCTTCTTTCATTTCTTTCCATTCCTCCATTCCTTCTAGCTTGTGATTATGACGCGTACTAAGCAAAGAGCAAACAAGATGCCTTCCAAGACACCGGTTCATTTATCCGGATCTAGTGAACATACTGACACCGACAATGATGAAGGTCAAGCTCCTCCCGCTGCTCCAGCTAGGAAAGCTGCTCCTGCTGCTCCAACTGGAAATGCTCATCCACCTACACATAAGAAGAGAAGATGGAGACCAGGCACCACCGCTCTTCGTGAAATTAGGAGGTTCAAAAGAGTCCTGAGTTTATTATACCCAAGGGCCTTTCTCGAGGTTGGTGCAAGAAATATTGCAAGATCTGCAAAGGGGAAACCACTACAAGTTCTTTTCAAGAGATCAAGCATGTAATGTGGAGCGATGGTCAACCTAAGCGTTGCTTTCTCTTCAAGAGGCGGTTGAAAGTTACTTGGTGGATCTCATGCATGATGGTCATCTGTGCCATCCATGCCGCCCGGTGCATCACACTCAAGCCCTCGGATCTCACTCTTGTTCGTAGGATTCGTAACAATAGTGATGCATTCAACCTTAACCATGACATGGTTCAAAGAGCTGTGTAAATGCCCGTGTATCGTTTTGTGTTTTCACGTTTTCCTTCAGTTCTACTCAACTAGTTGTACTTTATGTGATGTACCGGATTTGGATATTTTAAGTTTCCTTGTTTCCAATGTTGTGTACTAGACTTGCCCATTGATTTGAATCTTTTAAGTTTTCTTCATTTCTAATGTTAGTGTATATTCTTATATTTTCGTGGAAAAAAAATTGCAAGTGCCTGTGCATGTGTAGGTGCTTTTTTATTTGTGCATGTGTAGGTGTATATTCTTAAATTTCTAACAAAAATTGACGCATGATATGCATAGATCATAATGGGCTGAAATTTGTTTTGTGCATAGATCATGTGGCTTACATCATGAGCATGCATGTGCATGTGCAAGTGTTATTTTATACGATAATATTTTTTTTCCTATAAAAAAATTGATGCATGGTCTGCAGTGATCAGAATGGGTTGAAATTTATTTTGTGCATAGATCATATAGTTTACATGTCTTAAATAAAATATCAATCCTATAAAAGGCCTATAGGGCCCTTGTCCGAAGGCTCGCGCGTGTAGAGGCCTTCTTTTTTTAATAGCAGGTCTATACACACGAGCCTTCGGACAAGGGCCCTACAGACCTCTGATGGGGTTGATATTTTATCTAGGAGGTGTTCCATGATACTTATATGTATACATAAAATTAGAGCTCATTCTGATAAGGAAAAATATTTTTAAAAATTAAAAAGTATCAAATTTAAGTATTGAGCTAATTTAGAAAATATATAAATTTTCATCTATAAGTATGGAAGTAAGCCTCATTTCTCATCTTTCATTTCTCTCTCTCACCTCCAAGAGCATGGCTCACACCAAGCAAACTGCTAGGAGAGTCTGGTCCCCCCAGGTGGGACGTGGAGTACCCCCCGTCCAACCACCACCATGGCAGCAACATCGTAAGCGTAGGTCGAGGCGTGGCACTGTGGCTCTCTGAGATTAGGAAATACCAAAAGATGGTGAACCTACTCATACCAAAGCTCTCCTTCCAATGTGTGGTACTACGAGAGATCATGCAAGATCTACAAGACTGTCGTGATAAGAGGTTATGGGTTCACGCAGCATCAAGCCCACTACCTACGCGGTGGACATGCAAAGCTTTGGAGGCACTCTAGGAGGGTGTGGAGGTGTACCTAGTGGACATTTTTGGTGACATGGTGTTTGCAGTTGTCCATGTGAAGAGCGTCACCATCAGTGAAAAGGACATGCAATTGGTGCGATGCATGTGACATTGGAGAGATCCTCTGGGCCAGGATCTTTAGTTTTATTTTTGTATATCTCGCATGAATGTAATTCTCAAAAGCTATGTAAAGCTCGATGTATATCTTTACAAAAATTTTCTCTTATCTTGTGTTGCAAATAAGTCTCTTTTAATTTGAGTTTATATAATTTGTTGATTTATATGCATCTTCGAATGGATATAATTTTTATTTGAGTTACGTGTGTAATTTGAATTTATTTGCTTGAGTCAATTAATAAAATACATTACAAGACACCTATTAAACAAAAAACTCTGCAACCCAAAATTCCATTCATAGCATAAAAATTTACATAGCTCGTCAAAGTTACATAATCATCATACCTATATCCTAGGCTTCTTCCTACTAGGCTCTCCAAACTCTGAAGCCGCCTTGATGGTTGGAATCAAAACATGGAACCCTTCAAGCTCTGTCCTATGAGACGGTGGGATCCTGTACCCCTGCACAATGCCACGGGCCACCACAGAATGTAAAGGCCCTGACTTTTGAGTTGAGAACAAGTAAAGTAACTTTGAGCATCGAAGTAGAACAAATTTTTTCAAACTTGATTTAGTTGGAATAAGTTTGAATGCAGCACCCTTTGTAAGTGCTTTAATCTTCAAAAAGTTATCCGCATACCCTAGAGATCAAGTCTTGTGGAAGACTATCACATCATTGGCAAGTTTGCCAATGTACTCCTTGAGTGCAGAGTCTTGAACCCTTCCTTTGCCCCTAGATCTTTCACTCTGCCTCGATGAAAATTCATCAAGATACACAATTTCCTACAAACCAATAAAATTAATGTCAGCATCGATCATGCAATGCATGGGAGAGGATGATTGTTTTTTTAGAATGGCCCCAAATTTGATATTTAGGGCCTCTAAGGCATGTAGACCCCGCATGTATGATCCCATACCCATCAGAGGCTAAGAAGTGCACTGTCCGAAGGCTCGTGTGGGAAGCCCTGATTTTTACAGATTTAGAGCTTCCCACGCGAGCCTTTGGACAGCGCACTTCCCAGCCTCTGATGGGTATATGATCATACATGTGGTGGGGTCTACATACCCTAAAGGCCCTTAATATCAAATCTGGGGAGGAGCAGCTGGTAAAAGGAGATACCTTTTCTACTTTGTCAAGCTCCTTCTGCAAGGGTGCCTCCAAATTTGCTCCTAGAATGGGTCTGCCATCGTCCGGTTGGACCATAGGTGTCACATGCTGTGGTCGCTTTCCGAAGAGGTCATTATATGCAAGCGCTCGAACTCTTCATCTGAGATCTCATATTTGAGGATCTGCATCCTCAATCTTCTTTTGGATGAAAATGATAGCAAAGATATCATATCACCCTACCTCATCAACTTGTGGTAGGGCTTCTTGGGGTAATCAAAGTTCAAGAAATCATCACTGGCATCTTGCACAAGTATACTATATAGTTCCTCCTCCCTCAAGTCCAAGATCTCCAACACATCCTGCATGAGGAGGTACTCCACCCCTTCGATGGTGATGGCACTCAATGAAGGTAGTGGTGGGTCGTGACTTTGGGTTTCATCAGGCTGGATGGATGCAAGCGCCATGCGAGAGCTCTCTGCGGCCTCAACGACATGGTCTAGAGTGGCCTCCTCTTGTAAGGTTCCTCCTCGGCCTCTAAAAGATGTATAAGTTCTCCTCTCAGTCCCCTATAATCATCCCCCCTATTTCAGAATGCAAGAAAACACTCTTTTTCTTTGTTTTTGGCCTAGAGAGAGAAAATATTGTAGAGAGAGATAATACAGTTTTGAGATATTTTTGGATATAAAGTTATCCCTTTTATTTAAGATGAATTTCCCTGAAACAGAAGTTCAAAAAGAGTTTTCTAATATGCATTAGAAATTAATTGATGAATATGTGCATTAGACACCTTAGCCTTAGGGTCCACATTTTCAGAAAATTATGGATTAAGGTCCAAAGAGTGTTCTAAAGGGCCAATAGGGTTAATCCAAGTGTTGGAATAAGAAAAATGCAAGAATAAAAGAAAATCCTCCGAGTTGACTAGTACATGAGTTAATAGTAAATAAATGGGGACTTATTAATAAAAAAATATAATTTTTCACCTCAGGAGCTCATGAAGGAGGCGCCTAGAATCCTCATGATTACTCCAATTTTTAAATTTAAAAAATGAGATTTTTCATCTCTCCTCTTTCAAGTTGGATCAAAAAAGTGGACCTGACTGGTCCAAAACTTGTCCAAATTGGATCAAACTGAAGCTGTAAGCCTCTAGATCCCAGTTGGACTTGGTTGGTGGCCTCCCTCACCTATAAATAGAACCCCATTCCTTTGTATTTTCATCTTAGAGTAATTCTATGCTAGTGTAATTTTTAATTTAGTGTATTTTCCTCTGCCCTCTTCATTGGCCCTCCATTGTGAAGCTTTGGGGCTTCACTAATCCTCATCTTCTCTTGGAGATTACCCTCTTCTTCTTGGTGGCCAAGCTTCTTCTTTCAGGGCTTCACATCTCCCTAAAGAATCAAGCCAAAAACCAAGGGTAAGCCTAAAACAATGGTGTTTTTCTCTCTTTTTGAATGGTAGCCTTCTTCCCAACCTCTCTAATGCTTGGGAAGCATTTTAACCCATGGTTTCTTCTTAAAACCATGATTTTATTAATTTATGTTGTGTAAATGCATTAATGTTAATCTTTTATGCTTAAAAGTAATATTTTTGAATTGTAAATCTCTCTTTTTGAAAGAATACTCACCTATATGGCTAAATCCTTCTTGGAAGGATAGATCTTAGTCCTAATCTCATTTTCTTACCCAAAACTCTAGGACTAACAAGCTAGAGATGGAGATTAAGCTCATTTTTATGATTTTTAATCTAATTAGAATGAGAATCAATTCATTTAAGCTTTTTTTATGTTAAGAAAATTCATATTTATTCATTTTAAGTTAAAGTGCAACCCGCAAGGCTGATGCTCGGATCGACTGCTAAATTTCTTTATGAGTCAATAATCACACACTTTGGTTGCCCCCTCGAGCTCGTGAGTGACAATGGGACACACTTCATTAATGAGGTAATCAAATTCCTCTTGCAAGAGTTCCTTGTCACCCACACAAAGCACGAACAAAATCATGTGTGCCATTGGAGGCCAGCCTTGTCGGCTACACTTTGGGCTTATCGAACTTCATACAAGGCAGCAACCAACGCTACCCCTTTCGGTTTAACCTATGGTATTGCAGTGGTCATGCCCATGGAATTCTTGGTTTCTCAGCCTACATATAGCTATGCTTTAGGCTTTTTGAGCTTGAAAAGCTTGATGAAACACGCCTTCTAGCTGTATATAGCATGATTGTCAAGAAATTAAGGCGTAAACAATGGTTTGATGACCAATTTAAGGATAAATAGATGACTGAGGGTGACATGGTCCTCTTATTCAATACCAAGACACACAAGAAAAATCTCAAGCTCAGAGGATTAGGACCTTTCCTAGTCACTGAGATAACACCGCAAGGCGCAATGCGCATTGAAACACTTGATGGTGTTGAGATGGCTGGTTACTTCAATGGTAGCAAACTAAAACCCTACTATGGCCCTCTCACAAAGGTTACCCACAAAGGTTACCTTAAAAGCCATCCATGATAAAAAAAAATAGTGAAAGAAGGACCATGAGGATATGAAATGCACTGCAGAAGAAGAATCCAAAGCAAGCCAAGCTTAGACAACAAAGACATATCATGGTCAATATGGCCCAAGTGGTCGACTTAGAAAAAGAAGATTAGGAGATAAAGCCAGCTCGGTTGTGGTTAGGAATGACCACCCTGACAAGCTTTGTCCAAAAAATAGCTCTTATTGATACAAGATCTAGTTACAATTTAATGTCTTATGAAACATGGTGTTCCCTTGGGGAACCCACATTCAAAGAGACCCTTGCCATTGTTACCCCATTGTTGCATCACAACATGTTCATTGCGTAGGCATAGTCACACTTTTATTCCACATTGGAAATAATCCCTTGGAAGGGAAGTTCCACATAATGCCTGTAGGAACAATGTGAAGAGATCCTCCTTGGAAGGGGTTGGATGGGACATAACCGATGCAACATCGACCGGGATGCACGAATGGCGACCCTACAATTGGCTTCAGGCCAAGTAATTGTTCTCATGATGGATGAAGAGCCCATACTACCCACTACTTCCCCATGCCAAGAACTTCCCATTCCACCACCCATAATCATCCTATCACCTCACCCTTATCAATCCGTCCCCCTGAAAAAGAGGCCGTTAATCATGCCAACCACATCAATGCCTCACACACTCCCCACCACCACACACAGTAGCAACCCACTCTCACATTGCCACTTCACAAGCTGTTGCCCCACCATGTCACACTAACCCAACTAACATTGCTAACTTTACTTACAAAACTCCACAGGGTTTGCTATCTCGCCATTGGGTACCTCGAAACCTTCTTGCAGCGCAAGGATATTATGCGGGCGAATCAAAGTTATGGATCCCCAAACAGTCCAACCATACCCCTTGCCCACAGGCACCCAAATCTCCTCATCCCCAACATCGGCAACATATTCGCCAACCTTAAGCCTATAGGGTACCGGACAAACGCAAGCCCAAGCGCTCTCCATAGCATTCTAACCCTCAACTGAACCCTCAAGTCTTTAAAAAACCAACCCCCCAGTGGATCTCGATCTCCCACACTCACCAGCCAGCCAACAGCAACATGTCAGAAGCCTCCGACTCCTCCCAAGAGGTCCTCCGACATACCTCTATCCAGAGGAAGAGACCTGTGTGGGTGGTCGTTTTGAAGAATATGCAAAGCACCTAACCCAGTTCTCTCATCTCAAAGAAGCACTCATGAAACAAGTCAATTGGGCATACTGTACACTCCCTTATGAAGAACAATCATAAGGTGGAGCACAAGCTCCTTTATTACACCGGACCATGTTACAAGGCCATGGCTGCATACCCCAATGTGGTACACAGAAGCTAGAACAACTTGGTTTGTTGAGACTGTCCACCTTAGAGCCATGGGGGGTAGGCCTCTACAATGCCCTATACTTCACAGAGACCTACGATGCCAATCAGCACACTGGCATAGTAATAGATAACAAGGGCCAGAGGCACCAGATACATCTCAGCGTGGAGCTAGTCGGGGATGCTTTGTCACTCCCCCATATGGATCAGCCATACATCCATCTCAACAATGCATCAAAGCTCACTAGAGTTCTATACAGGGGCAACCCCAACAAGGACGGTGTTGAATGGGCGAATATTGCATAGGAGGATCTCGTCATACCCGCATGAGCATTACACTTATTACTCACCACCAAGTGGACTGACCGTTTCAGTCGCTGCAGCATGTCTACTTTGGCTCAGGTCCACCAAGGCCAGACGGTGAACTGGGCGGATTACCTTTTCAGAGAACTGCACGCAATTTGTTTGAACCCCCAAGGGAACCTAGCGGCTGCTACCCTACTTACCAGAGTAGTCTACTATGTAGCTAGATGGGAGGATTTGCCCCAGGCAATCCAACTAAGCGGCCCAGATGCAACAGTGACCTTATTAACCTCTCCATCTACTTCTCCATCTACTTCTCCTAACCCCCCACCAGAATAGAGGCCACACCATGCGCCAATAGTTAGAGAACAGGCTTCGCCGCCCCCCAGCCCAGGACCAACACAAGAAGAGCTCGTAGTAGCTGCAGAAGCCACCAAGAAGACCGCAGAGGAAGAGGAAGAGCGACAAAAACAAGAGTTTTTCAACAGGAGCCTCTTTGAAACACCCCCTCTAGAACGCTTCAACAAAATTCCATCATATGTAGAGGCAGGCCCTTGTTCCCCCAGCACTACACAAAACACAGTCAATACTCTCCGTTGGGCACATTTGGAAAGCTTCCATTCTAGTCAGGCTTATGCAGAGAGCATACATGCGGCCCACGGAGATGTACCCAATTTTACGCTCGACTTCTCCCACATGACAAGAGAACTCATCACACAAATGACTGACTGTATTTACCGTTAGCCGGAGGTGGCCCAGATGTCGCAGAGAGAGATGTTGCTAGCCAAAGCCTAGGAGTGAGTTCTGTCTGAGGATCTACACCAAATAAACCTCCAGTACATGCAGTTGCAAAAGAAGTTTGATGAGCAGGCAGACCAATTTTGAGGAATGCCATTACCCGCATCACTATGCTTCAGCGACAAGTTACTCAAGCCCATGTAGTAGCGGCCGAAATGGCCCATCACGAGCTCACTATCATCGAGGGCCTGCATCAAGATGCACAAAGTCGGTCCCAGACTGCGGAGGACATTCTTGCCCACACTCAGATAGATTTTGTCAAGCATCGGGAGCTTACAGAGCCCACAATCCGTACTTTGCAAGAGCATCTCGGAGATGCTGAGGCCCAGGCAGCACAACCTCCTCCCACATCCTCTACACCCTCCTCCAGCACCTTAGACAAAAAGGTGGATGCCTTGATGGACACGGGCGACAGAGCTCCCCATCTTGGCCCTCCCCCCATAAACTCCCTACCAGCTCGTCGATCTCCATTTTCAGAGCATCCGTCTAAACCTCTTGCAACATAACCTCTACATCGGCCAACAAAGGAAAAAACTAAATATCCTTAATCCGAACACAACAAGATAAACTCATTGAACTCTAAAGAAAGAGATTTCAACAAGTGAAAATGTCGATGAGATTACACTCATCAATACATGCAGGTTATAGATAAAAGAAATTTATCTTAGACAATGCCTACATTATAACTTTAAGTGAATTCAAAAAATGAGATTGTCTTTGAATGTTGAGGTCAACATGCCAAGTGATGTAAGCAAAGCAACAATCTTGAGCCCAAATTATCCCATAAGATAATATATGTGAGGGATCACTAGAGTCCCATACCGCCATGATACCACCCATACATACCTTAACAATTTGAAAACTCCCTAGTATGCCATCTAGGAAATATGAATAAAATCCTGTATAAAAGGAATAAAATGACCTTATCCCCCCCAGACTTTCACATACTAAAACCTGTCTCTATATACCTGAGACTACATCAAGGAATAACTCTTTCCAAGTACATCATTAGAAATGAAATTGAATTATTGGTGCCTTTCTAATGATAACTACCCAAAACACAATAAAGTTAGAGTAGAAAAATAACTCACCTAGATACATAAGCAACTAGGTATCTGAGTTGGAATATGTACAAGAGTACAAGCAATATACTCCAAAATTACGTGCAAAAAACGAAGGCAAATGCTACCTTCAAAGCACAGAATTATCATGATTTTTTTCTAATTTTCCCTAATTTTATAGGGCCTCAAAATACGATAATTTTGAATTTCACCAAACCTATCTTATGGCATTCCAAACCTATATTTTTCTAAAAAAAATTTAACAATTTAATTTGCCAAAATACCATTCATATTTTATAAATACCAATTTTTTAGGATTTCTAAAAATAATTTCTAGAAATTTTCTAATTTTTTCTGAGAATCCCATCGTTCACGAAATTTTCGATTACGCCCGACAATTCTCAAATCCAATGAAAATTTACAATTTTAATGGATTTTTTAATTTTTTGGGTCAAAAAATATATTTTAAAATGAATTTGAATGGTCATTGGGTGGGCGCCTGAATGGACACACCACATGCCAAACACCAACCCCACATTTTTCAAAAAATTAAAATAACCTTTGTCTAATTTTTCACTAATTTCATGATTTTTTTAAAATTTTTAATTTACCTCAAACGCGTTTAGAATATGAACGACAAAAAATTTCAGAATCCCAATAGTTTTCCCGGAATACGGAAAGCCAACAGTTTCAGGGAAATGAAAAGACAAAAAAAAAATCGGAATGTGAAAGGTCAAAGGTTTTCGAAATCCGAAAGGTCAAAAGATTTTCCGAAATTCGGAAAGCCAAAAAGGTTTCTCGGGAATGCAGAAAGCCAAGAGATTCCAAGAAAATAATTTCAGAAATTTTCAGAGATTTTTTTTCAGAAATTTGGTTACTCTCTAGCTCAAAGGTTACTTTTAAAGGTGGTTGGGTGTGAGTTACAACAATCATTATCCCCCATAAGGTTACTTTTAGAGGTGGTTGGGTGTGAGTTACAACAATCATTATCTCCCATAGGTGCTCCATTGGGTTACTTTTAGAGGTGGTTGGGTGTGAGTTACAACAATCATTATCCCCCATAGGTGCTCCATTGGGTTACTTTTAGAGGTGGTTGGGTGTGAGTTACAACAATCATTATCCCCCATAGGTGCTCCATTGGCTACTCTGAGTTACAAAACGATCATTACCCCCCTAGTGCTCAACTAGCTACTCTCAGGTGGTTAGGTATGATACACACAATAAACAAGATGATAAGATAGGTGTGTACTCATATGTGACCCCTCTTTTACAACAGATGGCTAGGGTAGTGGTGGTAGCTCGATGTTGCTTAGTGTTTTTGCTGGCTCGAGATCTCCTTGATTTTTATTGTTGCTTTCTATGTTCTTCATATCGATGTCGTGTCCTTCTTCATCTTGTTGATTGCTTCTTGGTTCTTGGTCTTTGCTCTTTGGCTCTTTGATAGCTTCTTTGGTGTGGACGTCATTCTTCTTGTTGCCACTTGAAGTTTGGTTTATGATTTCCTTATGTGCCTTTGATGCATTTAGTGTGGATGCCATGATGTGTACTATGGTCATCTCATGCACTTGTGCTTTAGAGATGCTTAGGATTGTGATTTATGCCTTCATTTTTTACTTTGTGAGGTGCTTGATTTGCCCAAGGATATGTGACCCTTCCCAAATGAACTTCCCAATGTTTTATGAGAGGGTCTTACCATGAGCTTGTGATAAGTCTCTATGGTAGTGTATGTACTCTCTTACGAGATTAAGTGCAAGGAATGATTTTTAAGTTTGAGTGCAATGATTAAGATGCAAGGAAAGAAGTGATTAAGCTTGATATGTTTGGTTAACCAAAAACTATTAAAATCATGCAAAGTGCAAGATTATGCAATGACAGAGGATATTAGTGGATTAGAATGCAAATGGATGTTCCCTAATCCAAAAGAAACCTAAATGTTTCAATTTTGATACCCAATAAACCCAATTTTTACTAATCCGTTGTTGCTAACATTTGATAGAGATTAAGAAGGCTTAATTAGCAATACAATGAGGTGGAGGGAAAAGTTGAGCTTGGATAGCTTGAAGTTTAGAGGGCTTTTAGCATAGGATCCTTACCATGAATGTAATAAAGTTTCTTGAAGCAAGAAATCCAGCTAATATTGCACAAAAAATGTGGAATGAGCTTGCTCAACCCGTCTATTTATCATAGGTGGATGTAATCTAAGTTTACTCATGAGATGATGATGAGTGTGTGCAATAGACTCTTAGGTTACAAGATTAAGACTTGTACTCATCATATTTAAGAGGCTTGAAGATGTGTGCAAGTGATATGATTTCATTGCTTGAAATGGTGCCCTTTTATATGAGGAGGTACACCCTTGGGCTTGTACAACAGTGTCGGATATATCCTTTTGCTCATGTGGCTTCATGCTATGCTTTGCACTTTCTTGGCTACTCAACTCACTCCCTATCTCTTCCTTGTGCTCTTTGGCACCACATTTCTCAATAGGTTTCCTGTCCACTGCATAATTCAGGGTTTCCTTACATCCATCTGTGTGGAATTACTATCCTTTTTACATTGCCATGCTGAGAGGTTTCCTTATACTCTCATGGTCTGGTTGGATGTATGTCTTGCTGCCCCCACTTGTCAAATTTGTTCTATCAACCCACTCCATTGTTGATTCCACTTTGTCGGCTTTACCATTGACCATTTTCAAATGTATTAGCATTCAGTGGACCTTGATAGTTTATCTCTTGCTGTTATTCACAATGCTCACATTATCTGTTTTTGTTGACTCAGTTGAGCCTGTTTTGGCTCTAAATCCGTCCTCTACTACTTCTGCCATTCAATCAGATTCAGCAACCCAACTGTCCCATATTGCTCTAATGACATGGTGATGCGTTAACTAAAGAGGATGCAGCCATTGTGATCTCCTGTTGAGCAGTGGGACACGCGCTGCCTCTAGTCATACATCTTATTTTATTGATCCCACCCTTGCTGCTTCCACATTACATGAGCAGCCACCTTCTCTTCTTGATGCTTGGAAACTGATGATTGGGGGTTACAGTCATGCATTTAGCCTTCTGCTCCTGCTGACATTCTATAGATTTAGCAGAAAATGGCCATAATGATTTTCTCGTGACGTTACAACATGCATTTGCAATTGTAGACATTGGACTTTTTGCATAACTATTTGGGTATCCAATTTATACCAATTAAGGGGAGACGGCTCCAACTATCTTACAGATGCTTTTTGATGCTACTTATTATCAATAAACTATCGGATGCCTTATTACAAATGCAGTACCCATCTTGAAATTCAGTATGCAGTGTCACAATGAGAAAATTTCCACATTGCCCCAACTTTAACATTGGCATGCAGTGAAGTATAAATGCATTTTCTTTATGCTTGCCGCCTCCACTGAAAGGTATTCTGCATGTGAAGACCTGACACTAAAGTGTCAATCCGTGGTAACTATTTTTGATAGAAGCCACTTCATGTTGTGAATCTGAGTACAGTAGCATTCACAGCTATTTAAGAATGTGTATGGCTCCGTCGTCAATTGACAGCTCTTGGTATTAGATAGCCGTCTTCTACCAACATTTTACCTTGATTTGGGTTTACCCAGTTTTTGCTACACCTTGTACACGTTCAAACCCTACACACGAGCACTTTTTTACCCTGTGCTGGTAGGGTTTTTTTTTCCCATGTGAACACACTCTTGTGTGTTAGCCATGTCAGCCCTAGGGCAACAGCTATAGTACTCTTTTACTCCACTCATTTCATATCATTATCATCGATTAATTTCCAGGATCGAGCTTCGTCTCTCTCGCTTTCTGAGCTTGTCTATCATTGTATGTGCGTGTATGTCTGTGTGAGTGTGCAGAGCATCTTCTCCCTAATCCAACATTATTTTCCATCTTCACCTTTATTGGAGAAGCCTCATGTACCTTTAGTCCCAACTGATGCATTAAAGGTTCCATCATTAAGAAGATCTTGGCTCCACCTCTACTAAGACCTTTTGGAAACCGTTTGTCCCTTAATCACACAATCCAAAGTGGGAAGACGACATTTCTTGGACCTCCAATGATGTTATGAGAACAATAGGAGCAGGCCAGGCTTGCTCACTCCTCTTTCTGGTAATTTTGATGCTCGTAGTTCTATTTATTTCCTCCTTACCTCTCTGCGGACACAAAGCAAAAACCCGAGGTTAATGAATTTTAGGTCCTTGCTTGCTCATATCTTCTCTCCAATTGTATGGTCCACCACTCCATGGCCAAGAATAAAATCTAATAACCCAATACTCCCTTCCGCCAACATCTTCTCTTTTTCTCTTCTTTTGTGTCACATCGGATGATTCCTTATTCTCTAACTGCTTATAGGCTCGTGTTGTCTTCCCAAAAAAACATTCCATTGCCTCTTCTTGTTCTATTTCCTCTTGCTTTTTATCTCTTTCTTCCAACTCCACTACATGTACCCCCCTATCTGGTAAAGGTGGAATAGGTGCAATCATCTCCACTGATTCTCTACGTGGAGGATTATTCCCCCTATCTTGATTCCCTCCTTACAAAGATGGATTTCTTGGCATATTAGCCCTTCGAGGAATTAGAACATGATAGATAGAATAAGGCTCACCTAGATTTCACCTAGGATGTGCGGACAATTATACATACCATGGCCACATTCATTACAATTGCGACAAACCAACTCTTGTTGTTGTCTCCTAGGCAGCCTTACTATTATATGCACATTATGTGTACATATACTACTAGGAGGCTAACCCACATTAGGCTTGTGAGCATGGGAGCATGGAAGCATGGGAACAAGCTCTAGTGGAGCATGGGAACAAGCTCTATGTGTACATATACTAGGAGGCTAACCCACATTAGGCTTGTGAGCATGGGGCATGGGAACAAGCTCTAGTGGAGCATGGGTTAGGACTAACCTTATGGGTTAAGGTTAGGTTCAGGCATCCAAGGTTCACACATGGGAAATGGAGAGTCAAGAGTCACTTGAGGGCCCTCCTATATAATAGGGGCATGGGGCACACTCAAGGGAGGCTTGGGGGCTTGGGAGGCCAAGGCTATGTTATCAAGAGACCATAGCCTAAGCCTCAAGAGAAAAAGAAACCTCTGAAAATTTTCAGAATTAATCTCTAAAAAAAAATCAGAATTTTTTTTCCAAGAATTAATTTCAAAAATTTTCAGAGATTTTCAAAGGCTAATACATCTGAAAAAGAAACCTTGGTCAATGGTTAAGCTGACAAGGTGGAATCAACAATGGAGTGGGTTGATAGAATAAATTTGACAAGTGGGAGGCAGCAAGACATACATCTAACCAGACCATGAGAGTATAAGGAAACCTCTCAGCATGGCAATGTAAAAGGGATATGTAATTCCACACAGATTGATGTAAGGAAACCCTGAATTATGCATAGTGACAAGAAACCTATTGAGAAATGTGGTGCCAAAGAGCACAAGGAAGAGATAGGGAGTGAGTTGAGTAGCCAAGAAAGTGCAAAGCATAGCATGAAGCCACATGAGCAAAGGGATATATCCCACATTATTGTACAAGCCCAAGGGTGTACCTCCTCATATAAAAGGGCACCATTTCAAGCAATGAAATCGTATCACTTGCACACATCTCAAGCCTCTTTATGAGTATAAGTCTTAATCTTGTAACCTAATTGTGCTTGAGTCTATTGCACACACTCATCATCATGAGTAAACTTAGATTACATCCACCTTAGATTTATCACATCACTCATGTTTAATTAGTATAATATTAGGCTTGATTAGGTAGATGTTTTGCTAGTAGAGAGCTTGATCCATGGATTTCGACATGGTATCAAAGTCATCCCTCTCCCCATAACTTCTTATTAGCTAATCTCTATATAATTAGTACTAATCTCATCATCAAGTTCACTAATCATCATCTTATCTTTTTGCCCCCTTTGTGGCCTAGATTTGCCAAGCTCCATTCTCCTCATTCCCTTTGCCATTGCTCAAGCTGTACAAGCCACAGCTCCTCCACATCAAGCCGACCTCACATTCCGAAGGATTTAAGAAAACTCGGCCGCGTTGCATGAAATCGTTGTTTTTCTACAAACTGGTTATTTGAGCCATTCACTGAGTGTGCATCAAATTAGGGCAAGCCCTCTTAGGAGATTGCAACCCATTACCCAAGCACTCCATAGCTCAAATCTTGTGAGCATTGGTGTAGTAGCGACATGGGGAGAAGCAGATAAATAGACGGGTTGAGCAAGCTCATTCCACAGTTTTTGTGCAATATTAGCTGGATTTCTTGCTTCAAGAAACTTTATTACATTCATGGTAAAGATCCTATGCTAAAAGCCCTCTAAACTTCAAGCTATCCAAGCTCAACCTTTCCCTCCACCTCATTGTATTGCTAATCATAATTAAGCCTTCTTAATCTCTATCAAATGTTAGCAACAATGATTGGTAGAAATTGGGTTCATTGGGTATCAAAATTGAAACATTTAGGTTTCTTTTGGATTAGGGAACATCCATTTGCATTCTAATCCACTAATATCCTCTATCATTGCATAATCTTGCACTTTGCATGATTTCAATAGTTTTTGGTTAACCAAACATATCAAGTTTAATCACTTCTTCCCTTGCATCTTAATCATTGCACTCAAACTTGAAAATCATTCTTTGCACACTTAATCTTGTAAGAGAGTACATACACTATGTAAGACCCTCTAATAAAACATTGGGAAGTTCATTTGGGAAGGGTCACATATCCTTGGGCAAATCAAGCATCTCACAAAGTAAAAAATGAAGGCACAAATCACAATCCTAAGCATCTCTAAAGCACAAGTGCATGAGATGACCATAGCACACATCATGGCATCCACACTAAATGCATTAAAGGCACATAAGGAAATCATAAACCAAACTTCAAGTGGCAACAAGAAGAACGACGTCCACACCAAAGAAGCTATCAAAGAGCCAAAGAGCAAAGACCAAGAACTAAGAAGAAATCAACAAGGTGAAGAAGGACACGACATCGACATGAAGAACAAAGAAAGCAACAAGAAAAATCAAGGAGATCTCAAGCCAGCAAAAACACTAAGCAACATCGAGCTACCACCACTACCCTAGCCATCTGTTGTAAAAGAGGGGTCACCATATGAGTACACACCCATAACAACAGGACAAACTCCAACTAGGATTTGTATCAATCATATGGCTGTTAGATCTCTAATGTATCCAAATATGTATCACTTGTTAGAACATCTACGTATCTAGCATTGTATCAATCCCTAGGCATTAGAACATCTGTTGTAGAGGGGTTGTTGGAGATAACACATGTTCTCTAGTCATTTATAGTTGTACGGGTTCCAAAGACAAAGTGTAGCCGAAGTGTGTAACTACGTGTGAACACTCCTTACAAGTGTATATGAGTGTGTGTTTATGTGAAAGTAACCCTTGGGGGGTTCACCTAAACATATGTAAGTATAGCATGTGAGTTCAAATGAAGGGATTTTTTAATTTACAATTTTAAGAAAAATATATTTACACAAGGGATTTTTTAATCGATTTTGGTTTTAAAAACCATAAGTCTATAAAGAAAAAGGGGTCATTTTGCATGTGATACATAGGGTTTCTTAGTATTGCATACCGCAAGAAACAGCCTTTTAGGCTTGGATTTGATATCGTGCAAGTGTGTAGGAATTTTCCCCTGGTAGATTATTAAGTCAAAAGATAAGGCTACGTTCCTTTAAAAAGCATGTACTTGGTGGAGATTTAATACATCAATCAAATCTTTATTCAGTCGTGCGCTCTTCTCTCTCTCTCTCTCTCTCTCTCTTCTTCCACACACCAATGGGGTTCTTTGACCGCCATAGCTCTTCCCTTTCACCTCTCAAGTTCTGGACTCATATCATCAGGAGAGATTCAACCCAACCTTGTGTAGATGGTGATGTTTAATTTTCTGGATATTGTTTATGTTATGGCTTTTGTGTTTGATTTTCTCAAGGCCTATGTATACGTTTATGTTTGTTGATATGTGTAGAGGTAATTTTCTCAAGTGGTACAAAGGTCCTGACACTTTCATTTCAATTTTTTTCTTAAGGAGAATCTTCATATATATAAAGATAAGTGTATATACTATAGGGGAAAGTACATGAGTTGAGACACTAGTATTCATGTATGTGTAAGCATTTGTGAGTTACCCATGGAGGCAGTGGCCCACCATGGTTAAAGAGAGGCAAAGTTTCCAATATTGTGTTGGGTAATAGTAGGTGTTTACCTAGGTTAGAATGACAATGATGAATGACAAGATTTTACCAAGTTTTGATGCTATGGTCAGGTGGCATGTAAGTTCATTGTTTGCTTCATTGTGGGAGGGATCATGTGTGCTCTTTGTTGTTGCTTGTGGGAATAAACTCCAATAGGAGCACAAGTTAGCATGTTTGTGTGTGCACCAATATTGTTTGCAAAGATTAAATCGTTGAAATGTGTGTGAGGAGTGTAAAATGATTGGGTTAGTGTGATAGAGAATGACTAGGATAGATAAGATTGAATGATGTAAGGGATGAGGTCAAGTGAGTGATGTAAGAAGTGATGTTATGATAAGCCTTTAAGGCTATACATGGTGTACTTGGCCTCACTAATTGCATTTGAAAATGGCTCAAGAATAGTAATCAAGTGAGAGTGTGTAAGTTTAAATAAATAAGGACGAAAGATGACAAAAATCCAAAAAACAAAAGAAAAACAGAAAAAAGAGGAAGCAACCTCCTTCGACTTTGCTTGGTGATGGTAAATAAACTAGGGCCACGATCTTATTAGTTTCTATATACATTCATTGTACCTACAAGTAGCTTGTGATGCAAAATTTCATTTCCTGTTTTTAAATGATTTTAGACCTCATGATGGCTTTTTGAACCACTTGAGAACTTTCCAAATTGCACGTCTAAATGCATCAATGGGATATAAGGTTATTGCTCATAGGTTTGCCTTGACTACCTAGGACTAGCTCACATTCATCAACCAAGCATGAGCCTTTGCAGATGATGCAGAGAGATTAAGGACTTCAATCAAGGAAGCTCTTGCTCATTGTTGCTGCTGCTCCTGACCTAATCCGTACACGTTTTCATCCTTCTTCGCCTCTTTCGCATTTACCAAATAAAGCAACTTTGAGCCATGCAACCATCCAAATAGGGCAACTCTTGTTTGCTCTCAAAAACCAAATGCAGAAAGAGCTAGTGCCTCTTGCTTAACATAGGGATGGATAGCCAATTTTTATGACGCAAGGCATACCCGTTACCCCCACTTCTATATGTCAGCCATGTGTGGAGATCAATTGATAAGCATTTGCAGATGCTAAACTATCCCTTGAGCGTTCATAAAGATGGTGGGATAAGCATCTGCAGATGCTCAACTATCTCTTGGCCACTAACTAGGTTAAGAATGCATGAAGCGATGTTACACAATTTATGCTTCGAGCATTGGGTAGAGGGTCTCATGTCATCATGAATAAAGCATGGAAAGGGGGTACACTCCAAGCACTCTAAGTCTTGATTCTTTTTTGCTCATATGATCCTACAAGAAAGCCCTAGTAGAGGTGCTACCAAGCTCGAAAAATAATAGCAACAACAACAAAAGCAATAGGAGCGTGACTTGACATCCATCAAAAGCACCGCCATAGCCAAAATGGTCTGCTTTCAGAACAAGGGTTGATTCACACCACCACATAATTGCTCTTTCCCACCGTGCAGAGTTATTGCATCTGAAAAAGTGGAAATTTGATGAAAGCCAGAGAGAATGAGACTAACAAATAAATACACGAGGGCATGCCCAGGCTAAGGCTACTGGTAAAGAGGCATACACCAAGACAAAGCAAAAGTACGCCGGGGGGCTCAGGCCAGCGTAGAAAGCTCGTTTTTCACAAAGTCGGAAATTGACGGTCGGGCTAGACGCCATTTTCGTCAGATCCAAGAACAGTCTGACCGCCGCAGCTTCTTAACCCTAGAACCACAACCGGCCAATATCAGAACCGTGGGGTTGCAAACCCTCCTACGAGTCCCATCCCTATACCTCTCCAAGCTATGTAAAGCAAGAAAATGAGCTTTGCTGCTAGGGGCATGTTCCTACACCTTTATTTGATGGGGGGAGGGGCCTTTCCTCCAACATAGTGTGGACTAGGAAAAGGTGGGTTGCTTCAAAGACATCTCTCTCTCTCTCTCTCACTCTCTCTCTCACTCACACACACACACAGCAATAACAACAACATCAACGAGAGCGAGTTCATATTCCCTATCCCTTGTTGGGCAACTTTCCCCTCCCCCTCTTCCCAATTCATCTCTTCACAATGCACGAGAGAGAGAGAGAGAGAGCAAGTTATCCATGAATTTGTTGCCAAACAAAGAACAAGCATACTGTTCTAAAAGGTTACTTCCGCCATCAAAGATGAATTGGGAAGAGGGGGAGGGGGAAGTTGCCCGACAAGGCATAGAGAATATTATTTCTCTCTCGTTGATGTTGTTGTTGTTGTTGTTATGTGTGTGTTTAGTTATTATTTCTCTCTCGTTGATCAACGAGAGAGAAATAATAACTAAACACACACATAACAACAACAACAACGAGAGAGAAATAATAACTAAACACACACATAACAACAACAACAACAACATCAACGAGAGAGAAATAATATTCTCTATGCCTTGTCGGGCAACTTCCCCCTCCCCCTCTTCCCAATTCATCTCTACACAAACACACACATAACAACAACAACAACAACATCAACGAGAGAGAAATAATATTCTCTATGCCTTGTCGGGCAACTTCCCCCTCCCCCTCTTCCCAATTCATCTCTATACAACACGAGAGAGAGAGAGAGAGAGAGAGAGAGAGATCCATGTTTTTGAAGCAATCCACCTTTTCCTAGTCCACACAATGTTGGAGGAAAGGATACTCTCCCCCCTCCCCTCGGTGATTCATCAAATAAAGGCGTAGGAACATGCCCCTAGCAGCAAAACTCATTTTCTCACTTTGCATAGCCTAGCCTAGGCTTAGGCTTGGAGAGGTATAGGGATGATTTGAATGGCAACTCGTAGGAGGGTTTGGAACCCCACAGTTCTAATGATCACCTTCTGAGCGGAGCTAAACAGACAAAAGAAGAGGGGGGGCAGAGAATATGTGTTCATGTTGTAGTGCTCTTATGTACTTTCTCGGTGTGGAAGTGGAATATGGGAGTGGCAGATGCCACAAACAAAAGATAGTAGAGGAATGTACTAAGTAGTGACCTTAGAAGAATGATGACCTGGCCAATAAGGTGTGGAAGACAGAGGCCTTTGAGGGTACCATATGTTCTCACTCTTATTAAGGGTGTCGTGAAGTAGGGCTATGAGGAGATGTGATCAAAGAGGAGGTCATTAGCTTCTTGACATGGTATAAGGCGGCTAAGCCAGCATGGGTGGGCAAGGCTTAGCCCGAAAGACATGGATATGGTCTTTGAAGGCTAAATTTAGGTGTTGAGTGGTTTGAGGAGTTCCAAACATTGTTGGTAAAATGGAGGTGGAGGTGGAGGAGGAGAGTACATGTCCGAGGTATTCTAAAGGAGCAAGTCGTTCATGGACATGCTACACGAGCATACACACCATAATAAAATGGGGTTATTAAAAGGAACAATAGAGTCATCACAAAGTCTTCCATATCTATGCTAAATGAGAAATACATGCCTCGCTTTATTGGGCAAAGCCGATTGCGTACCTATAGTATAGATCATGAATACGAGTCCATGGAGAAAGTGGGGTGGTGGCCATTGTGACCAAATATCGATTTGCTCACATTACTCAAGAAAAACAAGGCTATTTCTTTGGTCACCTTTTAGAATAGTATGCTTGTTCTTTTTTTTTTGGCAACAAATTCATGCATACCTTGCTCCCTCTCTCCCTCCCTCTCTCTCTCTCTCTCTCTCTTGTGTTGTGAAGAGATGAATTGGGAAGAGGGGAAGGGGGAAGTTGCCCAACCAGGGATAGAGAACATGATCTCCCTCTCGTTGATGTTGTTGTTGTTGTTGTTGTTGTTGTGTGTGTGTGTGTGTGTGTGTGTGAGAGAGAGAGAGAGAGAGAGAGAGAGAGAGAGATCCATGTCTTTGAAACAACCCACCCTTTCATACTCCACACGATGTTGGAGGAAAGGATACTCTCCCCCCCTCCCCTCGGTGATTCATCAAATAAAGGCGTAGGAACATGCCCCTAGCAGCAAAACTCATTTTCTCACTTTGCATAGCCTAAGCCTAGGCTAGGCTTAGGCTTGGAGAGGTATAGGGATGATTTGAATGGCGACTCGTAGGAGGGTTTGCAACCCCACGGTTCTGATGATCCCCTTCTGAGCGGAGTTATCCCACATGCGCCATTGGCTGGTTGTGGTTTTAGGGTTAATAATTTGCGGGGGTCACCCTTTTATACTTGGCGATGACGAAGATGGCGTGAAGTGGTCTAGCCCAACCGCCCACCTCAGACCCTGTGAAGGATTAGGTTTCCACGCTGGCCTGAGCCCCTCCGTCGAAATTTTGCTTTGTCTTGGTGTATGCTTCTTTACCATAGCCTTAGCCTGGGCATGCCCTCGTGTTATTATTTGTTAGTCTCATGCCTACATCATTCTCTCTGCAATTATGTGCTGGTGTGAATCAACCCTTGTTCTGAAAGCAGACCATTTTGGCTATGGTTGTGCTTTTGATGGATGTCAAGTCACGCTCCTAGTGTTTCTCTTGTTGTTGCTATTATTTTCGAGCATCGTAGCACCTCTACTAGGGCTTTCTTGTCGGATCATATGAGCAAAAAGGAGTCAAGACTTAGAGTGCTTGGAGTGTACCCAACCACCACCTTTCCATGCTTTATTCATGATGACATGAGACCCTTTACCCAGTGCCCGAAGCATAAATTGTGTACCATCGCTTCATGCATTCTTAACCTAGTAAGTGCCCAAGGGATAGTTGAGTTTCTCTTGTTGTTGCTATTATTTTCGAGCATCGTAGCACCTCTACTAGGGCTTTCTTGTCGAATCATATGAGCAAATGGGTATGCCTTGCATCATAAAAATCGGGTATCCATCCCTATGTTAAGCAGGAGGCACAAGCTCTTTCTGCATTTGGTTTTTGAGAGCAGACAAGAGTTGCCTTATTTGGATGGTTACATTGCTCAAAGTTGCTTGTATTTGGTGAATGCGAAAGAGGCGAAGAGGGATGAAAAGGCTCATGCTTGGTTGATGAATGTGAGCTAGTCCTAGATATTCAAGGCAAACCTATGAGCAATAACCCTACATCCCATTGATGCATTTAGACGTGCAATCTGGCAAGTGTTCTCAAGTGATTGCATTCGATGGATAATAAAAGGTCTAAAATCATTTAAAAACAGGAAATGAAATTTTGCATCGCAAGCTACTTGTAGGTACAATGAATGTATATAGAAACTAGTAAGGTCATGGCCCTAGTTTATTTACCATCACCAAGCAAAGTTGAAGGAGGTTTCTTCCTCTTTTTACTATTTTTTCTTTTGTTTTTTGAATTTCTGTCAAGTACACCATATATATCCTTAAAGGCTCATCATAACATCACTTATTTGACCTCATCCCTTACATCATTCAATCTTATCTATCCTACTCATACTTCATCACATTGATCTAATCATTTTACACACCTCACACACATTTAAAAGACATAATCTTTGCAAACAATGATTGGTGCACACACACACATGCTAACTCCTCCTCCTATTGGAGCTTATTCCCACAAGCAACTACAGAGAGCACACATGATCCCTCCCACAATGAAGCAAATAATGAGCTCACATGACACCTAACCATAGCATCAAAACTTGGTGAAATCTTGTCATTCATCATTGTTAACTACTACTGTCATTCTAACCTAGGAGAACACCTACTATTACCCAACACAATATTGGCAACATTGCCTCTCTTTAACCACGGTGGGCCACTTGCCTCCATGGGTAACTCACAAATGCTTACACATACATGTATACTAATGTTTAAACTCATACACTAGTTAACACACCTAATAATGATAAGTGGATCACAGTTCCACATCACGTGGAATCAACACGGCCCACTAACCTGCCAATCCAATCCAATCCTCAATGCCGATATCGCTTTTTTCTAGTAGCATGGAACCAATGCTTGATCCCTAAGCATGAAGATACATGATGATTGTTGAGATATCGAGCTCAACTAGTGCAGATATGGATGACACGCAAGGATGATAGCTCCACACTTATGCGACTTCCATGGTTGGTGAGATTATGGGTGATATGCCGCAAGTGGGTTACAAGTTGTGTGTGACAGCCACTTTTGTTCACTAGAGTTGCGGCATAGTTATAGTGCGAGGTCATGTAGTCAGGTTCACATTATGGACCGACCTTGTGTGTTATATTAGGAGAGTACTTTCCCATATAGTATGTACCCTTATCTTTATGTATGTGAAGATTCTCCTTAAAAATTTGAAATGAAAGTGTCACACATCAACATATCAACCAACATAAACATAGACATAGGCCTTGATCAAACCAAACACAGAAGCCATAGCATAAACAATATCATGAAAATTACACATCACCATCTACACAAGGTTGGGTTGAATCTCTCATGATGGTATGAGCCCAAAACTTGAGAGGTGAAAGGGAAGAGCTATGGCAGGTCAAAAGATCTCCATTGGTGTGTGGAAGAAGAGAGAGATAAGAGCGTACGACTCAATAAAGATTTGGTTGATGTATTAAACCTCCACCCAGTACATGCTTTTTATAGGAACGTATCTTGTGACTCAATCAAACCAAGGACTAGTCTACCTAGGGAAACTTCCTGCACACTTGCACAATATCAAATCTAAGCCTAAAAGGCCGTGTGTCAGGGGATACACTACTAAGAAACCCTATGTATCACGTGCAAAATCACCCCTTTTTCTTTATAGACTTACGGATTTTTTTCCAAAATCGATTAAAAATTCCCCTTCTATGAATATATTTATGTAAATTTTCCTTAAAATTTTAAATTAAAAAACCCCTTCATTTAAACTCACGTGCTATACTTACATATGTTTAGGTGAACCCCCTGAGGGCTGTTTAGACATAAACACACATTCATATACACTTATAAGGAGTATTCACACGTAATTACACACTTCGGCTACAAGCTACCCTTTGACTTTGGAACCCGTACAATGATTAACGACTAGAGAACATGTGTTATCTCCAACAAACCCCCCACAATAGATGTTCTAATGCCTAGGAATTGATACAATGTTAGATACGTAGATGTTCTAACAAGTGATACATATTTGGATACATTAGATATCTAACAGCCATAGGATTGATACAAATCCTAGTTGGAGGTTGCCTGCCAAATGTCAGGCCAAGAGGTCCTTAGTAGCAAGAGTAGCCTAAAAAGCCCAATTTGAGTCAACCATAAGATTGGCCTCTTCCGTTGAGGCCTCCATTTTGTCATCTTCTTTTTGATTATCTTTAACAATCAAAGCTTTGGTCTTTTTCTTCAAAAAATAGTTCTCTTCCTTATTATGATTCTTCTTACCATGGAATCCACATCCATTATTGGTTTTGTTGGTGAAGCCCTTGGAGAAATTCCAGGTGTTGGTGTAGCCCTTCTACTTCTGCTTCGTGAAGTAAGCCCCCCTCATTATAGATGGAGCTGAAATTTCTTTGCTTGATCTTTCTTTCCTCTTCTAAGAGAGAAGCTTCAATTTCCACCAATCCTGATGTTGGTAGATTTTTTAGAGTGGTAACAATTCTACCATGCTCTTCACCTGGAAGACTTTTGAGTAAGACTGCACTTGTGATGTCTTTGTCTATGGCAGCTTTGATACCTGCCAATTGTGTTATCATGATTTTCACCCCCATTACCTCTGAAGATGAATCCTCAATGTCACTAGAGGACTCAAATTATTCTTTTGAATACGAATACTCCTCATCGGTCTCCACATCATCTGAATCCTCATACCCTACCCTTTGAGATGGCTCCATTGGAAATTGCAATCGAGCCTGATTTTGATGTTAAAGTAACCCCTGTATGCGACCTACCCTACCAACAACCACTCAACTTGGTTTCTTTCATTGGTTGGATTTTCCTTAACACAAAAACTAACTGCCCTTTTTGAAAAACCTTTTTCTTTGAGTGCCGATCCACCTGACGCTTCCTTCGATTCTGGAGTTCCTATGCCCAGTAAAAACTCCGCCAGCCGATCTTCATCTAATGAGCTCAAGACTTCTAGTCGGTATGCTAAGAACTCTGCTGTGGCAATTTATCTTCCACTGTAATTCGCAAACTCGGCACAACAAACTCGACCGGTGTGATAGCCTCCATGCTAAAAGCCAGCGTGAAAGGGGTTAATCCAGTTGTTGCCACCTTTTGTAAGCTGTGCAGTATGCCCAAAGGGCTGACAGAAGTTTAACATCCCAATCCTTCTGATGCTTGCTTACGAGCTTGGTGAGAATGCGCACAATCTACTTATTGGCTGATTCAGCCAATCCATTGGCTTGCGGATAATAGGGGGATGATTTCTTGTGAGAAGAATCAAATAAAAACTTGTCATTCACCTGATCACTTTACTAATAAAATGACCCCCTCGATAACTGACCAGCTCCACCGGACAGCTAAAACGAGTGAATACATCCTTATATAGACACTTTGCCACACTGAAAGAAATTAGGGTTGCAAGAAAGCACACAAAGCTTGGAGAAGAAGAAGCAAGAATACACACAACACACAATGTATTAGATTGTGTCAATGTACAAAGATAAGTTAGCCCTAGAATGATGGGCGTATATACAAGCCGGGGGAAAAAAACCTCCTAAAGAGGGAAAAAGTGCCTTGGCGGTCCTAAGTGTGTTCACACACATCACTGCCTATATATATGGCAAAAAATCTCCCTTGGGAGTGATGGTGTGAACGAGAGCTGGCACTCATGTATAGGGGAGTGCCATGCCCGAAGTAGATCAATCCACAAAGGGGAGCAAGCCCAAATCTCCCTTGGGAGTGATGGTGTGAACGAGAGCTGGCACTCATGTATAGGGGAGTGCCATGCCCGAAGTAGATCAATCCACAAAGGGGAGCAAGCCCAAAGCTTTGCGGAAAGCTTCGAACTTCTCACGAGGAAGTGCCTTTGTGAAAAGATCGGCGAGGTTGTCCTGTGTTGGCACATAGGCCAAGCTGATCTCTCCTGCTGAGAGTCTCTCCCTGACATAGTGATAATGCACCTCAATGTGCTTTGTGCGAGCATGAAAAATTGGGTTTCTCGCAACCGCCAATGCGCTCTGACTGTCAGTGAAGATAGAGGTGGCAGACGCCTATCCAACACCCAAGTCAGCCATAAGCCGTCTGAGCCACACACACTCAACCGTAGCTGTGAAAGCTGCCCTGTACTCAGCTTCACAACTAGAAGTGGCCACAGTAGGTTGCTTCTTGCTCAACCAAGATATGCATGAGCTACCGAGCATGAAACAAAAACCACTTGTGGACACTCTTGTGTCATAGCAACCAGCCCAATCTGAGTCCGAAAAAGCATGTAAATCTGGCGGCAACGATCCCCCCTTGGGATAAAACAACCCAAGATGTATGGTGCCACGTAATGCATACATAAATGAGGCAACCAACAGCTGTCTGATAGAGTGTGACATCAAAGTGATCTCCAGCATCATGAAGACTCAACTTCAAACCTGTATCCATTGGAGTAGCAATAGGCTTGCAGTCTTCAAGGCCAAATCTCCGCAACAATGTCTCAATATACTTTGTCTGACACGAAGCAATACCTCCATCACACTGCTTAAATTGTATCCCCAAATAATGATGCAAATGCCCCAAATCTGACATCTCAAAAGAGGCATTCAAATCAACCTTAAAATCAGCAATATGACTCTCATTTGGTCCTGTGAGCAGCATGTCATCGACATAGAGAGCAATGATTAGATGTACATCATCCACACGTTTAGCATACAAAGTGCTTTCTATTGGACTATTTTGAAAACCATGTGCAGTCAAATATGCATGTATCTTTTCATACCAAGCTCGTGGAGCTTGCTTTAAACCATATAAAGCCTTTTTCAACCTGCACACTTTGTTTTCCTGCCCTCTTCGAACAAAACCACGAGGCTGCGATACATACACCTCCTCATGCAAATCTCCATTCAAGAACGTAGTCTTTATGTCCAACTGATGTACGTTCCAACCATTATGAGCTGCCAATGCACAAATGCTACGAATGGTAGTCATACGACAAGTGGGAGCAAAGGTCTCATCAAAATCAATGCCCTTTTCTTGAGCATAACCCTTTGCAACAAGTCTAGCCTTATAGCGATCAACACTGCCATCTGGCTTTCGTTTCAACTTAAAAACCCACTTACATCCAATGGCCTTTTTACCAATAGGCAAATCACACAAAGACCATGTACCATTCTTCATTATAGCATCATATTCACTTTGCATTGCAGCCAACCAATTTTCTGATTTTTGTGCCTCATCAAATGAAAGAGGTTCTTCCTCTTCACACATACTAGACACAGCCAAAGCATAACAATCTGATGCATAACAAGCATGCTGAAAACCTGAACGAGTACGACTAGACATAGGTGCATCAATTTTACTATCACGCAAGGTTTGCACCAGCCATTTAGGCATACCTCTAGCCTGCTCATTTTTAGCCCTATCTTCATAAATTACATCCTGTAAATCTGCATCAGAAATAGGCTGATCTATGATGTCGTTTGAAATCTACATAGGCTGAATATATGTCTCATTAGGGCTTACATTTGAATTCCCACCTGTAAATAGAGGCAACAACGTATCAAATACATCCCGTGACTCTTTGGTACATGATAACAAAGGTTGCATAGCATCTTCCACAAAAACAACATCTCGACTAATCAAGATACGCTTTGACTGTGGATGATACAATCTGTAACCCTTGCTCTCAGCACTGTAACCAACAAAAATGCATTTGACAGCCTTATCATCCAATTTTCTGCGTGGTTGCACAGGCACTAAAGCATAGGCCAAGCAACCAAAGACACGCAAGTGACCAATAGAAGGCTTCCTACCATGCCAAGCTTCGTATGGAGTAATAGACTGCAAGGCCTTAGTGGGACACCTGTTGAGTACATATGCAGCACACATGACAGCCTTAAGCCAAAACGCATGTGGCAAAGCTTGGCTCTTAACCATACATTGTGCCATCTCCATAAGTGACCTGTTCTTCCTCTCAGCAACACCATTTTGTTGCGGGGTATACGGCACTGTACATTGGTGTTTTATCCCACGACTAGCTAGAAATGCATCAAACTCTTTAGACATGTACTCCCCCCCTCGATCACAACGGAGGGTGCCCACAGTACAATTGGATACATTTTCAACCATAAGCATAAACTGTTTGAAGCACAAAAACACTTTGGACTTTGCCTTCAGTGGATATACCCATGCATGCCTTGAGTAATCATCAATGAAAGTCACGAAGTACAAGTGTTTACCAAATGACGGAGTTTGCATAGGCCCACATACATCACTATGTACAAGCTGCAATTTGCGAGTGGCCCGCACAGAACCATCCTTTAGAAACGCAGAACGTTGCATTTTGCCCAAAATACAGCCTTCACAAACATGTTTCAATGGTGCCTCAAGAGGGAGCAATGAAGCAACCATATCAAATTTCTGCAAACGCAGCAAACTAGCAAAGTTCAGATGACCAAAACGAGCATGCCATAGTTTTGCATCTGAAACTGCTTTTTCATCAGAAACTGCATTTACTGAATCTTCCACACACTTGTCATAAGAATTGAGCCTATAAAGCCCACGAAACAAGGTGCCAGATACAATAATCGTATCACCAGAAGTCAAATCATGAACAGTACATCTGTCATCCACAAATTTGACTACAAGTCCAAAGTCTAGCAAGTGCAGAGACAGACAATAGATTCTTCTTTATCCCTGGCACATACAAAGCATCTGAAAGTGTGAAAGCGCTGCCATTTGCAGCAGTAAGCATAATTTTACCAATTCCCTTCACTGGGTAAGAAGCATTATTGGCACATTTGACAGTATTCCCATTAGGGACAGCCTCAAGAGAAGTGAACATATCACGATGCGAGGTAATGTGCTTTGTAGCACCACTGTCAAAATACCATACATGAGAGTCAACAGAAACTACAAACATGCATCATGTACAGATGGGTCATACTGGCAATACACACTAAACGCCCATTCTGTATCCTGCACAACATTTGCAGAATCTGCATTTGTAGAAGCATCCGCTATTGTGGCTGCATTTAACTCTTTCTTCTTTGCCTCTTTAGCCTTTAGCTTAGGGCAATTCTTAATGACATGGTCATTTGCCTTACAATAGTTACACCTGATCTTTTTCTTGCCTTTATCAAGAGCCTTCTCAGACTTATTGTTGCTACCTGTGGAAGGAGAAGAAGTTGCAGACCTATTAATAGGAGAAGAAACAGTGGAAGGGGTTGCCTTACCACTTCTTTTCTGCTGGGCAGCAATAAATGCCTGATCAACTGCACGTTGCCTAGCCCTGTTTTGCCTGGACTGCACTTCTTGCAAGAGCTTGTTGACTAAAGTATCATACTTGACAGCATCAGGTCTGTCCTCACAGTAAGAAGTCTCCACGTGGAAGCAAAAGTGTGATATGTCTCAGGTAAAGCATCAAGAACAGTCTACACAAGAGAATGATCAGGAATAATCTCACCTACAGAAATCAACTATTCTTTGAGATCTTTAATCTCAGCAAGAAAAACATTCATGTCATCATCTTCCTGCATAATCTTCAATTCTAGCTCTTTACGCATGTAAGAGATTTTTGCCTCGTTATTACGACCTGCATACAAACCAGCTAGAATATCCCAAGCCTGTTTTGCTGTTTTAGCTGAACGAATATGTGGGGTGATGTTACGTTTGACAGAAAGTGTAATCAAGGCATGAGCCTGCGCATCTTTACCATCCCAACGAGCTTGTTCAACAGTGGGTAAAACAGCAGCAACAGTAGAGCTGCTAGAACCTGCAACATCCTCAACAAATCCTACATCCACAGAACCTGGACGTGCATCCATACCCTGCACAATGTTCCACACTCCTTTTGCAACCAAAACATGCTGCATCATGTATGCCCAAAGTGGGTAGTTGCTGTCTCCATCCAATTTGTCATCAGCAGATAACATGCGAAATACATCATTGCTGTTATCAGCCATGGCCACCACCACTGACTGAAACTGATGCAAAAGCTACCTGTAATGAAGCAAAGATTGAACAGAAAGCAACTCGTGCTATGTAGCACGGTCCACAATAGAATACGTATGCCTATTTTGCATAAAACTGCACTGTCAAAATTTCTGCAGAAAATGACAAAAACACCTGTGCAGAACTTGAAATGCAAAAACGGAGCCCGAAACGACCTCAGATGCAAATTTTGAGAACACAAAGTCCTACGAGCCTATTTACAGAGTATAGAGATCTGCAAGCGCTCGTGAAATCTCACCTCAATCGGAGAACGTGAGTCGAAGGGTGCTGGCGGCGTAGCCCTAGGAGCCGATGCCTGCTCTGATACCAATTGTTGGAATTAGGGTTGCAAGAAAGCACACAAAGCTTGGAGAAGAAGAAGCAAGAATGCACACAACACACAATGTATTAGATTGTGTCAATGTACAAAGATAAGTTAGCCCTAGAATGATGGGCGTATATACAAGCAGGGGGGAAAAACCTCCTAAAGAGGAAAAAAGTACCCCGGCGGTCCTTAGTGTGTTCACACACATCACTGCCTATATATATGGCAACAAGGCCGACTCCTCTTTCTCATGGATTTAAAAAAATATCTGAAATTTCTCTTTAAATTAAATAAAAATATCCATTATTTTAATACTCCAAAATTTTCTCTTTTTCCATTTAATTACATGGATCTCCATTATCTTGGGAATTCCTCTTTTTGCATAAAAATAAAATTACCAAAATTTTTTGTTTTCTTTAACTAAATTATTTATGCATAAACACTAAAAATTAGTTTCCCATGAATATGATGAAAATTATTCTTTTAGCATAGGATGTCCAATCCTAGAATATGGTAGGAAGTCCTCTTTTAGCATTATGCATAAAAATAAGATATGTATTATTTTTTAAAAAATTTGCCATAGCTTTGCTGCTATTAGTGATAATTTTTAATTTTCTAGAAAAGAATAAGACATTGCAATACAATTATGATAGAAGATCTATTCTTTAACTTAAATCTAAATTATGAAATTAAATCATAAATTTAGTCATAATCATAATCTTAATTATGATTCATCTACTAGATTAATCTATTTCTATTATTCTTTTTTTCCCAAAATGATAGGATTATCTCTTTCACATTTAGAATCAATTAAAGTAGTTTTTTAACTACTTATAATAATCTAAAATAATTGACCATTATTTTGTTATCATAAAAACTTATAAATACTACTTTCTTAACCTTTAGTTTAACAATCTTAGAGTTTGGTTTTGAATTAAGAATTTATCAATAAGAAGCATTCTTTTGCTAAAGTCATAGGAATGACTATTCTTTTGGGAGAGAGAGACATACATAAAAAGCATTCTAAATAAGCATAAAGATTAACTTTTCTTGATTATTTATTAAACTTAGAGAAAGCTTGATTTGCATTAAAAATAATTAATTAGAAACTTCTCAAGCTTGAGAGGGGTTGAGAAGTGAAATCATTGAGAATATTAACAAAAACCATAGAATTCCTTCTTACCTCAAGGTTTGGCTTGCTTCTTTATCTAGAAGTGAAGCCCCCAACCAATCAATTGGTTTAGTGAGTTAACTCTAATTCTTGATTCCTTTTTACTTATATGATCACATAATAAATCCCTAGTAGAGGTGCTACCAAGATCAAAAATAATAGAGGTGCTACCAAGATCAAAAATAATAGCAACAATAGCGGTAGCACTAGGAGCGTGACTTGACATCCGTCAAAAGCACAGCCATAGACAAATGGTATGCTTTCAAAACTAGGGTTGATTCACACCACCACATAATTGCTCTTTCCAAGAGCTTTCCCACCAAGCAGAGCATTGTAAAAACTTTTAAAAAGTGAAAATTTTATGAAAGCACAACCATAGCCAAATGGTATGCTTTCAGAATAAGCGTTGATTCACACCACCACATAATTAATACTGATGCGAGCAAAATAGGTAACTGACAAGGGTTACCTAAAAAGATTCCCTCCCAAAATGTGTGAAATCTCAAAAATGGCTTTAAAACATAGTTTTTTGAAAACACATCTAGAATTCCATGTATAAATCTCAAAAATGGCTTTAAAACATAGTTTTTTGAAAACACATCTAGAATTCCATGTATAAATTTAAAAATTGCATGAATTTTGCTATTTGTTTCAAGATTGAGAACACGTGTGACCTTTGTAGATTTATAAACTGCTATTGTTTGTGATATAAAAATAAACTTGACTTACAAAATGACATAGGAGTCTACATAACTTAAAGAAATATCAATCATTAATTCAGTTTGAGGAACATCTTTCGCCTTTTTGCAAAGATTTTTGAGTCGGGTTTTGACCCATTTTATGGGAAGGGGAAAAGTGGGAAGCTTTCTTCCCACCTTATTTACCTCAAACTATTAAATAATTTTAAAGCTAGAAGGATGTTTCATCTCTTCAATTTTCTTTTGAGATTTGTAGAAATCTTATGGAGATTCGTAGTAATCTCAAGATCTGAGGTTTGTAGAGATCTTAGACTCGGATTTGAGAAATTTTGAGTAGTTTTTGAGATTCGTTAAGCAATCCTAAGCTATGGGGCTCGTGATAATCCAAGGCTCGAAATCTATTCGTAGTAATTCGAGGCTTGAAATAAATAGATTTAGAGTACATAAATTGAAGGAAATTAATTATGTGCTATTCACCATGTTTATGTTTGAGTACGTAGCTACTCCATTTTATGTGGAATATGATATGTTCCATTTGTTCTTCGATAAATTGGGAGTGTCTATGACATGTTATGTCATCTTGGAAAATATCAATTGTGAATTTCTTTATTTTCATGTTGTAACTCTGTAAAAATTTACAATCCAAGTGATTGGGGCTACATGTATCCCAAGATTTATTAGATTAATTCTACAGGTATACTATGGAGAGTGAGTAATATAGAATTTTCGATTAGCTTTTAATATCCTAAACTGTGTACACCCGATTAAAATAAGTTGTGCCTTATACAAATGGTGCTATTTTGCATCACTCTTAGGTTTTGGGGATGTGGAATTATCCAACCAAAATAAAGAAGGTACACTTTTTGTGTCACAATAGTTCTTATAGTCATTTGATGGTATGGGACATCAAATGTTCTACGTAGGCTTTTGTGACCTTGGAGGTATAGGAGACCAAGGAAAACACCTAAAGTTCACTTTCTTGAATTTTGTTTTCGTGGTGCATAGTAACTATGTAGATTATGTTATTGATAGACTTTGCTAACCGTTGGTGGTTGCAGCCATAGTCTACAATAGGTAATACATTGCCACTGTAATGAGGAGGCAACAAGGACATGTTATACGTCAGACTTCATATATTGGTACTAAACAGAAATTGGATGAGTGATATTCATGTCATAACAATCTCAAAGTATAGACATTGAGTTTGTTTGTCTATCTATGTAAGGTGTGTTGAAGGCATACTTAAACCACATATCGTAGCATATGTATATACAAACACCGGTTAAACAAGAAAGGAATTCTCAATTCTTGCTTTGTAGTAAACCATTGTCAGTGGTTGAAAATGGTTTACGAATTTTTGTCTATATTGAGAATGATTTACCACCATGATTTGTCTAATGAGGTGTCCAATGGGCCCACACTTGTAGAGGTGTGTCTAGATGGTGCTACTAACATTTAGATATCAGCACGGTAGCCCAAAGACATGTTCATAGAGACATAGCTGGCTCTTGAGTCACATGGTTGTAGTGCACAGAGTGGTAACCAGGGTAGACATGTGGATATCCATAGCGTTACTCATATGTTGTACAACTCTCATTGCTTGCACATTACTCTTGATTTTTCAATAGTACGTAGACACTATGGATCACATAGATAATGTCCATGTGGACATCATCTTTGTTGTACACTGTTCTTGGAAGAACGCAATAACTTTTTTGAGAGGGGGAAGTGTAGCTATCCCTAGAATATGTGTAATGTCAATTGAATTTTACCACATTATAGAATACTCTGCTAAATACTTGTAATGGTTGCGCGAACTTGTTGCATTGAACTCCATGTGGTTTCTAACCACGAGAGAAATATATTTGATGTCATTGAACGTGCAAAGTAATCCCTTGATGTCGGAGAACATTCATTATGAAGTTTTTGAGGATTCAAAAACTTCTCGCTCTAGTGTTTGCGAATGAAACACTAGCGCTCCATGTTTCCTTAGTCGTAGTACTTAAGGAAAATACATGACATGTTTTTCTTGTTGTAGTACTTAGGAAAGTTACAAGCATAGATAATCGTATGATCTGCACACATCAATTGTTTATAGATTTCTTGACCATTTTTTGGATAAAAACTCTTCTTGAAGGGAAGAATGAATAGGTTGACTAAGATGGCCAAGTTTATTACAACTTAAAAGGATGTGAAAACATCCAAGCTTGCTAAGCTCTTTATTGAACATCTTTAAAAACTATATGGCATGCCCCCGCAAATATAGTGTTTGATATAGATAGGAAGTTTACTAGTCCTTTGGAAGGAGAATCTTCAAAAAGTTAGAAACTACTCTGAGTATAAGTACGGCCAACCATCCGTCTGTGATAGCTTGATGGGTTAGGTAGAGAAAGTCAAGTGCTAGGAGGATATGCTTCGTGCATATGTTAACAAATAGGTAAGCCAATCAGAAGGAGTTCTTGCCATACTTGGAATTTGCTTAGAGTAATTTGAAATATTTAGCAACTAGATTTACTCCATTTATTTTGATATATGGATTCTAGACTAGATCTATAGCCATAGAGCTATAGATGGTAGCGTAGCCTACAAACTTGAGTTGCCGGAGAGCTCTCTAGTGCATCCAGTTTTTCATGACAATGTAAAAAACAATGATCCATCAAGACAACATAGTTTGTCCTAAGTTTTGGTTGAATTCTTGGAGTCACAATCACTTTTACATGAACCAAGGACAATTCTTGGGTTTAGAGATCAGAACACTAGGTATATTATGTAGGCACTTGCTAAGTGGAAGGATAGGCCAGAGAAAGCCTCAACATGGAACCAATTAAGAATGTTTACTTAAATCTTTTCCTCGGTTTGTTTTCGCGAACAAAAACTATTCTTAAGGGGGTGTAATGTCACGTAGCCTATAAAACAATGCATGGGGAGCTTGATCGGATGTGGAGCTCGAACGCTAGAGTGCAAACAACGGGTACATCTAGGGTCTAGAGGTGAGGGTTCCCAAGTCGGAGCACTTGGGGGTCGAGCAGGCTTTAGTCAAGTAAATGTCGAAGAAAGCAACAAAGAGAGTTGAAGAAAGCAATTGCTTTGATAAGTCTTCGTGCTAAAGAAGTACATCCACACGAGCACACCTATTGCCCATTGCCCATGCACGTCACCTGTATATTTCACTATTAGAAGTGCAGCCACACAGGCACACCTTCTGCCCATTGCCTGTGCATGTCATTTACATATTTCACTATAGGAGCATTACCATTTTCTTCACTTCTCGCATCTCATGGCACACATAAACACAAGTACCTACAACTAATCATCTGGAGAATCCTCGACCCTATAGATACCTCCAAAGAGCTTCAATGCATATAACATCTGCTTCGCCTCCACATCAATACTAACAAAACCTCGCCCTAGTCGATGTATTTGTTCGCCCACGAAGCAGTCTCGTCTCTTAGCATCGTACCTTGGACATCAGGCCATACTCTGATGTCGTGCCATGACCATCTAGACCATCATCTATCCATGGAATTATTCCATGGTGGTTTGGCACTCATTTCGTCAATCACAAGGTATAGAATGCTTCTATTAATGTTGAACGTTCCATGCCACTTCCACAACGGAGGTATAGCATGAAGGACCTTTATAGCCTATCACTTTCCATGCCGCCTCCTCGACACATTGTTTCCATCAGGGTTACCCAAAGCTTCCCACACCACTTTGCCCTACATTCATTTTGCCGATTGGTACTGAACCATGGCTCCCAACTTCATGGTGTATCTTGGATCATCCACACGTTTCCACCTCAACAGTTTCACCACCAACCAACTTTGGTGATGCAAGGATGCAATCATTAAGGAAGGGGGTATGTTAACCACTCCGTAGGTTAATATGGTTTCGCCCGCCCAACATGCTGTAAGGTGCTTTGCCATTTGTACCCGCTCGAATAGACACTTAACTTTTGAAAGACAGTGCTATAACATATAAAGCGGCGTTACCCTATACTTAATATCAAATAGGGAAAGTGAAAGGACTTAGTATACATAGATGCTTAAGACTAGTAATAGAGGTCATACCATTTTTAAAGTTTGGCCAGCCTAGTATGAAAAGTAGTGATTTTTAATAACACAATCATTCCCTTACAATAGTTTTCTTATGAGCTCCCCTTCTTCTCTCTTCTTGCTTGGTTGTATGCTATTGGATTTTTACATGCTTTGATGGATGCCTATTTGAATAGGTGTGATTGTAGCTTTCGCTCTCTTCCATTAGCTTCTTCATTCCCAACAGAGAACTGTGTGAAGGACCATCTCTTCTTACCTCCATCTAGGTATTAAGAGCTCTACCTTCACCCCATTAGCAAATATGCATTTATGTGTGACAACAGAGAGAGGACACAGCGGACGAGCATTACAACCGCATAGGGAAGTTGTAGATTGTGGCTTTAAGGCAAGACCTAACAACACATGCTTCAGCAAGGCTAAGGCAAGACCTAACGACACATGCTTCCGCAAGGCTAAGGTAAGCTCTTGATTTGAACATAGAGAGAGAGAGAGAGAGAGAGAGAGAGATCTCTCTCTCTCTCTCTCTATATATATATATATATATACACACACACACAAATATATATATATATATATACATATATATTTATATACATACATACATACATACATACATACATACATACATATATATATATATATATATATATATATATATATATATATACATATATATATATATTAAGCATCTACTAAAGACCCAATGGGCCTATAAGGGCAAAGTGATACAATAATGTCCATGGCATATCTCATCACGGAATGGAAAACAAATTAGAAACAAAACATAAACATAGTGACACAAAGTTAGGGTTTTGACTTCGGTCACTTCTTAGAATCAAAACACACTTGTATGAAACCTCACAACCTCCTCACCTCCCTTTTTCTCCCTAGGTTAAGATAAAGATAAACACATCAAAGGTAAGATTATAATTCATGGAAGGAAAGATGAAAGGCTCAGGAGAAGCAAGAAGTTCTGCCAGTCTTGCAGCTCCAAACAAGAGGGCAATTCTTTGTTGGAAGAAAATCTTTCGACTCAGGATTATGTGAACGGAAACATACGGGGAATGTTGGTAAGGTTCATCCATTCGAATTGGACGATTTGGACGGAACATCTTAAAGTAAAAGAATATAGCAATCACTTACAAGAGGATAAGATACATGGGATTTGCTTTTTGATAGAGGAATTAATCATTATTAAGAAGAAATAATGGCCAAAAGTCTATAAAAACAGAGATACACAAAGAATTGTAGTATTAAATCTATATAGACTATACAAAAGAGGATTACATAGGTACATAGAGCTTAAAGAGAGCTTTGCGTCTATATAAAAACTTACGAAAACGGGCAACCGAGCGAAAAGTTATGGGTATTTTACTACAAGACTATAAAACTGTCAAAATTCGCCTAAAAGTTAGCAACTTTGGGAGAAATTCTGATCATCAATGAAGTAAAGGATTAAGAAATTAGTTACATGCGTGGAAAGAGCATATAAAGAGCTTCCTAGCCATATGATCAATTTTAGAAACCAATACCCGAGTGATGAGTAATTACCGGTTGAAATTTGGATATTAGACCACAAAAACTGCACTTCCCTCTCTTTGCATGAAACCTCAATTTTCACATAGACTCTTGCTCTTCATCTCCTTCATGATTCCAGCTAGAGGGTAAGGGTTAACATTGCTCAGTGAACAATCGTAAAGATTTACCTATGGTCCCGGAAGTCTTTCCACATGCTCATTAACGCTAAAACCATTGGTACCTCCAAAGGAGGGCGGCAATAAGGCAAGGGCTACCTTGAGAAGTCACAGGCCCACCAAGATAATAACTCCTTATCCCACTTATCATGAATCATCAAAGAGGTTCAAAATTGGGTTAAGCATGAGGAGCTAATACTAAATGAGACATTCACATGTAAAGAGAGTGTTTGAATAAGGGTTTGAAGATAAGAGAATGGCAATGACACAAAATGCTCAATTGAGGAGGCTTTATTCATTTTTCTGAAAGGGAGAGGAGCGCTCCTTTTATAGGTGGAGAATCACCCTCTCTTCCATTGTTACAAATTATAACATAAAAATCTTCAACCCTTCAGTGACATAAGGGTAGATGTCACCATCAATTGTCCTCTTAGGCTAAGTCTTCTATTAATTATTAAATTGAAGACTTTTTTACTTTGAAAGTGTAATGAGATAATAGCCAAGTCTAAGTGGCATGTAGGTGGAGATCCCACTTACCCATGGTGGAATTCTCCTCTTCCATGTGTAGGCATTCTAGAAGAATCTTTCCCAATTATGCACCTATACACACTCCTCCACATGCCTTCCACACTCCCCAACTTGTAGCCTTATGGTGAATACTATATTAATAATACAATTAAAATCCATGTGAGAATGAAGGCTCACTTTTATTTTCCACATCACTAGCCTATCTACCATACCAAAGTATTTATGAAGCATACTTATGGCATTTACAATGTGTGCACCCTAAATCAAGTAAAACCATTATATTTGAAGATAGAATGTTGTTATCAGGGTAGCCGCCAAGCCACCGCATCACCACGTCGTTATTCCATTGTGGGCGCCGCAATCTTCTTGGACAAGCTTCCACCTTATTACCCTTGAGAAACCATCAAAATATGCACAAAATTGAAAATGAAAGATATTAATTTTTCATGTCACATCTTCCCCCCCCCCCAACAGATCCTCCATGCTTGTCTTGGAGGTCTGCTGGCCATGGTGCTTGAGGGTAAAAAATCTTTAGCCGGTACTCATTGGCATGTCCGGGAACCTGTTGGCCACTTGCATCCTCTAGAAGATACGTGTTATTTTTGAACTTTTGCTTTATCCTGAAGGGGCCTTCCCGGCGTCGAAGAAGCTTCTTATCTAGCTGTTTCTCCACACGGCCATCATACCTCATGACTAAGCTTCCTTGCTTAAGTTCTGGCTTCTTCTTCTTCTTTGTGAGAGTGTCATGCCTTGCCTTGCGCCGTTGTTGTGCAGCCTCCAAAATTTGAAGTGCTTGAAGTCGCCTCTCATCCAAGGTCTCCAGTTGTACTAGGCGTTGGGCATGTGTTTCTTCTTCTTCTTTGTGAGAGTGTCATGCCTTGCCTTGCGCTGTTGTTGTGCAGCCTCCAAAATTTGAAGTGCTTGAAGTTGCCTCTCATCCAAGGTCTCCAATTGTACTAGGCGTTGGGCATGTGTTTCTTCTTCTTCATTATTCAAGCGTGCAAAAGATATGCGAAGGCTTGTGATTTCCAATTCTATTGGCAAAATAGCCTCCATTCCATAAACTAACTGAAAAGGTGTGAAACCAAGAGAGAGTTTGTGAGTTGTCCTATAGGCCCATAGGACCTCTGGCAAATGCGCGTCCCACTTTCTCTTCATAGTATCCACTAGCTTAGACAAAGATCCACAAAGCAGTCCATTAGTTTTTTCTACTAAACCATTACATTGGGGATATAGGGAGTTGACATAGCATGCTTTATTTTTAATTTCTACACCAAAGCTTCAATCAAGTCATTCGTGAAAGACCTCCCCCCATCCATAAGGATTTCTAATGGGCACCCAAATCGGGCACATATGTATTCCCTGAGAAAGGATGCCACAGCCACTGCTTTATTATTAACCATTGCCTTTGCTTCTGCCCACCTTGTTGCATAATCTGTGGCCACCAATATGTAATACTTCCCATGTGAGGAACGAGGAAGTGGGCCCACAAAATCTAATCCCCACCTTTCAAATGGACCATATGCTGGGATAGGGTTTAAGGATCTGGGAACCAATTGCTTATGCCCATATGCTTGGCATACTTCACAGCTTCTGCACCACTCATAGACATCTTTGCTGAGTCGAGTCCAATAATAACCTATGTTAAGGATCCTCCGAGTTGTGCTGGCTGAGGCAAAGTGACCTGAACATTCATGACATAATTCCATAATCCTTTTAGATTCTTCCAAGCTCACTACCCTCCTAAGAATCTTATCCTTACCTTGCTTGTAAAGAACATCTCCTAGAATTGTATAAGGATGAGCTTTCCTTGTAAGGCCTTTGCTTCTGTTGAGGATTCAATCCGAGGAGGGAAGTATCTTGTATCTAAATAGTGTTGAACATCTTGGAGCTCAGGCCAACCTGTATCTATTAATGCAAGAATAGCTACTTTGAAAGAAGCCAAAGTTTTAGTAGCCAATTCATCAGCCTTTTGATTATCCTTCCTGTTAACATGCACAAATTTACAAAACTCAAATTTACAATTCTTGGAGATTAGGACTCCTTGCCTTATATTCTCCTTTCATTTGTCAGATGACCAATTGCGAATCACCTTTAACCTCTACCTCTTTAATTCCATCTTTTATGCAATCTTCTAATCCCCAAATTAATGCATTGTACTCAGCCACATTATTTGATATAGCCTTTGGAAATTCCCTACCCTTGGCCCATACCTTTTTTCCTTTTGGAGGATCAAATAAAACTATCCCCCTAGCCCCACATTGCCTGGAAGGGCTAAAGGCTCCATCAAAATGTATAGTGAAAGCAGTTTTGGTGGTGTCTCCAAATCTTCATATACTTCTTTGTTCTTGTTCCTTCTTCCTCTTCCTTCCTTGTAAGCAAATCTGTAAGAGAGGCCCTAGTAGTATTTTCTATAATAAAAGTGAAAGAGAATTCTTGAAGCTCACAAATCCACTTTGCAAACTTTCCTCCTATAGGATTGGGTTTGCGGACCAAGAATTGTAAAGAAGGTTGAGATGTGAGGAAGAAAAAAGGGCGAGGTAACAAGTATGTCCTGAACTTTTTTACTGCAAAAACAAGAGACAAACCACCTTTCTCCATTTCACCATACCTCTCCTCGGCATCAGTGAGTTGTCGGCTTTTGCATAATACACTGGTTGCATACGCCCTTGCTCTCCCTTTTGCAAGAGTATAGCACCCACTGAATGTGATGAGACACTTGGGTTCACATAAAAGTCCTCCCCCCACCTAGGAGGCTACACAATTGGACTTTGACTCATGCATTCCTTGAGCAAACAAAAAGATTGAATTTGATCGGGCTCCCATTGGAAAGAAACATTCTTCTTTGTCAACAGATTTATAGGATACATCTTCTCAGAGAACGTGTCAACAAAGCGTTGGTAATACTTTGTTTTACCCAAATCTTCCTTACCTCCCTTACATTGATAGGTGGTGGGAGGGCCACAATTGCCTGCACCTTCTCAGGATCCATCTCTATGCCTTCTTCTGAGATAACATGTCCCAAGAGAACCACCTTCCTTTGTGCCAAGCTGCATTTTCCAGGATTAAGACACCCTTTTGCATCATCAATACTTTGCAAAGCCAACCTCAACTTTTCCAAGTGATCCATGCGGCTTGAATAAATGCAAAAATCATCCAAAAAGACCCTTATAAACTTTCCCAAGTAAGGTGAAAATACTTGACTTATGAAGCGTTGAAAAGTTGCTGGTGCATTGGTCAAGCCAAATGGCATCACCCTATAGGCATACACTCCCCAAGGGGTGATAAATGAGGTTTTCCTTTGATCTTCTTCACAAATCCGGATTTGAAAGTATCCAGAGTATCCACCATCACACACTAAATACAACTCATGACCTGCAACTTGATCCAAAATCTCATCCTGAAAGGGTAGAGGATAATAATTCCTCTTTGTGCATGCATTCAGAGGGCGAAAGTCCACATACACACGCCATTTTCCACCCTTTTTGGGAGTGACTACAACTAGGGAAATCCACTCTGAATTCTCTACTAGAAAAATAAATCCAGCTTCAAGCAAATTAGTTACCTCATTCTTAAGCACCTCCGCTTGCACTACTCCCAAATGCCTTAGCAATTGTACCACTGGCTTACTTTGGGGCTTGAGATCAATCTTGTGCTCTACTAGGGTAACTTGGCGTACTTGTGTGAGTAGCTGTTTGCAAAAAGGTTAGAAAATCCATCCAACATTTTTAAGTAATTCTCCCTTTCAGTACCTGCTATATGGACTCATCAAGAAGAAGTTCATTCTATTGGTGAAGACTAGTGAGGTCCACATCTCCTTTCTTGAACATGGTTGAAGAAGCTTCCCCTTCCAAGGCTCCATTATCTTCAACATCCCCTCGATCTCTTCCCAGGGAAAGACCAAATGCAACTCACTCCACCTCCCCTTCTGAGATGGAATCCTCGGAGCTACCACTTGTCTCCTCTTCATTGGATGACTCTGACTCTGAGCTTTCGGAAGTTAAAGGTTTACCTCTTACCACTTTCTTGCGAGACGACTCTTGATGTTCTAGTGGACCTTCTTATTCTCACCTTGTAGAATAAGATCACCTGTCTCCCACTTTTGAATTGCCTTCACTTGGCAAAGCCATGGCCTACCCAATATCAATGGGTAAGCCCTAGCATCAAGCTTTGTAGGAATGACCTGGAAAGTTGTAGGCACAAAAATACCACATACATCCACTCCCAAATTCCTGACAATTCCTAAGGTTTTCACCTTAGTATTATCAGCAAGTTTGATGCGATAGGGAGAGTTAGTAGAAGACAACTTTAAATCGGCATCTTTCATTGTTTTTTCACTCATGACATTGATTGACGCACCTCCATCAATGTATGCATTAGAAATTATTTGCCCCTCAATGATGACATCAATCTCACAGGCACATCATCTCCTACATCAATATCCACCTTTTGAGTCATAGGAGTCCCATTATCCCTCTTCTTCTTTTTCTTAGATTCCCTTGTGTTAGCCAGCTTACCCCATTCCTTTCTGAGCTTTGGAGAGAGTGCCAAAAGCTGCCCAAATGTTATTTGTGTCGTTTTCTCCCTAAGATCTGTTAAGAGGTCATAACTAAGAGATCCTTGTCAAAGAGGAAAGTCAGATTGTCCAATTTTTCTCCTAGACGACTTCTTCTTCTTCTTCTTATTTTTCTCCTCTTCTTTAGATTTATCTTCATGTTCTTCTTCTTCTTAGCTCCTAGTTTTATGACCCCTTTTTATCATTAATGGCATCAATGTTTCCTCTTCTTCTTCTGAGCATGTTTCCTATAAAAGTGCTAAACTTTTATACTCTCTTTTCCTCAATTTTGGACACTCAGTGCGATAGTGCCCCTTCTCTTGACATTCATAGCATGTGACACTACTTCTATCCCTAGGTTTATCCTCAACTCGTGGAACCCTAGGTGGCCTTGCATTGACTAAGTGTAACTTCAAATCAGCAAGTTCTGCCATAGGTTGTGCAATGTTATGATCCAAGGATGGAGCTTGTACCTGAGATGTTGAGGTTATCTCTACTTGTGATGGGGTCGCCACACTCAGAGAAGATTAGAATGTGGACTCAATATGAAGAGTGGCCTCCTTCTTCAAAGCAATACGAAAAGCCTCTTTAAAATTAGTGGGATCTTTGCTAAGAACTTTTCCATGCAAGCGGGGATCCAAAGCCATGATAAACTTGCTCATCTTAAGGTGCTCCATTGCTAAAGAACTCTTTGAATCTCCCATAGAAGGTGAAAAAGAAGAAGCAACAACATGTAAAGCAGCTTGTTGATATTTTTGATGAACAAGGCTTCATACCTCACTGAAAAGGTAAAAATTGACTCTCCTTCCTGTTGGGAAAATCTGATCCAATTGCAATAGTAAAGCATTGGTGACTCCACTACTGTCCCAAATCTCTCCTTCATTGCTTTGGTCAACCTTTTCCAATCATTCTTGGACTCCTCTGGCAAAGCCTCATGCCAAGTTAAGGCCACACCCTCCAAGAAATCTGGAAGTACTTTTGCCCTCTCCTTTTCATAGACCAACCCGTCAAGCGGCATGCTCGGTTAAACTCTCGGAGATAACTCTCCGGGTCTTCTCTTTCCGATCCTTAGAACACTGGAATGTTGAACATCTCGCACCAAAAGATGAGTAGCAAAACAAGGCAAGGGCTACCTTGAGAAGTCACAAGCCCACCAAGATAATAACTCCTTATCCCACTTATCATGAATCATCAAAGAGGTCCAAAATTGGGTTAAGCATGAGGAGCTAATGCTAAATGAGACACTCACATGTAAAGAGAGTGTTTGAATAAGGGTTTGAAGATAAGAGAATGGCAATGACACAAAATACTCAATTGAGGAGGCTTTATTCATTTTTTTGAAACGGAGAGGAGGGCTCCTTTTATAGGTGGAGAATCACCCTCTCTTCCATTATTACAAATTACAACATAAAAATCTTCAACCCTTCAGTGACATAAGGGTAGATGTCACCATCAATTGTCCTCTTAGGCTAAGTCTTCTATTGATTATTAAATTGAAGACTTTTTTACTTTGAAAGTGTAATGAGATAGTAGCCAAGTCTAAGTGGCATGTAGGTGGAGATCCCACTTACACATGGCGGAATTCTCCTCTTCCATGTAGGCATTCTAGAAGAATCTTTCCCAATTATGCACCTACACACACCCCTCTACATGCCTTCCACACTCCCCAACTTGTAGCCTTATAGTGAATACTATATTAATAATACAATTAAAATCCATGTGAGCATGAAGGCCCACTTTTATTTTTCACATCACTAGCCTATCTACCATACCAAAGTATTTATCAAGCATACTTGTGGCATTTACAATGTGTGCACCCTAAATCAAGTAAAACCATTATATTTGAAGATAGAATGCTGTTATCAGGGTAGGCGCCAAGCCGCCGCATCACCACGCCGTTATTTCATTGTGGGCGCGGTAATCTTCTTGGACAAGCTTCCACCTTATTATCCTTGAGAAACCATCAAAATATGCACAAAATTGAAAATGAAAGATATCAATTTTTCATGTCACAATAGCTATCTCACTGGGGTGATACAAGATTGTCCATGGAAACTCATCATGGAATACTAGGAACATAGAAACACGAGACCCAGTAGATGGTATACCACTCTCAAAAATATCAAGCTTGGGGCTAATGAGTATGACCGAGAGGTCTCCCTCAGCTATGTCACGTGGAAAGGTAGCTCGTGGCAGGGGAGCATGTCTTGGATATGGAGCTGATGAGAGAGAGAGAGAGAGAGAGAGAGAGAGAGAGAGAGAGAGAGAGTGTGTGTGTTTGAGTTAGAGAGAATTAGAGAGAGAGGGTGAGTTAGACTAGAGAGATAGAGAGAGAAAGATAGACAGAGAGAGTTAGAGTTAGAGAGAGATATATAAAGAGAGCAAGAGTTAGAGTTAGAGAGAGATATATAGAGAGAGCAAGAGTTAGAGAGAGATGTATAGAGAGAGCAAGATTTAGAGAGAGATAGAGATAGATAGATAGAGAGAGAGAGAGAGAGAGAGAGAGAGAGAGAGAGTCGCTTTACGTCGACTTAGAGGGTTATATACCTAATTAACGGAGAGACTTGAACCCAGGTGGGTTCATGTCATCCCAAGGGCAATGCCACTAGCCATTTCTACCACACTTAAGAGAGAGGTATTAACATCGGTAGAATGCAACACAAGGACGATTAGAAAGAGAGAGAGAAAAGCTCATCGTCCTCCCCCATTTGAGCGTGAATGCGTGGGCCTTTCTTCACCATAGTGCTATCTAGTTAAATTTACTTCTTTAAAATTATTCTCTTGTTGTGATGACGATATAAATGTAAAAAGTATCTGTGGGTTTGAATTTTGTTTCATAAGTTCTTCGAGACATAGGTTTATGAAAGATAGACGAGTAAGTAATGGACCCTCACAATCAATCTCCTCGTCAAAAGAACAACGTGGGTATGCACAGGCGTGGTAGCTTGGCTTACCATCACAGCAGACTATGGCCCTCAGGAGAACGTCCAAACTTTAGTGAGTGAGAGAACGTGTTGCTTTTTGCGTTTTTGCTTTTTCGCTTTGGAATCCCGAGTCTGGTTCAATGTATGCCCCAGCGTCAATGCATATAACATCTGCTTCGCCTCCACGTCAATACTAACAAAACCTCGCCATGGTCAACGTATTTGTCACCCACAAAGTAGTCTCATCTCTTAGCATCATACCTTGGACATTCGGCCATACTCTGATGTCGTGTCATGACCATCCGGACCACCATCTATCCATGCAATTATTCCATGGTGGTCTGGCACTCATTTCGTCAATCACAAGGTATAGAATGCTTCTATTAATGTTGAAGGTTCCATGCCACTTCCACAACGGAGGTCTGGCATCATGAAGGACCTTTATATAGCCTATCACTTTCCATGCCGCCTCCTCGACACATTGTTGCCATCAAGGCTACCCAAAGCTTCCCACACCACTTTGCCCTACATTCATTTTGCGGATTGGTACTGAACCATGGCTGCCAACTTCATGGCGTATCTTGGATCATCCACACGTTTCTACCTCAACAGTTTCACCACCAACCAACTTTGGTGACGCAAGGATGCGATCATTAGGAAGGGGGTATGTTAACCACTCCGTAGGTTAATATGGTAAGAGAACTGTGTGAAGGACCATCTCTTCTTACCTCCATCTAGGTATTGAGAGCTCTACCTTCACCCCATTAGCAAATGAGTATTTATGTGTGAAACGGAGAGAGGACACATCGGACGAGCATTACAACTGCATAGGGAAGTTGTAGATTGTGGCTCTAAGGCAAGACCTAACGACACATGCTTCAACAAGGCTAAGGTAAGCTCTTGATTTGAAGAGAGAGAGAGAGAGAGAGAGAGAGAGAGAGAGAGAGAGAGAGAAGCTTTTAATGTCATAGGGATAATCCCAAGAGACCGAAAACGATCTATCTAATGGGGAAGTGAGATTCAAACACAGGACATGTTGAATATCAACTCCATGAACTAACCACTTACATGGTAGAGAGAGAGAGAGAGAGAGAGAGAGAGAGAGAGAGAGAGAGAGAGAGAGAGAGAGAGAAGCTTTTAATGTCATAGGAATGATCCCAAGAGACCGAAACAATCTATTTAAACGGGAAATGAGATTTGATTACAGGACGTGTTGAACATCAACTTCATGAACTAACAACTTACGTGGTGTGGATATATATATATATATATATTAAGCGTCTACTAAAGACCCAATGGGCCTATGAGACCAAAGTGATACAATAATATTGAAGGTTCCATGCCACTTCCACAACAACGGAGGTCTGGCATCATGAAGGACCTTTATATAGCCTATCACTTTCCATGCCGCCTCCTCGACACATTGTTGCCATCAAGGCTACCCAAAGCTTCCAACACCACTTTGCCCTACATTCATTTTGCAGATTGGTATTGAACCATGGCTGCCAACTTCATGGCGTATCTTGGATCATCCACACGTTTCTACCTCAACAGTTTCACCACCAACCAACTTTGGTGACGCAAGGATGCGATCATTAGGAAGGGGGTATGTTAACCACTCTGTGGGTTAATATGGTTTCACCCGCCCAACATGCTGTAAGGTGCTTTGCCATTTGCACTCGCTCGAATGGACACTTAACTTTTGAAAGACAGTGCTATAACATATAAAGCGGCGTTACCCTATACTGAATATCAAATAGGGAAAGTGAAAGGACTTAGTATACATAGATGCTTAAGACTAGTAATAGAGGTCATACCATTTTTAAAGTTTGGCCGGCCTAGTATGAAAAGTAGTGATTTTTAATAACACAATCATTCCCTTGCAATAGTTTTCTTATGAGCTCCCCTTCTTCTCTCTTCTTGCTTGGTTGTATGCTATTGGATTTTTACATGCTTTGATGGATGCCTATTTGAATAGGTGTGATTGTAGGTTTCCCTCTCTACCATTAGCTTCTTCATTCCCAGCAGAGAGAACTGTGTGAAGGACCATCTCTTCTTACCTCCATCTAGGTATTGAGAGCTCTACCTTCACCCCATTAGCAAATGAGTATTTATGTGTGAAACGGAGAGAGGACACATCGGACGAGCATTACAACTGCATAGGGAAGTTGTAGATTGTGGCTCTAAGGCAAGACCTAATGACACATGCTTCAACAAGGCTAAGGTAAGCTCTTGATTTGAGAGAGAGAGAGAGAGAGAGAGAGAGAGAGAGAGAGAGAGAGAGAGAGAGAGAGAGAGAGAAAGAAGCTTTTAATATCATAGGGATAATCCCAAGAGACCGAAAACGATCTATCTAATGGGAAGTGAGATTCGAACACAGGACATGTTGAATATCAACTCCATGAACTAACCACTTACATGGTAGAGAGAGAGAGAGAGAGAGAGAGAGAGAGAGAGAGAGAGAGAGAGAGAGAGAGAAGCTTTTAATGTCATAGGAATGATCCCAAGAGATCGAAACAATCTATTTAAACGGGAAATGAGATTTGATTATAGGACGTGTTGAACATCAACTTCATGAACTAACAACTTATGTGGTGGCTATATATATATATATATATATATATATATATATATATATAGCGTCTACTAAAGACCCAATGGGCCTATGAGACCAAAGTGATACAATAATGTCCATGGTATATCTCATCATGGAATGGAAAATAAATCAGAAACAAAACATAAACATAGCTATCTCACTAGGGTGATACAAAATTGTCCATGGAAACTCATCATGGAATACTAGGAACATATGAGACCCAGTAGATGGTATACCACTCTCCAATATATCAAGCATGGGGCTAATGAGTATGATTGAGAGGTCTCCCTTAGCTATGTCACGTGGAAAGGTAGCTCGATGGGGCAGGGGAGCATGTCCTGGATTTGGAGCTGATGAGAGAGAGAGAGAGAGAGAGAGAGAGAGAGAGAGAGAGTTAAAGTTAGAGAGAGAGAGAGTTAGAGAGAGAAAAAGAGGGAGTTAGAGTTAGAGAGAGAGAGTGTGTGTTTGAGTTAGATAGAATTAGAGAGAGAGAGTGAGTTAGACTAGAGAGGGATAGAGAGAGAAAGATAGATAGATAGAGATATATACAGAGAGCAAGATTTAGAGAGATAAAGAAAGAAAGAGATAGACAGACTTAGAGAGAGGTATTAACGTCGGTAGAATGCAACACGAGGGCATATATGACCAACTGTGGGACTTGAACTTGGGTGGAGAGAGAGAGAGAGAGAGAAGCTCATCGTCCTGAGGGAGAGCAACAATGCGGGGGTCACTAACTAGTTAAATTTACTTCTTTAAAATATTCTTGTTGTGATGACGATATAAATGTAAAAAGTACCTGTGAGTTTGAAATTTGTTTCAGAAGTTCTTCGAGACAGAGGTTTATGAAAGACAGAGGAGTAAGTAATGGACCCTCGCATCGATCTCCTCGTCAAAAGAACAACGTGGGTGTGCACAGGCGTGGTAGCCTGGCTTGCCATCACAGCGGACTACGGCCCTCAGGAGAACGTCCAAACTTCAGTGAGTGAGAGAACGTGTTGCTTTCTGCGTTTTTGCTTTTCCGCTTTGGAATCCTAAGTCTGGTTCACTGTCTGCCCCAGCTTAAAAAATCTCTTCAGAATTTGAAGGAGTGGTTCTGGACTCCCAGTGAGAAAGAAGTGGAGGAAATACAGAGAAGAAAGCGCCTTCTCTCTGAACACAAGGAGAACAAAGAACCCTAGGTCTTATTAAAAGCAGATTTAGGGTTTTTTTTCATACTTCTAGGGATTTTCTATAACCATGGCAGTGAAGTCTCACAAAGAACATACATGTTACCATGTGATGCAACATGTTCCCTTCCCATGACCGCATCTCATGTATAATTCTTCCATGCTTTCCTACATTGCAACAGCAAGAAGAATGCCATAGCTAGGGCTGCATATGCCGAGATGAAGTAGATGCTTATCATTTTGTAAATATAAGTGATATTTGATTAAGAAATTGGTTGTGAAATCATGTTTTTTTGGTTTGTGCAATTGCTAGATGGTTTGTTTGTGAATCAATTGAGCAGCTTTGCAATGTGAGATGAAATGCCATTTTTGGCACTCAAATTGAATAACAGAAGATGTGGCCGTCCACCTAGTGCTTCTTGCCGACAAAGCACCTCCTTGACGAAGTAAACAAAAAGGAAATGTGTGGAGCAAAAGTGCTTACATACAGTTGCTAAGGCGTTTTAAGAGAGCATGCTGCTGTGCTCTTAGAGGATGCAATTCAGATTTGTTGCTCTGGCTCACGCCATAAATTATGATGACTAGTGGAATGGCAACAATTTTTTGAATAGCATGTTCTGGTGCTGGTTTTGTCAAATATTGGAGGGATCTACATTCCTATATTTGCAAAGCAAGAGAGCTTATGGGTGAGAATTGTAAGGTGTAGTGGTGGTATTTGGAGCCATTTTGTCTTGGGTAGAATCATGGGTTATAACTAAATAAGAGAGAGAGAGAGAGAGAGAGAGAGAGAGAGAGAGAGAGAACGTTTGAGGGATGGCAAATTATTCCATAAGACCAAAGTAATAAGAAACGGAGTGTGCCTAAGGTAGGTCTTCCCACCACAAGAGGGCCACACCTGTCAAAGCCACACGCACCAATGGAGCTTAAAAAACATATGAATCACCTGCCATCTTTCAGGCCCAATTGGTGACGACTTCTTCGTCCATCTTGTTAGAATTTTGTGCATTTAATTGTGTGTGGGACATGGCCTTTTATTTGGCACACATGTATTTTCTCATCTTTTATGAGTCGTGGGGCTGATTTATTGCCGGTCAGCTAGCCAGCTTCTGGTCTCTGTATATAAGGGCCTCCACTCATCACTTGTTATTTATCACATCCTCAAGCACATTGTAATACCCAATTGCCGGCTATCACCATTGTACCTCTTGCTTGTCAATAAAGGTAATCTTGTCAACAATTGCTCTCTCTCTCTCTCTCTCTCTCTCTCTCTCTCTCTCTCTCTCTCTCTCTCTCTCTCGTCTATGCTACCGCCTGCACATACTCCAACCACCAAGTGTCACCAATTGGCCGACCATTTGGTCCATTCCTAGTTTTTGCGTCTCGTTCACTTGAGGCCAGGCCGGTGTCTCGTGTGAAGAGGCCAGTATTTTGCTGACATGGACGGGAGCCAGACTGGTGCCACCCGTGTGTTAGCAGGATGGTGTCGTATGGACGGGAGCCAGACCAGTGCCACCCGTGTATGACCTGGACTGTGTTCGATCCATGGGACTGTCACGCCATGGAAGAGTCAGTATTCGTGCCGTGTTTTACCTATGGGACTGTCACACCTTAGGGAAACTCGTGCCTGGAACTGTGTCTTACCTATGGGACTGTCACTCCATAGGAAGACCAGGTTTTTATGTTTTATGTCGTGCCAGTTTTGTGCCGACAGATATTTTGTACTTGTTCCATGAACGGGAGATATGTCCATGTTACTATTTGCACATGCACACATGATTTGTATGCTTGAAACTGTTTTCGCATGACATGTATTCGTGTGTTTGCCTGCTTGACGTGTTACTTACTGAGCGGGGACGCCTGCCAGTGAGTCGTGAAGTCTGCCCTGTATTCTAACAAGTTTCAGTGCATGTGAACAGGTGGTAAGTATATGGTACATGTTGTTTTAATGTTATTTTATTCTAACCCCTTTGTTTTATAAGGTTAGGGGTTCACACTTATTTAAAAGTGGGCATCCCCTTTGGGCACCCACTTAGGGGCCAAGGTGGGGAGCCTCACTTTTAAGTGAGTGTGGGGGTGGGCATGGTCACCAACCCCCACTAGTCCCCCTTCATGCAAACGTGGAGATCTCTAGTTGCAACTCCACCTTAATTTTATTAAAAGAAATCTCTCCCTTTAAGCGTAGAATGAATCGCATCTTCTTGGCGTTGATTTCATCACCCGATTCGACCATCCTTGAAAAGATCAAGAAACGGCGGCTACCTCTGCTCTTTCTGCTGGCGACTAGCTTGCTGCAGGCGGCTCCTATATTCTGCACGTACCTTTCCCCAGGCGGCTGGCTGCGAACTGCAAAGCAGGTGGCCACCATCTAGCTCCTTACTGCTGCGCCTGCCCCTCTACAGGCAGCTGAACACTGTTGCTGGTGGCTGCGTTGAAACCTGCAGAGGACTGCTTATACTGCTGCTGGCTGCGCCTACCTTCCCTGCAGGCGCCTACACCACCTCCTCTTCGAAACCAGGTGGCTGTGTTGCTCCAACTACAGCAAACAACTGCGCATACTACTCCTCCTCTCCTGCAGGCAGTTGTGCTCACTCAACAAGATGGTTGCTCCCTCTGTCCAGCAGGCTGCAAGTGGTTGTGTGCCTCCATCTCCTCCATCAGGCTGCCTTTCCTCCACTGCAGTCAGCAAGGCATTTCTCTCCTAAGGCGGCTACTCCAACTTCTTTTTGGCAAGAGGTTGTGTCTTCTTTCATAGGCGGTTGCTCTCTCTTCTTCAGGGGGCTATATCTTTCTACAGGCCACTACTCCCCTCGACGTGCTGTTGCATTTTGGTGTTCGTCACTAGTAACTGCACACATGGGTATTGGTTTCCTATCAACCATCTTCAAGTAAGTGATTTTCAGATTTGAGTAAAGTAATTTATGTTTAAATCTGATAAAAGATTCATTCCTCTACGGCCACACCCGTTCGGTGCCGGGTTGTCCAAGCTGTATTGGCGAACCTCGGTCCAAAGGTGCTGAGATCGGGAGAGCCAGGCGTTAGTACGAGAGCGCCTGTTAGTGCGTGGTCTCGGAACACCAGTGAGGCGCTCTCCGCGGAGTCCAGTGAAAGCACAGGACCGCAGAGATTGGGCCACATTAGTGGTCGATCTGCTCCGAGTTTCTACATCGAAATCCGAGCCTATTTGTTTGGTACTGTTTTCATATGTACATGGACATTATCTGGTTCTCAGAACCCATGGAGCATTGTATTCATTAAATACTCCCAATAAATATATCATATATTGAGGGGGGGGTCGGCCCGTTCCGGCCCCAGTGCTGGTGTCCATCTTTCCATTTCTGTTCATTTAAATTTCAAGTTGTTTTAAGTTGTCCATTTCAAATTTGTGGTTTTAAAGTTGTGCTATTAAGCGTGTGGATGTCCAACGGAGTCCTTCCCACTTGACGGGATCGGTTTCATTGGTATCAGAGCACGGTTGTTTCCCTCTTCCTAGTGGGGAAACGAACCTGTGTACTGGACATCCCGCTTTTAGCAAACTTTGAACACAATGGACAGCCAAGGCAACCCTTTGGAAGTGCCAAATTCGAGGGGTCCCTCTAGTGCTTCTCGTGGGTCTGATGCCCTGCGAGGTAGACACAAGCCCCTTGAAAGGGTTCTTGATAGTGAATCCAAGGGTCAACCGTCTCCAGGGAAGACAGTTATGCTTGAACAAGACCCTGATGCTATGAGAGCTGAAATGGAACATATGAGAAAACTTTTGCAGGCTCAAGAGGAAGAATTGAAGTTTTTGCATGAAGATCCACATCTACAAAGTGCTATTGAAGCCAGGAAGGCTGATGCTATGGTTGATGTAACCTTTGAATCAATGGCTCGTGAAGTGGGCAAGAAACCAAGGGAGTTGGCACTTGCCTATCTCCTTCGCAAAGGTGACATCAAAGAGGGGGATGACGGAGAGCTAAAATTCAGAAATCCACCTCGTTTGAAGCATGGAGATCCCGCATCCCAGAGGCTGAAATCTTTTATGCAAAAGGAAGAGGTGACTGTCACCTCTCGTCATGCATCCTCTCCCCAAGGCACTAAGCCTGACAGATTTATGTATGCCAGTGCTCATGGAGGGCACGAAAGTCACATGCATGCAAGATATGTATCTCATGGTGACAGGTCTGCTTCCAGAAAAATTTTGCCTTCTGAGTTGTCTCATGGAGAGACTATGCCATATGCAGGTAAGTCACATGCATCTGAGCTTCGAGTTCGTGGAGCACATGCCACCGTGCCCCATGAAGCTTCTATGACGGCCCATGGAGCCCATGCAGATAGGGCTACCCCGTTGGATAAGGGGAAAAGAAAAAGAGAGGACCATGAGCCTCATGCCAGGAAGCTCAAGGAATTCAAAGCAGGTGATAAATCTGTCAAATTTGATGTCTTTCATGGTGAACATGATGCCTCTAAGGTGTTAGCGTTTGTGGCACAGTTCGACATTGCTTTTAGCGATGAGGACTTTACAGAAAAATCAAAGGTGCGTCATGCTAGCATGTTTTTGAAAGGGACTGCTGCCCATTGGTGGATCACTGAAAAGATCACCAAGGATCCCATCTCTACTTGGAAGGAATTCAAAGATAGATTTTATGCTCAGTTCTTGCCACCCAATGCGGAGCAAACTCTCACTCAAAAGTGGGACAGGCTGGAACAAAAAGATAATGAGAGTGTGCAACAGTATGTTAACAAATTTTGGAAAGTGTTGCTGGAAGTGACTCCCTTCATGCTAATCACAGAGGATGAAAGAAAGAGGAAGTTTCGTTCTGGATTGCAACCTGCTTATAGATCGGGTATTGAATTGCACCCAAAACATACGTTGCAACAACTCACAGCTTCTGCCCTTGCTACAGAGCAATTGGTGCTCAAGATCAAGCAGGATCAAGGAGGTTCCAAGGCGAAGGACAAGGCTATCCCAAATCAGCAAAAGGGTGGACCGCCATCTAAAAAGAACTTCCGAGAGCCTTACAAGGGTGGTAAAGCTGAAAATTACACATCTAAAGAACAGGGCCCAAGGAAGAACAAATTTGGATTAACCCCGGAGCAAAGAGAGCAATATGCTAAGGATGGAAAATGCTTTTCTTGTGGTAGCAAAGACCACATGTTTCGGCAATGCCCAGATCGCAAATCAAAGCACGAGGACAAGCACACCAAAACTAATGTTCATGCAGTTCCTGATGTGCAAGGTAATACAGGTCATGATGCAAAAGAGCGTATGGTTTGCAAGGCTTGGGGGCAAATCAAGGATCAGCCCGCACTATTCATGTTTGATGACTGTGCAACTGACAATTTCATCTCTATGCAAATGGCAGCTGCATTGGGTATTGAGGTTGAAAACATGGGACCTCAGATTGAAGCCGAAGCTGCATTTATTGGTAAAGAGGTGCAGGTTACCCCTTTGATTGGGAAGTTGCGTATTCATATACAGGGCTATCTTGATAATGAGCATTTTCTAGTTGCTCCACTGAATGGATGTGATGTATTGTTGGGCAAGCCGTGGCACCATAGGCTTGAGCCCCGCAAAGACTACAAGTCTAATATGATTTCCTTTATGCATAAAGGCCGCATGCACTTTATTGATGCTGGCAAAGAAGGGGATTCTATCCCAGTTGTATCACATATCCAAATTAATAAAGCAATGAAAAAGAGTCTTTCAGCGTACTTGGTTTTTGTGCGTGATAGTCTTGTGCCAAATCATCAAAATGTGGATGCTATGTCTAATGATAGGCTGAATTTTCTTAATGCATTCAAAGACTGTTTTGCTGACTCATTGCCAGGTGAATTACCTCCCCAAAGGCCCGAAGATCATCGTATAGATCTTGTGCCAGGTAGTTCTCCTCCTAATAAACCCGCATACCGAGTGAGTGTTGCACAACAAGAAGAAATTATGAAGCAGGTAAACGAGCTTTTAGAGAAAGGTTTGGTTCAGCCCAGTTCCTCACCTTACTGCTCTCCTGTGCTTCTTGTTCAAAAGAAGGACGGATCATTCCGTATGTGTGTAGACTATAGAGCTTTGAACAAGCTTACCATCAAGAACAGATTCCCAATTCCGCGTATTGATGATATCTTGGATAAGCTTGATGGTTCAGCTTGCTTTAGCAGACTTGATTTGAAGAGTGGTTATCACCAGATCCGAGTGGTGCCACAAGATGTCCATAAGACTGCATTCAGGACAGCCTTCGGATTATATGAATTCTTGGTAATGCCTTTTGGTCTCACCAATGCTCCTGCTACTTTTAATCGTATGATGGATAGGATATTCCGACCCCATCGCAAGTTTACAGGAGTCTTCTTTGATGATATCTTGGTTTTCTCCAAGAATGAGCAGGAACACAGAACTCCATTTGGTCACAGTGTTCGAAGAGTTGCGGAAGCATAAACTTTTCGTCAATGCCAAGAAAAGTGAGTTTTTCCTTTCAGAGATTCATTATCTGGGACATATTGTATCCAGGGATGGAGTTACAATGGATCCTGCAAAGATAGAGACTATTCGGAATTGGCCCGAATTGCAAAACGTACATCAAGTACGTAGTTTTCTGGGATTATGTTCGTACTACAGGCGTTTCATAAGGCATTTTGCTATGATTGCCACTCCTCTACATGATCTCACGAAGAAGAAAACTGCTTTCAAATGGACTTCAAAGGAACAGGATGCTTTCTTGCAGCTCAAGCATGCGATCATATGTGGTCCAGTATTGATTGTTCCTGACTTGCACAAGTCATTCGTGGTTGAATGTGATGCTTGTGGTGATTGCATAGGAGCTGTCCTAAATCAAGAAGGGCATGCAGTTGCATACGAGAGCCGTCGTTTGCATGATGCTGAGCTTCATATGGATATCTATGAGAAAGAGCTCTTGGCTGTAATTCACGCCTTAAAGATATGGAAACATTACCTTCTTGGGGCTGAATTTGTAGTCAAGACAGATCATCAAAGCTTGAGATACTTTCTATCTCAAACTAAGCTTTCAGAGAAGCAGATGAGAATGGCAAACTTTCTTTCCATGTTTCATTTTCAGATTGTGCATACTCCAGGAAAGAAAAATGTGGTGGCCGATGCTCTATCTAGGAGGCCTTATATTGCTGCAGTCTCAGTGGCCTCTCATGGAGATCTATCTGCTATGAGAGATTTGTATCATTTGGATGCTGATTTTTGCCATATATGGACTGATTTGATGGCTGGTCATTCACATGCCTCTTATGTTATCAATGAGGGTTATCTCATGAAGGATAATTGCCTATGTGTGGTGAAGGATTTGCGTCCAAAGGTTATGGACGAATGTCACGCTCCACCTTATGCTGGTCATAGAGGTATTATGCCTACTACTCGCATGATTCAGAGGTATTTCTTTTGGCCAAGCATGCGTAAAGACATTGAGGCTTATGTGCGTGCATGTATTACTTGCCAAAAGGTGAAATTTGACAGGCAAAAGCCTCCAGGTTTGCTTCAGCCGTTGCCTATTCCCTCGCAACCTTGGGAAAGTATCACGATGGATTTTATTATGGATTTGCCTAGATCCCAGCATGGGAATGATGCTATTTGGACTATTGTGGACAAGTTTAGCAAGCAAGCTCACTTCTTGCCTGTCAAGAAAACCATCAAAGCTGATCATATGGTAAAGCTTTTTCTTGCTAATATTTTCAAGCATCATGGTATGCCTAAATCCATTGTTGGGGATAGAGATCCCAGGACTACAAGCCTATTTTGGAGGGCTTTGTTTGATAATATGGGTACTAAGCTTGAGTTTTCATCAGCTTATCATCCCCAAACGGATGGCCAAAGTGAAGCTGCAAATTCAGCCGTGTTGGATTTGTTGAAATGTTATGTGGCAGATCAAAAGAGTGCATGGGAGAAGTATCTTCCACTTGTTGAGTTTGCCTACAACAATACGATCCATGCTTCCACAGGAAAGGCTCCGTTTGAGATTATTTATGGCAGATTGGTCTTGCCACCCATCCTTCGTACAAAGGATGAGATTTTTGCAGCTGATGAATATGTTCGTGACTTGGATGTTGCCTTTGGTCAGGTCCGGACAGCCATTGCGAGATCTCAGGATAAGCATAAAATGGCTGCTGACAAGCATAGAAGGGACATGGAAGTCAAAGAAGGTGATTGGGTATTGCTGAAATTTGAGAAGGCTAGGCTTCGGAAGAGGCCAGGACGAGAAGGATCATATCCTAAGCTTTCTCCTCGCTATTATGGACCCTTCAAGGTGATTCAGAAGATCAATGAAGTGTCCTACAGACTTGCTTTACCTAGTCATTGGAAGATTCACAATGCTTTTCATGTGAGTCTATTTCGGAAATATGTGGGGCCAGATCCTGATGAGCCTGTCACAGAAGATCCGCCAGAAATTAAAGAGCTTGAGGAGATCCTCCAGCCAGAACAGATTGTTTTTCACAAGGAGAGAAAGCTACCTGCAGGAAAGCTTTCCAGGAGATACCTTGTGAAGTTCAAGAATTATTTGCCTATTGATGCCAAATGGGTAAATGAAGATTATTTTGCAGATTATCCGCAATTGTTGCAGGCATATCTTGAGGCTTTTAAGTTGAGGTCAACTCTTTAGAAGCCCGGGGGGATGTCACCAATTGGCCGACCATTTGGTCCATTCCTAGTTTTTGCGTCTCGTTCACTTGAGGCCAGGCCGGTGTCTCGTGTGAAGAGGCCAGTATTTTGCTGACATGGACGGGAGCCAGACTGGTGCCACCCGTGTGTTAGCAGGATGGTGTCGTATGGACGGGAGCCAGACTAGTACCACCCGTGTATGACCTGGACTGTGTTCGATCCATGGGACTGTCACGCCATGGAAGAGTCAGTATTCGTGCCGTGTTTTACCTATGGGACTGTCACACCTTAGGGAAACTCGTGCCTGGAACTGTGTCTTACCTATGGGACTGTCACTCCATAGGAAGACCAGGTTTTTATGTTTTATGTCGTGCCAGTTTTGTGCCGACAGATATTTTGTACTTGTTCCATGAACGGGAGATATGTCCATGTTACTATTTGCACATGCACACATGATTTGTATGCTTGAAACTGTTTTCGCATGACATGTATTCGTGTGTTTGCCTGCTTGACGTGTTACTTACTGAGCGGGGACGCGTGCCAGTGAGTCGTGAAGTTTGCCCTGTATTCTGACAAGTTTCAGTGCATGTGAACAGGTGGTAAGTATATGGTACATGTTGTTTTAATGTTATTTTATTCTAACCCCTTTGTTTTATAAGGTTAGGGGTTCACACTTATTTAAAAGTGGGCACCCCCTTTGGGCACCCACTTAGGGGCCAAGGTGGGGAGCCTCACTTTTAAGTGAGTGTGGGGGTGGGCATGGTCACCAACCCCCACTAGTCCCCCTTCATGCAAACGTGGAGATCTCTAGTTGCAACTCCACCTTAATTTTATTAAAAGAAATCTCTCCCTTCAAGCGTAGAATGAATCGCATCTTCTTGGCGTTGATTTCATCACCCGATTCGACCATCCTTGAAAAGATCAAGAAACGGCGGCTACCTCTGCTCTTTCTGCTGGCGACTAGCTTGCTGCAGGCGGCTCCTATATTTTGCACGTACCTGTCCCCAGGCGGCTGGCTGCGAACTGCACTGCAGGTGGCCACCATCTAGCTCCTTACTGCTGCGCTTGCCCCTCTACAGGCAGCTGAACACTGCTGCTGGTGGCTGCGTTGAAACCTGCAGAGGACTGCTTATACTGCTGCTGGCTGCGCCTACCTTCCCTGCAGGCGCCTACACCACCTCCTCTTCGAAACCAGGTGGCTGTGTTGCTCCAACTACAGCAAACAACTGCGCATACTACTCCTCCTCTCCTGCAGGCAGTTGTGCTCACTCAACAAGATGGTTGCTCCCTCTGTCCAGCAGGCTGCAAGTGGTTGTGTGCCTCCATCTCCTCCATCAGGCTGCCTTTCCTCCACTGCAGTCAGCAAGGCATTTCTCTCCTAAGGCGGCTACTCCAACTTCTTTTTGGCAAGAGGTTGTGTCTTCTTTCATAGGCGGTTGCTCTCTCTTCTTCAGGGGGCTATATCTTTCTACAGGCCACTACTCCCCTCGACGTGCTGTTGCATTTTGGTGTTCGTCACTAGTAACTGCACACATGGGTATTGGTTTCCTATCAACCATCTTCAAGTAAGTGATTTTCAGATTTGAGTAAAGCAATTTATGTTTAAATCTGATAAAAGATTCATTCCTCTACGGCCACACCCGTTCGGTGCCGGGTTGTCCAAGCTGTATTGGCGAACCTCGGTCCAAAGGTGCTGAGATCGGGAGAGCCAGGCGTTAGTACGAGAGCGCCTGTTTGTGCGTGGTCTCGGAACACCAGTGAGGCGCTCTCCGCGGAGTCCAGTGAAAGCACAGGACCGCAGAGATTGGGCCACATTAGTGGTCGATCTGCTTCGAGTTTCTACATCGAAATCCGAGCCTATTTGTTTGGTACTGTTTTCATATGTACATGGACATTATCTGGTTCTCAGAACCCATGGAGCATTGTATTCATTAAATACTCCCAATAAATATATCATATATTGAGGGGGGGGTCGGCCCGTTCCGGCCCCAGTGCTGGTGTCCATCTTTCCATTTCTGTTCATTTAAATTTCAAGTTGTTTTAAGTTGTCCATTTCAAATTTGTGGTTTTAAAGTTGTGCTATTAAGCGTGTGGATGTCCAACGGAGTCCTTCCCACTTGACGGGATCAAGAAGTTGCCTTCATGCCCTGTTCCTGAACACTACAATGGTCTCCTTCCTGAGGTTGATCATGGCATCCTTGCTCCACCCCTTTGGAACCGTTTCTTCCTTGATATGCCCCAAATAGCATTTGACCCTCAGGGCTGCCATTCCCTTGGGTTTTGTTGACACTAACCAGCCCTATGGGATTTCTACCTTGGTTGTGTTACTTGGACCTGTGAACCTTCTTGGGACACTTTCAGCACTTAGCCTTGCTGAGCTTGTTGCTTTGATGCCAATGTCACATGCGCGGAAGCTTTGTGTGTCTTCTTTCAGCCCTAAGAAACTGAATAGGAACCTTGATGCAAATCACCGAGAGAGAGAGAGAGAGAGAGAGAGAGAGAGAGAGAGAGAGAGAGCTGTACTTTCAGTATATTTTATAGTACATAAAGCTGTCCACAAAACTGTGGCCTTTGGCCTTCCAAAAGACTGTAAGGAATGACTCTTGACTAGCCCTCAACTAAGGATTAGGTGCTTAGACTTAGTTCTAGCCTAGCTTTAAATAGGCTCTTCACATGCCCATCAACAAAACACACAAAATACAAGATAAATCCTGACTTCATCTGCATGCTCTTGTCCACCCTGCCAACTGCTGTCTTTACCTCATAAACCTACTGTTAATCTGCTGCCTAATCAGGGATTAGGCTGAAAAACAGCCATGTCCATATGTGCACATGACAGGAATACACATGCTTAAGAGTTATGGGTTGTTGAAATTGGGCTGCAGGGGGTGAGAACGGGAAGTTGTGCACATGTGACAGGTTTGACGAGACAAGGACAGGATTTGGTTTATAGGTTGCCGTGCACAGGTGACGAGAATTATGGTTACGAAAGGCTGCCCAGTGATATCAGACGTCTAGGTCCTGGCTCTGCCCATTCGTGTTTTTTGCTTCCCTCTCCTCCTGCGTTTTTTGGAGTGCTGCGTTTTTCTAATTGAAGTGCTGTGTTTTCTGGAACAACTAGGTGGCTGCATTTTTCTCCTGCTCGCCCTCCTTCCTCTCAGCGTTTTCTTCATGCCATGCTCCTGTCCCTTGTGTTTTCTCTTGCTAGGTGCAAAGGTGCTGTGTTGGAGGTGCTGCGTTTCATGTGCAGCCAGCCAACGTTTTTCTCCTGTTTGCCCTCCTTCCTCTCAGTGTTTTCTTCGTGCCATGCTCCTGCCCCTTGCATTTTCTCCTACTAGGTGCAAAGGTGCTGTGTTGGAGGTGCTGCGTTTCATGTGCAATCGGCCAGCTTTTGGCCTCCCTATATAAAGGGCCTCCACTCATGACTTGTTATTCATCACATCCTCAAGCACATTGTAATGCCCAATTGTTGGCTATCACCATTGTAAACCACTTCTTATCAATAAAGGTAATCTTGTCAACAATTGCTTTGTCTCTCCTTTCCTCTCTCTCTCTCTCTCTCTCTCTCTCTCTCTCATCAATGCTTCCACTTGTGCATACTCCAACACATCTTCCTCTTGAACTTGGGAGGCTTCAAAAGCTTCGACAACTGAGTTTGTTCCTCACAAGGCATGGAGGAAGAACTTGGCTAATCAGTAGTCCCCCAACGTTGAGCCGGTGAAAAGGTGAGGGGGGAATGTCTGGAGAATCTGGTGGAGAGGAACTCTGAGAAGGAAATTGACGCAAATGACGTGTGTTTCTTTCTACTATGGGTTGGTGTAGAATGAGTCCTTTCTATTATGGGTTGGTGTAGAATGAATACTGTTGGATTGGGAGTGAAGCTTGTCTGGTACATCCTTACGTGTATCAAAAGGAGTAAAAAAGCCTCCTCCAAGAAGTTTTGCCACTTCATCCTTGAAATCGTTATTCTTGCGTTGAGGAGCGCGAGCTTAAATAGACTCTGAATCGAAAACATTAGACGGTTGGGTGTCAACTCTATCTTGTTAAGCTGAGTAGCCATGGCCTCCATACAAGTTCTCTTTTGCAAGGAAATTCGTAACTTTGGAGAGACTCATATGACTGGATGAATGGGAATTTAAGAGCCCACACAGCTGAACTTGAACTCGAGGAGGATGAGCCATGCTTCATTGAGCATCCTCCCTCCATAACCAAAATCAAAGGACAGCCAAAAGTGCCCACAAGGATATGATCAATGTATACCTTGTTTGAACGTGTGATTGTTGTTGCAGAGAAGCACGACGGAGCACCAGAAAACCCGAGAAGCTTCAAGGTTTGGATGGGCCAGGATTTGAAGCTCTGAGTATTGCTTTATTAAGGTTTGAAACCTTTGGATAGTAAGCTTTGAAACCTTAGATATGACCTTGCAGTAGAGAAAAACGCAAAGGTGAAGTTGCTTTGTAAAACGTAGTAAATACTGCAGACAGTGGCCACAGGGAAGGAAAAAGCAGCAGGAGCATAGAAGTTGCGCACTCGGGAGCACAGAAAGGTGGTGAAGAAGCCTTGTAGACCAGGCTACAGCAAGGCAGGTAGGCACAGCAATAGAGGCGCTGGTGGGGCTGCACAACAGGCGACGGAGGACGCTTCAAAGTGGGTGGCGCTTGGGCAAACCACAGACCAGTGGCGACGATCCACAGAGGAAGCACAGAGTGGACGTCAGTTGAGGAGGAAGGCACCAGCAGCAAGATGCACAGCAACTAGGCGTGGAGTCGGAGAGATCCACGCTACAGGCGGTGGTGAATAATCACAAGTGGCGAGTAGCGGCGTCGTGGCAAAACGTGTGAGCAGCCGATGTAACAGGCAGCCGTGGCTCTGCTTGGTGGCGGCGGCAGGTGTTTACACACTGGCAGTACTCCAAGCCAGCGAACAGAAAAAAATGCTGAAGTGGGCAGCCCATTCAGAAGGAAGAATGCAAGCTCATACTCATAGTGAACGGAAATGGAAATGATGGATAAGAAAATGGCATCTTCTGACCTAATCCTTAATAAGGGGCGTTCACACCAAAACAACCTAGACACAACCTACACCACTGAGGCTGAGATAATTCCAACAAAACTCTCCAAACCGCTTCAGTCAACATGTGTAAATGTTGCAACAAGTTGTTGGATAGTGCAAAAGATGACTGATAATGAAGATGTCAATTCTCAGCCCCACACTGCCTAAGATCTCCTTGACCAGCCTGAACTGTAGACTCTAGAGAGATGCTCTGTAGGCTTTGATTGCAGAGGAATGAAGATGAGTGCTGCTGCCGACTCCTGTCTAGACAGTCCGCCCGACTGCCATGTGGCAGTGCCAAGTGGCACGTGTGCTTGTGCCCAGCTGTCCCAAACACCTTCGCCATGCTGCCCGACTCCTAAAGGCCAGCCACAGATGCCCTACAAGCATCAGGCATACAGATGTGGAGGTGTGTTACAGTTCTTATGGGTCTTGGCTCTTCTTTCAGCTTCCATTGAATTAGCAATGCCGGTGCATGGAAGACAGCCGAGACCACATTGTCACCGTCACTTCCGCCATTCCTGGTGGGTAGTTGACTGCAAGTGAACATAGTGGGTAGCGATCATTGTCCCCTGCCTTTGTGGGTCTTCTGCCTCTGAAAGGACCTTCCTGTTAGAATTGTGCATCTCAATGTTTTGGGGATCTACCATTTATTTGGTATTTTATCTATTTTCCCCTATTTATTTTGTCCAGGGCTAGTCGGCCAGCCCTAGAGGCAATCGGCCAGGTCCCTATTGCACTATATAAGGAGTTCCCCATTATTCACTCTTTCATCCACTTCCCTTGCACATAGTTCAACATTCAGTTTCTGGCCATTGCCATTGTAAAGCTTTACTGCTGTTATAAAAGGTGATATTGTCCAACTCTCTCAATCTCCTTTGCACTCTCTCATATGTTTACTGTTTATGCTTCCGCCTGTGCTTTCTCCTTCATGGTATCATTTGCTTAGGTCCAGGCTGCTCCAAAGCTCTGCAAATCTGCCCGCCGTCACATCTTTGTCTTGCATTTTCTGCCCTATCTCCTCCTGGCTGAAGATCAGCCCCAAACGGTGGCTGTGTTTTCACACACTGCTGCGTTTTCTGGTCCAGCCAGCCCTTCTTGCTGCTGGCCAGTTTGTTGGCTGCGTTTTCTCCTACAGAGGCAAGCCAACCTGGTTTTCTAGCTGCGTTTTCTTCTACAGAGGCAAGCGTTGGAGTTTTGGCTGCAAATTCTGCTCTGGCATCAGATTTGGTGAGTTCTCTTGCATGTGGAGTTGCCAGACAAGTGGCTGTACATTTCCTTCTTCCTCCACGAGTCCCTGCCCTTATGGTAGGAGGTTCCCGGTGGTTTCTTGGACTATTTTGCTGCTGTCCAGCCTCTTTCTCTCTCATGTTTGAGAGGGGGCTGATTGTTCCTGGTGCCTCGCTTCATTGGAAAGCACTTGAGAGAAGTGTTTGAGAGCTGAGATTTGTTCTTTGTTGCTGTGGATATGGCTCCCTCCTGAACGAACAAGGATGACAAGTTGAAAGGACCCAACTATGCTCATTGGAAGCTTGAGATGCGGATCTGGTTCATCCACAAGGGTTTGTGGGACATTGTTCAGGGCACTGAAAGGAAGCCCGAGCGTCCTCAAAACTTTAGGCGGTGGACTCAAGATCAAGAGGATGAATGTGCTATGGAATTACAAGATCAAGAGAATGAATGTGCTATGGAATTACAAGACTGGGAGAATTGGGACTCGAAGGTGCATTCTGTGCTTGTGCGGACCATCACTGGGGAGGTCTCACCGGCAGTGCAAACTCTCTCCAGTGCTCATCAGGTATGGTCAAAATCAAAGGATCTCTTTGCAAGAGATTCATCGTTGAGGGCAGTTACCTTGCAGGGGCAGCTCTACGGCTTGTTATTTCCTGAAGGCAATTCCATTCAGTCTTTTCTCATGAAAGCCAAGGTTATCCATGACTAGTTATTACTGGCTATGGGTGCTGCTTTGTCCTCTTCTCAGTTGGCTGCTCTTATCCTCACCAAGCTTCCTTCGGACTATGATGTTATTTCTCGATCTTGCGGTGCCAGGTCACATCCACTCAGTTGGATTTTGATGATCTTAGCTCCCTACTTTTGGAGGAGTAGTTCGTTCTCATCTCACAGGGTAAGTTGAAGGTGTTAGTCAACAGGTCTGACCAGGCACTTTCCTTAGTTCAAAAGAAAGATCGGAGTCGCTGCTTTACTTGTGGAAAAAGAGGCCATCTGTCCAAAGATTGTTTGTCCAAGAAGAAGGACAAGACCAAGAGCAAGGCTTCATCTGAGAGAAAAGGCAAAGATACGACTCAGGATAGTGATACAGATTCTAGTACCACTTCTAGGGCTCCCAAGGCGCTTCTGGCTCAGGAAACCCCAGATGGTGTGCTTCTCTAATACACATGGAGTTTTCCCCCATGTGCTTCCAACCAGAAGAGGCTTGTGGGCGGGAGAGGGGGTTGATTGCAGCTCCACTCACTGGTGCATGGGGACCGTGATTCGGAGTTCCAAGCATTAGACATCTGGCAGGAAATGGATATCTTTGGTAGAGTAGAGACTATGAACTGGATCTGTTCCAAGTTCATTGTTTGAGGCTTTTGGGACGTGATGTGTTCCGTCCATTGTTGGGGATTATGGGCGCGGTGTCATGTGCACAGTGTGTATCTACCGTGTGCTACATGCATGCAAGACTAGTTTCGAGGCTTGGGGAAGCTTGGAACTAGGCAGGCTGATTGACGAGCTGAGTTAGGGAAATACTAACGGGCGGGCACCCAAGTATGGACGGGCGGGCGTCCAAGTGTGGACGCCCGATGACCGGCCAAGAGCCTATAAAAGGATGGCCAAGGTTAGTTATTGGGATATAGAGAGTCTCGCGAGTTTGTGAGAGCTCTATGGCCTTGGAGCTTGGATCTAGTGCAGACGTACACCTGTTTTACGCAGCCGAGGCCGGCAGCAGTCTCGAGGCCCGCGAGGGCAGCTTCGTGGCGGTATGGGACGTCGCGAGGAGGAGATTGGTCGGTACGTTATCCTAGTCAGCTCAGCTCGTGGCTCGGTGGGGACAGCCAAGATTGTGGGCTTGCCCACGGCTGTCATGGTTGGGAGGTGAGTCAGGCTTGCACCCCCTTGTTGTTTGTTTGTTCGTTTGTTTGCAGGTTTCGAGTCTCGAACCAAGATCGATCACCGAGGAGATCCGTGGGGATTTGACAGTGGTATCAGAGCATACCTCGTGAACGAGCAAGTTGGTAGGTAGAGAAGAAGAGGTCGAAGAAAGGTATGTGTTGAAAAGCTTGCTGTTTTTTCTGTGCATACTGCTGTTTTCAATTTTAGTATGTGTTTTTTCTTCATCAAAGAAACCCATGTTGATGGGAGATGGTAGGTTTAGAAGGGTCGCTTGCTTTGCAAGGAAGAGGAGTCTTGTTTGTGCAGTCGCATGAACTGCAGGGAGAGAAACAGAAAAAGCACGTTTGCTTTTCATGAACGATAGAGAGAGAGAGAGCAAGAGACGTGCTGGATCGCCTATTCGCTGGCAGGTTGTGCGCTGGCAGATGATCTTGGTTGATGTGTTGTAGGCGACACTGCAGGAGGCAGCCAAGCTTGCCAAGCCCAAGCAGCGCAACAACGCCTACGCCAGGCATGCGGCCAGGCTTGCGTAGCCAGCGCAGGCAGCGCCTAGGCCAGGCTAGGCCGGCGCCCAGGCACGCTGCCATGATGCGCAAGCTACACACAGGCGCCGGCAGCCCATCAGTTGGGACGACAGCATCCGCCGGGAGGAAAGCATGCGCCGGCAGCCCATCAGCTGACGACAGCATCCGCCGGGAGGAAAGCATGCGCCGACAGCTTCAATCGACGGCAGCCAGCACGTCGGCAGCGCTATTCCAGGAGGGAAAAAAAATAGCAAGGAAAGCACGTTTTTTTTAAAGCTTTCGTTTTTTTTAAAAAAAGTTTTAATTTTTTTAAAAGAAGGTTTAAAAACTCCTTCAAGGTTTAAAAGTGTTTTTTTAAAAAGAACTTAGAATATATATATATATTCAAGAAAAAAAAACACAAAAGCAAAGCAAAAGCTAAGCCTAGCTTTTGGAGATTTTTTGGCTTTTGGGGCTATCTTTATAAACCCCTTAAGTGGGCTTCTTGCCACACATCTCTCAAGTTTTCAAGCTCTCAAGCTCTCAAGTTCACTCGCACTTTTGTTGTGCAAAGATCGAATTTTCTCTCCGCGTACCCTCTTCATGATGTCGACCCAAGAATCGGAGTTGGAGCCCCTTGTGGAACGCGAAGGCTTGCCGGCTATACGGAAGGTAACGATGCCAATCTTTTTGACGATTTTGTGTCAAAATCAGATTTCCAAGAGTTCAAAGTAGCTCTCGAAGCTTCTTCGACGGAACGTCAGGCACAAATCGCAGCCTAGATGCAAGCTTTGCAGAACTCCATAGCTCTATTGACCACTACCCTCTCTACTTTCTCGGGTATGGATACCTTGGCTTCAGCTTTAGGTCCCAACATTACTCCGGAACCTAGATGCAAGCTTTGCAGAACTCCATCGCTCTATTGACCATACCCTCTCTACTTTCTCGGGTATGGATACCTTGGCTTCAGCTTTAGGTCCCAACATTACTCCGGAACCGTTCGGGGGCGAGCAAAAGCAGCGCACCAAGGAGATCGTGGACACGTGGCTACATAAGTGGCAAGTTCACTTTCAGTTTCATCCATATGATGATGGGAAGAAGATACAGTTAGCAGCAGGTTTCCTGTCCGGCAAAGCTTTGCTTTGGTGGAAGGAACTCAACCCTAAGCCAACGACTTGGGCACAATTCGAAGACGTCTTTAAGAAAGAATTCCTCAAGAAAGAGGATGATTATGATGTTGTTGCCCGGTTTTCAGCTTTGACCATGACCTCGCAGCACCTCACTTATGAGGTCTACCTCCAGAAGTTTCGTGACTTGCAGATGAAAGCTACAAAGATGGATCCCACTACTCTTGGGGTTTTTCGTAGCTGGTTTACCAGACTCGTACTGATTACAGGTTAAAAATAACAAATGTAAAACACTGGACGAGGCCATTCATTCAGCTCGTATCTATGATGATACGATGGTCTCTTCCAAGTCGAAACCCGTTACCGAGCAGGGGAACAAGCATAAAAGAAAGTTCTCTGCACCTATGGCTAACACGACAGAAGGAAAGTCTTCGGACCAACCTTTGAAGAGTTCCAGTTCGACACCAGCGAAGAAGAAACGACTCCTTAGGGCTTTAAAGCTCAAGAAGGAAGGACGTTGTTTTATCTGCGAAGAAAAAGGACACATGCGTAACGAGTGCCCGAAGCAAAAGGGTACCAAGTCAAACGCAGGACCCAAGCCAAAGGCAGCTAACCAGTTGTCTTTGACAGGTACGTCAATTACTGTACTTTCTCGCCCTTGATTGTCTGTTCAATTCTAAAGTATTTGGCTTGAATGGTCTTCTCCGAGTTTATGGAGAAGTGAATGCCATAAAATTCACATTCTTCTAGACCCTGGCAGTTCACACAACTTTGTTAACTACAAACTTGTGCAGAAATTGAGTCTTGATACGACACTCAGCGACCATACCTATGAGGTACGTCTACTTGCGAGAAGGCAAGTTTGGGATCGCAAAGTGGAAATGCTTCCAATCTAGATTCAGGACTACAAAGATACTCTGGAATGCTATGTAATGCATCTGGAAAATGTAGACTTGTTATTAGGGATTGAGTGGTTTAAGACTCTTGAAGTCCAGATAGATTGGTCTAGTCATATTTTTTCTTTTCAGCATAAGGACACCAAGTATTGTATTTTAGGTGATTGTATTCATCCCTCTCAGGGACCTCTTGTAAATACAATTGATTTTGGAAATATAATGGATTCTTCTTTGTATATCGCTTTCCATTGTGTATTGATTCCACTTTCTTCTTTTCTCATCCCTTCCATGGATGTGAATGAATTAAGTGTGTTTGAAAGCAAAGAATTAAGTGTGTTTGAAAGCAAAGAATTACAGAAGATACTTGATTCGTTTGAAAGCAAAGAATTAAGTGTGTTTGAAAGCAAAGAATTACAGAAGATACTTGATTCGTTTCAAAACGTATTTCCTAAGAAACTGCCATCGGGTTTACCACCTGAACGGGCAGTAGATCATCGTATTGACTTGATCCCTGGTGCTCATCCTGTGAGTATTCCACCTTATAGGATGAGCCAAGCCGAGGAAGATGAGTTGGCTAAACAACTCGAAGATTATTTGATGATGGGCCAGATCCGTCCAAGTAAATCACCTTGGGGTGCACTTGTGTTGCTTAGGAGAAAGAAGGACAATACCTGGAGAATGTGTATAGATTACAAGAGATTGAACAAGCTGACCATTAAGAACCGTTATTCTCTCCCTAGATCAGATGACCTGATTAACCGGTTAGCAGGAGCGAAATATTTCACGAAGATAGATTTACGTACTGGCTATCACCAGATACGTATTCATGAAAGGCATGTCGAAAGAACCGCCTTTTGGACTAGGTATGGCCATTACGAGTTTCTCGTATTACCTTTCGGGTTAACCAATGCTCCAGCCACTTTCCAGCAAATGACGAACGATCTTTTTCATGAACATTTGGGGAAATTTGTGGTGGTGTTCTTGGATGATATTTTGATATATAGTCGTACTCTTGAGGATCATGTCAGACACCTCACGATTGTCTTATCTATTTTAAGACAGAATCGACTATATGCTAAGTTAAGTAAATGTGAGTTCTTTATGATCGAAATCATTTACTTGGGACACAAGATCACTAGAGATGGATTGCGCATTGACTATGACCGAGTTCAGAAGGTTTTGGACTGGCCTATATCACGAACAGTGAAACAACTTCGTTCTTTTCTCGGTTTTGTTGTTTTTCTTCAGAAATCTGTACGAGAGTACTCTCAGCTCACAATACCGATGACCGACTTATTAAAAGGTGGTGGACGTAAGTCCAATCAGCCTATCACTTGGAATAACGATTTAGATATGGCCTTCAGACTTTTGAAAGATAAAGTTAAGGAAGCATCTATCTTAGCTATGCCTGATCCTAGTCGGCCTTATGTTCTTGAAACTGATGCCAGTGACTATGCTATCGAGTTGCTTTATTTCAAGATGGTAGACCGGTTGCTTTTGAAAGTAAAAAGCTAGACGACACTCAATCTCGTTGGTCAACCCTTGAGAAGGAGCTTTATGCTGTGATTCATGCTCTCAAGGTTTGGAGACATTATTTATATGGCTCCAAGTTTGTGGTATTGATTGATTATCAGTCAATCAAGTATGTGTGTGATGCGGATGATTTGAGAGGAAGGAAAGCTCGTTGGGCGGAGTTAATGCAAGATTTTGATTTTGAGATTTGTTATCGGAAAGGGTCCATGAATAGTATTGCAGATGCGCTTAGTCGAATTCGAGAGGTGAATACTTTGTCGTTCACCGAGATTTCTACTGACTTATTTCAATCATTGAGAGAGCTTTGCAGGACTGATAGTTATTTTGGTCCATTTTGGGAGAAGATCCAAGACGAGAGCTCATTGATTGACCAAGACTCCATGACCGAGCAGTCTACTATTCAGGCTGCAGGAGGCCAGTGGATGATTCGGAATGATTTATTGTTCCGTAATGACAAAATTTGTGTACCACAGATCCCGGACATTAGGTCCAAGATTCTTAAGGAGTGTCACGACGCTCCTTCTGTTGGACACCCTGGGGTACACAAGACGTTATCATTAGTGAAACACGCTTTTTATTGGCCAAAGATGAAAGGGTATGTAGAAGATTATGTTCTCAAGTGTCAAATTTGTCAGGCAAATAAAGCTGAACGCTTTAGTCAGGCTGGGTTGTTGCATCCTTTGCAAATCCCAAGTAATAAATGGAAAAGTATTTCCATGGATTTTATTACCGGATTGCCAAGAACACATCAAGGCCACGATTCTATTTGGGTTGTGGTAGATCGCTTGACAAAAATGGCTAGATTTTTATCGACCCAGAAGACTATTACAGCTATGCAATTAGCACGGCAATTTATCGAGCAATTGTTTAGACTGTACGGGTTACCGCAGGACATAGTCAGTGATAGGGACTCTAAGTTTACGAGTGATTTTTGGAAACTTGTTTTTGAGAAGTTGTTCATGGGAGGATTATCTTCCTATGTTAGAATTTGCATATAACAGTACTAAGCATACGAGTATAGGTTTTTAGTCCTTTCATGCTTATGTATGGTTTTCAACCTAGATCACCTGTTACAGTAGGATTCTCAGGACTTCAGCATGATGCAGCACGTAATTTTTTGAAAGATATGCAGGAAATGTTACAAGTTGCAAAGGAATCTATTAGAAGTGCTCAAGACCGAGACAGGTTTTATTCTAATAGACATCGTTCCCCCAGAGAGTTCTCTGAAGGAACGATGGTGTATTTGCGAGTTCCGAAAGATTCCGAGACTTTACAGACAGGTAGATCTCTGAAATTATCCCCTAGATACTGTGGATCATTTCGTGTTACACGACGGATTGGTTCAGTTGCATATGAATTAGGTTTGCCTTCTCATGTGAAAGTTCATCCTGTAGTTCATGTCAGTAGACTTAAGGAAGTACTGGGTGGAGCAGATTAGTTAGTTACTCCTCAAGAAATTATAGATGTCGAGGACATGACATTTGTTCCGCACGAACTGGAAAAGATTCTTGGATTTCGTGAACGAAGATTGCGTAATACGCTTATCACGGAATACAAGATCAAGTGGAAGGATCGTGTTGAGGAGGACGCTACATGGGAGACATTGACTACTCTTCACAGAGATTACCCTGGCTTTTTAGTGAGCTCAGGAGTGAGCTCTTAGAGGAAGGGGAGTATGTCATGTGTACAATGTGTATCTACCGTGTGCTACACGCATGCAAGACTAGTTTCGAGGCTTGGGGAAGCTTGGAACTAGGCAGGCTGATTGGCGAGCTGAGTAAGGGATAGACTAACGGGCGGGCACCCAATTATGGACGAGCGGGCGCCCAAGTGTGGACGCCCGATGACCGGCCAAGAGCCTATAAAAGGGTGGCCAAGGTTAGTTATTGGGATATAGAGAGTCTCGCGAGTTTGTGAGAGCTCTATGGTCTTGGAGCCTGGATCTAGTGCAAACGTGCACCTGTTTTACGCACCCGAGGCCGGCAGCAGTCTCGAGGCCCGCGAGGGCAGCTTCGTGGCGGTATGGGACGTCGCGAGGAGGAGATTGGTCGGTACGTCATCCTAGTTAGCTCAGCTCGTGGCTCGGTGGGGACAGCCAAGATTGTGGGCTTGCCCACAGTTGTCATGGTTGGGAGGTGAGTCAGGCCTGCACCCCCTTGTTGTTTGTTTGTTCGTTTGTTTGCAGGTTTCGAGTCTCAAACCAAGATCGATCACGAGGAGATCCATGGGGATTTGACACGCGGTGTGTTCAATAGCTCATCATTTCAATGCAGACTTGTGTAGGAATTCGTGGCCAAGCAAAGTTCCTTGCTATTCGTGGTGGCATCTTGTTTCGAGGAAACAGGTTGGTGGGTGCTCTCTCCGAGGTGATTCTAGTATTCGCAGTGCTAGAGGGTCCATGGTTGCATCTTCATCGACTTATCTTCTTTCGACTCTTGCACACACTGAGTTGCAGAGCGGTGTTAGAATTGTGCATCTCAATGTTTTGGGGATCTACCATTTATTTTGTATTTTTTCTATTTTCTCCTATTTATTTTGTCCAGGGCCAGTCGGCCAGCCCTAGAGGCAATTGGCCAGGTCCGTACTACACTATATAAGGAGTTCCCCATTATTCACTCTTTCATCCACTTTCCTTGCACATAGTTCAACATTCAGTTGCTAGCCATTGCCATTGTAAAGCTTTAGTGCTGTTATAAAAGGTGATCTTGTCCAACTCTCTCAATCTCCTTTGCACTCTCTCATATGTTTACTGTTTATGCTTCCGCCTGTGCTTTCTCCTTCACTTCCTACATTGATCTTCTCGAAAGGTCATGGATCTTGTCTGCCACTCCTCCAAAATGCCATGGGGAGGATCTCAGAGTGCATCCTTCCATGGGTGCACTTGGCACACTAACCCCTCCTTTCTCTGCTTTCACCTCCTCTGCACGCCTTGCAATACAATGTACATTATAGTCAGCAAGGCCACTTTTCTCACATTTAGCAGCGCTAGCTAGCATTGGGCGGCCCAATTTTCACATAGTTATGATTGCGCCTTAGAGAGTCAGTTAGTCAGTCAAGTCCCTTAACCCACTTGGAGAGAATCATTCATGCATATAGAGTCAGTAGAAGCCTTAGGGTTTGCATCAGATCATGGTTGCATATTGCATATCATTCATCCCATATGCACATAGACCACATAGACCATTGCAGAAGCCTTGGAATATTATCTAGTATTTTTATAATATTTTTCAGCATTTTTTGAGCATTATTACCATTATTCCATTTAAGTAAGTCATGTAGCAATTTATTGCTACAGTCGGCCAGTTTCACAAGTAGAGCCTTAGTGTCACGATTGTGACGTGTTTATACATCAGATTCTCTCTTCATTGCTGATTACTGTTGCAGATGCAAAGAGTTACCAGCCAAAGGGAACCCCTACCCTCGACTGGTTGCGACTCTTCGTCAAAGGATGTACCTCTTCATCGAATAGCCACATCTCTTCGTCAAAGGATGTACCTCTTCATCGAATAGCCACATCTCTTCGACGAATAGTTGTACCCCTTAATGAATGGTTGTGCCTCTACATCGACTAGACACATCCCTTAGCCTAAAAGTTGTACCCTTTCGTCTAAGGTCATGTCCTTTCATCAAAGGACATGCCTCTTCAAATGTGTCTCTTCATCTCTTATATAAGAGACCTATTGTACTCAGTTTAATAACAACAAGTCAATTCAATCTTGTCTCAAGTGTTCTCCTGAAGGTTCTTGTTCTAAGTTAATTACTTAAGTAGTAATTAGTACACAATATGCAGGATTAACCACATAATCCTCACAGTGGTATCAGAGCAAATTTTTTCCTACCCGTGGGTTGTGAAGCCCTCACCCTCTCCGCGGCACTCCCTCATCCACCTCTCCTCTCGGTGTTGTATGGAAGAAGCAGAGCGATGGCGGACTTGGCGTGAATCTTTGCTTGTAGTAATGTAAACAAGTACACAAGGTCTCACACCCATATACACGTGTTGTGTGTATAGCAGAGAGGGATCCCCTGCAGTATTTCCTGAATGCTCTCCCTCCCTGCTGCCGGTGGCGTTCGCAACATGGGAAACTTCCCCCTTTCGATGCTGACTATGGAGCCCCCCCTCTCTTCGCCTTGGTTGCTGCCAACGTGCGCCCTAGTATGCTGAGCGGGGCTAAGCGTCACCTCCACTCCTACTTGGTGTGCTACTATATGCGGTGACTGCAGCGACCCATTCGGTGATTCAGCGAAGCGTCAACTCCACTCGGCGACCCAGCGTTCGAAGCGTCACCTCCACCCGGCGGCGACGGCCTTCGAAGCGTCAACCTTCAACCAAAAAAAAAAAAAAACACAACAATACACAACATTCGTAAGTGTACTGCCACGTGGATTTCACAAAAAAAAAAAAATCAAACACCCAAACAAACCCAACAGGCGTGCGTAACCCGTTGGGCGTGCGCTGCCCGCCGTTTGGACTTGCTGGTGTGAACAGCCAACGTGGGCGACTCGAAAACCACCACCCGGCTGTCAGGATGGCGCCTAGTTCTTATTCGCCTCCTTCTCTTCAGCGAATAGGCGCCCTTCTTCCTGGCTGTTCGTGGGTTTTCCTGGCCTTGCCCACACCACATCTCTTGTGTGCTCTCGCCCCCTACGTGCATGCGTCATGGACCACTTCCCGGAGGAACCCGACATGCACATCTCTTACCTAAGTTACATCGACGAGCTCCCAGAGGCTGTTCTTCCCGAACACAGCCCTCCTCGTGCCTTCACTCCGGATTCAGTGCCACTACCCGCCGATGTTGGGTGGATTCCAAGTCTTTCAGCCTCTCCAATCCCAGCATCCCCGGCCTCTCAGGTGTACCGTATTCATGTCAGCAGCCCGCATGTGACCGAACCCGACACTTGGGCGATTTGGACCATTTTCCTCACCTGCGAGCCCCTGCATCTTACTCATTTCGAGTATTTTTTATCACGGTACCCGCAGCTGGCACACTTTCTGCCCGAGTGCAGTGTGGATGGCTTACGCAATGTCTCCTCCACGCACCCTCCTGTGACATTTTACTGCGAGATCTTCGTCCCCGACTATACTCCATTATCTCCAGTACCCAGTTCTTTGGAGGAAGCCAATGCAGTAACTTCGGAGGACGATCCCGACGAAGTGGAAGATCCCGACTTCGCATACGAGGACCCTATTACTGCCTCTCCAGCAGCTGTTCCTTCCATTCTCCATTTCGGGTGGACCTTTCCGGCTTCACCACAGTACTCTCTCTGAGTGCTTCAGATGTCGACGTCACACGACAACGTGCCACCCGCCGATCCTCAGATGGAAGCCTTGCTGATGACGACTCTCCAACAGCAGATGGAGGACTTACAAAAGGCCTTTTTCGACGGAATGGCATCAATGAGGTCCCAGCTGGAAGACATGCAGCAGCGGCACCAACCGGGATCCAGGAAGTCCCAGCGAGCGCATCGTTCGCATTCTCCACAGTCATCATCATCATCCTCGGTGGGCCAGCAGGACGATCCCTTACCTCCGCCCGATCCGACTGCCGAGGTAGATAATGCTGAACTTAAACTTTTATATAAATTAATGACCACAGCACAAACACGGAAGATGGACATCAAGTTACCCGAGCCCTACAATGGCCGCCGTGATAAGCGGTTAATCGATCATTGGCTCTACAAAATGGAGGTTTACTTCTCGAATACTGAATTGCCCGAGAACAAAAAAGTAGCATTGGCCAGTACCCTCTTGAAGGATACCGCCTTCCTCTGGTGGCGACGCAGGATTGCAGATGGCAAGTCTACTCCAACGTGGGACAAATTCCGGCGTGCTCTTCGCAAGGCTTTTGAGCCTGCAAACGCGAATTTTCATGCCAGGTCTTCTCTCCGCCGCCTGAGTCAAACTGGCTCCGTGGCCGCGTACATCTCAGAGTTCCAAAAATTGGCTCTGGAGATAGAGACACTCAACCCCTCTGACCAGCTTCACAGCTTCATTGACGGGCTTGAACCCACAATCCAAGACGAAGTCCATAAGTATAATCCTGCCACCCTGGATGAAGCAATCTCGTATGTCGAGCGCATCAGTGATTACCGGCGTCCTCCTAGGAACCTTTCCTCCGGCGCCCGTTCCTTCCAGCGGAATCGATCCAATGGGACTAGCCAACCCCAGCGTCCTAATTCTGGACAACCCAACTCTCGGCGACCATATTCTGGACAACAGTCCTTCCGGCCGCGATTTTCCGGGCAAACTTCTGCGTCAAATGCAGGATCCTCTCAGACCGAATCCTCTGGCAGCAGCAGAAACCGAGATCGGTCTCGACAGGACCGTCGCAACAATGATCGGCGCAATTTCAAGCGAGAACCCTCTTCAGGACAGCAAACCTCTTCATCAACTGCCCCTTCATCCCAACCTAGTCGCCCAGGCCTCTGCACAATTTGTTCTGGCGATCACCGGTGGTATGAATGCCCTCAGCGTCCTAAACCCTCCAACACTCGGCGCAATTCTCAGGTGGACAGTTGTCACCATGCTGATCATGACCCGCCTCCTGTGAAAGACAAGAACAAACAGATGGCTTGTTCTGTTCGCGTTTCAGAGTTTGTCAGTACCCTGATGCTTAATGGCCAAAGTACCAACCCTGCTCCGGTGAATCTATCCAAACAGGTCCTTAGTCTTCTTGGCTTTATTGGCGACCATCCCATCAATGTGCTGGTGGACAGTGGCTGTTCCACTAATTTTGTGGGCACTTCTTTGGTTCATAAGCTTCGCCTACAGACCCGACATTTTGTGGATGCTTTTCAAGTGGAGCTTGCTGATGGTTCCTTCCTTAATTGTAACCAAAAGGTGCAACAACTCCAGTTCCAGATTCAAGATTACCAGGATCACCTTAATTTTTCGGTGATGCCGTTGTCACATTATGACATGATATTGGGACAATCTTGGCTGTATCGATATGATCCGGTGATTAGCTTTCGTTCCCATTCAATCCAATTATATCATAATGGTCGAGAGCTGGAACTTCATGGCCTTTTCAGTGCCAAACCCATCACCATTGTTTCTGCCCTGCAAGTCAAACGTCTCGTTCGCAAACGTGACAGTGCAACATCCTTGGTCATGTTACGGGAGATTGAAGCAGAAACCAGTGAGCAATCTCAAGCCTCGTCATCAACTACTGCTTACTTGGAGCAACCCTTCTTCAGGCCTTTTCAGGATTTGTTTCCGAATGATCTTCCGACGACATTGCCTCCTCGTCGTCCTGTGGATCACCCGATTGATCTTATCCCAGGTCAATCTCCTCCAACCCGAGCTCCATACCGTGTTTCTTACTCTGAATCTCAGGAGATACAAAAGCAATTACAGGAGTTGCTGGACAAAGGTCACATCCGTCCCAGCAAAAGTCCTTTCGGAGCCCCGGTTTTACTGGTCAAGAAGAAGGATGGATCAATGCGGCTTTGCATTGATTACCGAGCTCTCAACAAGCTGACAATCAAGAACAAATTTCCTTTACCTCGCATCGATGAATTGTTCGACCAACTGCTTGGTGCTAAGGTGTTTTCCAAGATTGATTTAAAGTCCGGCTATCATCAAATTCGTATTCGTAATGGTGATGAATACAAGACAGCCTTTCGGACAAAATATGGCCATTATGAATTCTTGGTCATTCCTTTTGGGTTAACCAATGCCCCGGCCACTTTCATGACCCTGATGAATGAAATTTTTGGGCCATACTTGGATAAGTTCGTGATCGTTTATCTTGATGATATTCTGGTTTTTAGCCGATCTATGGTCGATCACAAAGAGCATTTACAGATAGTCTTCGAAGTACTACGCAACAATGTGCTGTACATCAACAAAAAGAAGAGCGAATTTTTCAAAAACCATGTGGAATATCTTGGTCACATCATTTCTGCTAATGGGATTGCAGTAGATCCTAAGAAGATTCAGGCGATTGTGGATTGGCCTTTGCCTCTCACCATTTCAGATGTTCGATCTTTCTTGGGACTTGCTAATTTCTATCACAACAAGGTGCATAGATTTTCGGAGATTGCTGCCCCTTTGACAGAATTGACAAAGCTGGACAAACTTCAGTGGTCTTCAGAAGCTGAGCAATCCTTCAATGATCTCAAGCATGCCTTGACGACAACCCCGGTCTTGGCCATTGCAGATCCCACTCAGCCCTTTGATGTAATGACAGATGCCTCAGATCGTGCTTCTGGTGGAGTTCTGATGCAGAATGATCGTGTCATTGCTTTTGACAGCAGGAAGTTTTCAGCCATTCAAAGCAGGTATCCTGTGTATGATAAGGAGTTTTTGGCAATCGTGCATGCTTATCGAACATGGAGACATTATCTTCTTGGAGCAGATTCAGTTGTACGTACAGATCATCAATCTCTGACGTATATTTTCACTCAGCCTGTTATGAACTCTCGACAAGGCAGATGGGAATTCTTGGCTAATTTCCACATGATTATTCAGTATGTTCCTGGTCTTCAGAATGTGGTTGCAGATGCCTTAAGTCGCATGCCTCGAGCCATTAATTTTGCCATCACAGATGTGCAAATGGAAATCCCTGCTTGTTTCAAAAATGAATATTTGACGGATAGAGATTTTGGAGATGCGTTCCGTGCTCTCAAATCTTCTAATCCCAGTCCTGCAGAAATGAACATGTTTGCAGCCTATATTATCATAGATGAGTTGCTGTTCTTCTCTGACCGCATTTGTGTGCCTTCATTGCGGAAGATTCTTATTCAAGAACATCATGAAGTCCCTTATGCTGCTCACCCTGGTATCAACAAGACATATCGACTTTTGTCTGCTACATACTTCTGGCCTCAGATGCAGCAAGATGTTATCAAATTTGTCAAAGCTTGTCATTCATGTCAAACAATGAAAGCCTCTCGACAACTTCCTCAAGGGTTACTTCAACCATTGCCAGTTCCCAATGAGAGATGGGAAAGTATCAGTATGGATTTTATCACCACCTTGCCTCGTTCATCCAAAGGCAATGCTCAGATTCTTGTGGTGGTTGATCGATTTTCCAAAATGGCACATTTCATCCCTTGCAAGAAAGCTGCTTCAGCCCCAGACGTGGCGTCATTATTCGTGCAACATGTCTTCAAATTGCATGGTTTACCAAAGACCATCATTTCTGACAGAGATCCAAAGTTCACTGGACATTTTTGGACGTCTTTGTTCAAATCTCTTGGCACAAATTTGTTATTCAGTTCAGCCTATCATCCTCAAACAGATGGACAGACTGAAAGAGTCAATCAGCTTTTGGAAGAAATGATTCGACATTACATTCAATTCCGTCTGGCATCATGGGAAGATTATTTACCACTCGTGGAATTTGCTTATAATAATTCCCATCATTCAGCAATTGGATTAACTCCATTTCAAGCCGCATATGGACATACTCCTCTTGTGCCTACAAACTTTGTTTTGCAACACAAAGTGGCGTTGGCAGATCAGTTGGTTCAGGAGATGCAAGATGTGCTTGTACAAGTTCGAGATAAATTGGTCCATGTGCAACAAAAATATCAAAAACAGGCCAACAAGCATCGTCGACATGCAGAATTTCAAGAAGGAGACTTGGTCTTATTATATGTGGCACCTCACCGCTACAAAACAGTGAAGTCAGTTTTTCCAAAGTTACGACCTCGCTTCTATGGGCCTTTCAAGATTCTTAAGAAAAATTCAACTGTCAGTTATAAGTTGGAACTCCCACCATCATGGGGAAAGATTCATCCGACTTTTCACATATCTTGGCTCAAACAGTATATTCAAGGAGATTCGCCTGTTCCAGACTTATCTTCTTATGTACCAGAAATTGAAGATGACCATATTATCCTTGTTCCAGAAGTAATACTTGACGTAAGACAGAAGGAAACAAGAAGAAAGTTGACTACAGAATTTCTTGTGAAGTGGATGGATTTGGATGAGTCTGATTTCACTTGGCAAACAGATGAAGAAATGCAGCAGTACCCTAACCTTCTTCAGGAGTTCTTCGACAAACGGATGTCTATCATTTGACACATGGGTTTTATTTTAAATGGGAGGGAATGTCACGATTGTGACGTGTTTATACATCAGATTCTCTCTTCATTGCTGATTACTGTTGCAGATGCAAAGAGTTACCAGCCAAAGGGAACCCCTACCCTCGACTGGTTGCGACTCTTCGTCAAAGGATGTACCTCTTCATCGAATAGCCACATCTCTTCGTCAAAGGATGTACCTCTTCATCGAATAGCCACATCTCTTCGACGAATAGTTGTACCCCTTAATGAATGGTTGTGCCTCTACATCGACTAGACACATCCCTTAGCCTAAAAGTTGTACCCTTTCGTCTAAGGTCATGTCCTTTCATCAAAGGACATGCCTCTTCAAATGTGTCTCTTCATCTCTTATATAAGAGACCTATTGTACTCAGTTTAATAACAACAAGTCAATTCAATCTTGTCTCAAGTGTTCTCCTGAAGGTTCTTGTTCTAAGTTAATTACTTAAGTAGTAATTAGTACACAATATGCAGGATTAACCACATAATCCTCACACTTAGGGTTTCATCAGATCATGGTTGCATATTGCATATCATTCACCCATATGCACATAGACCATTGCAAAAGCCTTGGAATATTATCCAATATTTTTATCATATTTTTCAGCATTTTTCCCACATTTTTCCAGCATTATTACCATTATTCCATTTAAGCAAGTCGTGTAGCAATTTATTGCTACAGTCAGGCAGTTTCACAACCAGACGACCAGCATATAGGGCATATAAATAGCCTTGCTTTGCATCACCCATATCATCTCATGATCATCATCTCCTGAGCGATTCAATCCACAGCAGCCTAGAGCATAATCGCTTGATCACATAGAAGCATACATCATCAAAATGCAGCCAGCATTCAGCCAAGGAAAGAGGTGAAGAATTCGGCAATCGTTTTCATCATTGTTTTGCTACTGCCACTTCGGTGAAGGTAAAACGCATCATCTACATTCATTCATAGTGCATAACACAGCCTAGAACAGTCCCTAACAGCCCCTTCTCTCAGCCTCAGATTTGCAGCCTTCTTACATTCCATTGGAAGAGTGCATAGGCATTGAGATCGGTCATCATTGGTGCTTCTACAGCCGTGTGCAGTTCAGCCCGACTCTTGGTCTTTCAAAGGTCTTGTGTTTGGCTTATTTACAGTCCCAAGTCAGCCCTTCATTCATTCTCTTCAAAGATAATAAAGCAAATACTCCTAGAAATAGGAGGGGGCCCTTCAGTGGGTAATTTGGGACCCAATAAGGTGTACAGTTCTCTCTCTCTCTCTCTCTCTCTCTCTCTCTCATCTCTTAAAGTTTGAAGTGATAAAGTGGATTGCTAAAGACTCGCGAAACTCAAGATAAAGAAGGCAGTATGAGACTTTGTGTGATAGGATCCTTCATTACGCATAATTCCATTGCATGTTACACATGCACGGGCGCCAACTATTGTTGTGGTGCATAAAAAGAATGGGAAGATTAGGGCACACCTCCAAAAGGTCAATGCGGCAACTAAAAGAGACCACTGTCCTTTGCCATTGACAGAGCATGTGGCTGTCTAGGATCCCTTTCAAAACACACATTGCACATAAGACCATTGGCCTGGCTGAGAAAGCCCTCTCTTACACATCTCAATCAAATCAAGCACTTTCAGGGCCACTTTGCCTCCCAGAAATTGAAGATGACTGCAAATATCATCAGCAAACTGAGAGTCAAATAGTCCCTTGGGGCTTTTGATGGGGAGCTGCAGTCCGTGGAGAAAATGGTGGCGCTCACGATCTCTTGATTCACATCTAGGTAGGACATTATCTTGAGGCACAAGCTTATTGCTACATGGCATTGCTATGGAAATGGCCTTTCCCAACTTGCCAACGGTCGTAGTTGTCGATAGTGTCGGACAGGATGCTGGCAAATCACTATGCAAATGTCTCAACAGGGTTGGCACAACTCCACCAGTGCAAAAATGTGAGAACGGGGTTTGGGACCTTGCTAACAAGTTTTGACAACAATAGTTGGAGGTCTATTCCTGTTACTGCTTTAGTGAGGTGAGGCTCCTGCAAAGGTTGTACTCTATATCTCAATCACGCCTTGATGGAAAGATATGGATTACCAGATTTCCTCTATCCATATTTTTGGGTACCACAATTGTGAGGGTGACTATTTGGGATCATGGTCATCAAGGGGTTGTGTTGATAAGAGCAAGAGAAGGCTACATGCTAGGGAGGTGTGCTAAGGCATCTTGCTTGTGGTGGATACAAACATCAGTTCCTCCAAGAGCTCTCACACCTCTAGATGCTGGGGGTTATTGTGCCACCACCATGTATGCGAGGTATCTTTGTAGAAGCAATTTAAGATGAATCAAGTACCGAGCTGATTTAGGCAGTAAGTAAATTTGAAAACAATCAGTCCTAAAGTCAAGGACAAGCCTGTACTTGCAAGGTACTTACTTTACTGATGAGAACAAGGGGGTACAAAGCAAGGGTGCTCTCTGTGCAATACGAATTGGTATTGGGAATTGAGCAACTTCTGCCTCTTCTCTTACAAATTCAAGGGTCACTCTTTGGTGAAATGGCAGGCTGTGAGGAACTGTCTACTTTGCTGCAGTTATTAGGTTTTGAGGGTTGAAAGATGATCGAATCCTGAGAGGTTACCACCAAACCACAACAAATGACCATAGGAAGGCAACAATCCCCATTGCTAGCTGCCCCCCTCACGTCCACACAAAACCCGGGTAGGGAAGATACCTACGAGCCATGACCATTACGCTAAATATAGAGCTCCATCCAAGCCCCCTGATTTGCATGTGGGATTACTCCACGAGTTCCTTGGCTCCTCACGCATTCCGCCACAATGCATTGGTGGCAACCCAATTCTAACACCTTCTCTCCAAAAAAGCATGTGAATCCCTCTTGCCACATGGTCAACTGTTTGCAAGATTGTCAACTCAACAGTCGGCCAGGAGTAGTTTGTTGATGTCGCCATAGCAAACCAGAATCCTTGCACTACTGCATTTTTCCGCATGATGTTTCCCTAGAGGACCCTTGTCCTGCGAACCTTCGCAAGCCCTTTGCAATGGATCCTCATTGTTGTCTGAAACCGCCTCTCACCATCGCCTGGAGGAAGATCTCAAGCAGCGGAAGTGCTGCCAGGATCGATCACCTAGAGCTTTGATACCATGATTGAATCCCCAGAGGTTACCACCAGACCACAACGAACGATCACAAAACGGCAGCAATCCCCATTGCTACGTGCCTCCCTCACGTCCACACAAAACTTGGGTGGGGAAGATACCTAAGAGCCATGCCCATTATACTATATATAGAGCTCCTGATTTGCATGTGGGATTACTCCACGAGTTCCTTGGCTCCTTGTGCATTCCACCATAATGCATTGGTGGCAACCCAATTCTAACAAAAGATGCATTACTGATGGCCTGAGGGGTTGAAAGGGAGAACGATGGAAAATAAGGGGCTAATATAATACTACCTCCACCCTCCTCCCACTTGCCTTCAAAAAAGAAAGCATACCACAAGCGAACTGATGTGTGACGTGGTTAGCTCAACTTTGTGGGATCTTTGTGATCTGGGTTGGATATGTTGTGCTTGTGCATCGTTTTTCTTCAAGGCAGGGGTGTGCAGCTTTTAGTCGCAAACTGCTGCGAGCAGTTGGGCTATCTAAAACAGCTTTACATGTGGTGCAAACTGCTGCGCTGCATTTAGGCGCTCCTCCATGCATGTGCACCTGGAAGAAAATTTCAAATTCTGAATTGGCCACCTGTTTTGCTTCAAATTTTGAAACATGTAAATCAACCGATCAAAAGGCATTATTTGAAATTCAAAATCCCTCAATCACATCGATCACGTCTTAAACTATTATTTTGGTTTTTTGCTCATGTGTACGTGCTCATGTGTACGAAAATAAAAAAGGCAAGTGGTTTTTCTTTTAGCAAACCATTTTAAAGCATGATTTTCACAGCTTAGAACCACCTAGAGAGAGGACAATAACTTTGCTGTGGATAAAATGTGCTCTCCACCCTCTCTCATATTAGTCCATTTTTTATCCTTTGTTATTAGGCAGTCCATTCCATCCTTAATGGGGCAAGGTCGTTGAGAGACTAAGGTTTAGGGTTTGCACAGGGTAATACACACGTGAAGGAATATCAAGTGCTTGGAGGCAAAAGTCCTATGATAATGAGCAGACCAGGAACAAAAGAGAAACAATAGACAAGAGTTGGGCAGTGTTTAGACAGTGCGAGGTTGGAGAAGCTTGGAGCAGGCAAGGTAGTTTTAGACCAGTTTTGGGCAGCCTAAGTGCGGCTAGTAATGATAAAAACCAGCAGGCTCCTTACATGAGGATGCACAAATTCATTCCTTTGGCGAGAGTGAGGAGTTTCTTGTGGGGCCCTGTCACATGCACCTTGTACTATGGTGCTATATGACACAATGGCTCAGCATTTAATGTACTATTATATAGCATTAATACCTTTTTAGGAATATTTGTCGTATGCCGTTGGCAGTTGCCCCATTGTGAGCCCCAGTCCGGGACATGTCCGGCACGAGCTACGTAGGTCTTCTTCCAGCCTTAGGTCTCAAAGTCTGTCTCATAACCCACTTGGAGAGCAGTCACATGTAGGTCACCTTAGGCTACCTTAGGCTAGGGCATGTCTAAGTCAGTCCATAGAAGCATATAGAAGCATGTTAAGAGCATCTAAGTATGCACATGGGCATGGGCCAGCCCATTACATGGGCTTTACCTTGTCTTGATGCATAGCATCATAGACCCCTCACACATACTACTCGGCCATCATAAACACTATATATATTCAGTCGGCTAGCATAAAACATCATCCGATAGTAGTTGGCCATCACTAGGACAATGTGCATATAATATTTGTAGCATTTAATGATTATTTGCACAAGTTGTGGGCTGGAAAACAGGCCGACAGCAGTATGATAAAACTGATCAGCAGCAGTATGATAAAACTGATCAGCAGCAGTATGATAAAACTGATCAGCAGCATAGATCACTATATAAGCAGCCCATAGAGCATTGCATAAATCAATTCATTCTACAAGAGTTCATTCAAGCATTCAAGTGAACATGTGTGCCGTTCCCTCGGGTTCTTGGAGCGTACAAATCAGCCTCAAGCACTTTTGCTTGAATCCAAGGTAGCATAGAAGATCCTCTCATCTTCAGCCAACATATGTGCATAGCCTGAATAGTTCTGGATTTTCATAAGTGGCTTCATAGAGTCTTTTATAGTGCTATTAGTTTCAGCATCTGGTTCAGCCTGCGTTCGTTGTTCCTTGTCCTTGCGTTTGGCAGTCCATAGTCATCATTCTCACCATTGTACAAAGTTCTCCAAAGTAATACAAGCACTCCTGCTTGTAGGGGGGGCCCTTCAGTGGGTAAATGGGACCCAATCTGGTGTCGACTCTTATCTTCTTTTTCAACTCTTCTCTCTTAAGTAAAGTGGGTTGCATAAACTTACAGATTTAAAGAAGGCTTTGTTGCATGTTACGATGATCGACCTATTGCATTCTATAGGCCCCTACCTACTGGCATTGAGATCCCAGCTTGTGTTTTAAATCCGATTAGGAACCATATGCAGATGATGTCATGTTTGTGGAAAAGGCGTTTGCCGCTACGTTCTAGTGTGCAAAATCTGAAAATGAAACATAGAGAGGAAGTGTGGCCATCACGTGTGTTTCGGTTCACAAATCTTCCAGAGTTGTGACATGCGGAAGGATCTCCAAGATGTTGTCTTGGGAGTATCCAGGAGCATGATGGATTCACTCATGGAAGGGTGGTAACCTTGGTGAGTACTCATGGAAGGATGGTAACACTGGTGAGTATTATATGAACTCATGGAAGGACAGTTGCTCTGGTGAGTACTTGGATCCTACATGGACGACACCGGGACTTCTTTGGTGTATAAGATGGCAAGTTGGAGATTTAGTCCAAATTCATGCAATTGATAAGCCTTAGTCTAGCACACCATAGAACTAATGTAGCCACCATTTTAACTAGTTGAGAACAAAGCATATATTGATACCAAGTTCTACACCCACTATTGGGCACTGATGATGTTAGTGGGGATGTTGTAGTATCTAGTCTAGACTATGCATGATGGAGTTGATGGTTTATTGTCTTGTGGATGAGGTTATAAATTACACTGTCTTATAAGGTGAATTTGGGCATGTTCGTGGATTCATCTAGGTATATAATATGCATGCTGTATTTAGTAAGACAGAGAGAACGTCATTCCAGGCAAGCATGTTGGTCTTATGTATGATCTGGTGGATCCTACGGGTGGCCAGAAAGCTTGAAACATAGCTGGTTGTGCAAACAGCTTTAAGCTAGAGGGTGTGATCACGTACTAGCACTTGGGTGGGCCTAACAGGTGCCTCGAGATAATCAAGAGAGTGGTTGTTTATTGCTTTGCCTTGGGTTGGTGACCAAGGGCTTGTTTTCTTTTTTGTATTACATTGATTTGGATAAATATGGTGCTACCGGTGGAGTATGGCCTCCCGGGCACCTGCACCTTGTACAAGAAAATACTCTGTTGGTAATAAAGATACCTCGCCCGCGGGGGGGGGGGGGGGGTGTGTTGGCCCAACTTCAGTCCCTAGTTTTGTGTCATGTGCAAAGCTATCTTTTGGTGTTTACAGGATATATATGTTCTTGATATTTGTGACAGATGTATTGGAACATGTCTATGATGTGATGGATGCTGTATGTGAGATTGGTATCAAGCATCGGTTTCTTTCTTTGCTTGAGAAAGGACGATTTTTTGGGGCATACATAAAAATTTGGCTAAGCATACAAAACAGATATCATGAGCACTCACATTGAGCCTCTTGAGCAAGTGAGGGCACATGCAGAAGGATCGGTTGGAATTGCTCATACTCCCCTTAAGCAGGAGAGGGCATATGCAGAAGAGACTGTTGGAACTATACATACAGATCCTATTGATGTAAGGTCTGAGTTGGAGGCCCTTAGGTAGACGCTATCGTGATTAGACATCAGAATGGCGGTCTTTGAGAACAGATTTTGATGGGCAAAAAGTTTTGAGGACATGAAATTTTCGGCGGATGATGCAGCCTTTGAGGCTATGGTAGTAGAGATAGGATACAAAGATCCTCGTGAATTGGCTATTTCCTATTTGAAAGGAAGAAAGGATGTATCGGAAGACTTTAGGGGAAGAAGGGCTTCTTGCCTGGAAGCACATGTAGATTCAGGTGATTCGGAAGAGGCTATATCTCATTCCCATCATATTGTTTCATGGCGAGAGTGTTCTCATTATGTTGATTCTACTTGATCTACGAGTACCACTCCTGATAGTGGAAAGAGGGTTAGGGATGAATCCCCTAACTCTAAAACTGATCTGCGTGGAGTTCTCATTTAAAGAAGAGAGCCCGAGAGTTCAAGTCAGGGGATAAGGACATTAAATTTGAAAACATCTTTAGAAAGATGGAAAGTACCAAAGCTCTTGCTTTTATTCGGCAATTTGAAATCGTTTTGCAACGAAGACTTCTCGGAGAAGTCTAAACTTAGGCATGTGGGTATGCATCTAAAAGACTCAGCTAGTGATTGGTGGATGGCCAAACTTTTGGATCATAGTGTTGCTCGCACATGGGCTGAATTTAAGATTCAGTTTTATGCTCAATTCCTACCAACAAACTTTGCTAAAAATGTGCGCAAAGAATGTGCTTGGTTGAAGCAAGAAGATAGGGAGTTGGTGCAGACTTAACATTACCAAATAGTGGAAGGTATTGCTGAAAGTTACCCCTTTCATGACACTTTCTGATGAAGAGAAGAAAAGAAGTTTTGAGTCCGGTTTGCATACGATCATTCAAGAGAGCCTTGAGGTGTATCCAAATCAAACTCTTCAATAGTCAACGCATTTGGCTACTGTAGCTAAAAAGTTACACATGAAACATGACAAATTTAAGCCATTTTCAGATTCTTTCAAGGGCAAGAAGAGGGCTGGTTATGACTAGAAAAAGGGGGGACAACCCTTAAAAAGTGATCAGAAAGATGCCCAGGATGCAAAGGAAGGCTCATCTAAGAAGTTGGGGGGGAAAATGTAATGACCATGGGTTGCAAAGGATGGATTATGTACGTGATGGAAAATGTTTTGGATGTGGTAGTAAAGATCACATATATCCTAAGTGTCCACGAAACTCAAAGAATGTAGGTGGTGGTATAGAAAAGCCTCATCATGTAAATGCCGTGTCGGATGTATAGGGAACACATGACACACTTCTACTGAGAGACTCATATGTAAAGTATGGGGACAATTGAAAGATCAACTTGCATTATTTCTCTTTGATGATAAATCCACGGACAATTTCATTTTTGTGTAGATGGCCGTTGCCATAGAGTTGGATGTATTAGGCTATGGCACTCAAATGGATGCAAATGCAACTTTTGAGGGTAAAGAAGTTAATGTAACACCAATTATTGCCAAGCTCCGCATTCACATACAGGGCTATCTCAATCATGAGAGTTTTATGGTTGCTCCTCTCACAGGTTGTGATGTTTTGTTAGGTATGCCTTGGCATGCTCGCATGGAGCCAAAGAAATCATACAAAGCCAAGAAGATCAGTTTTATGCATAGAGGTAGAGAAATTGTTATAGATGTTGATACTCTAGGAAGTACCATACCTATTGTCAGTCATGTTTAGGTCAATAAAGTAATAAAGAAATTAGCTTTTTCTTACTTGGTTTTTGTAGAGAGAATGCTGAGCATGAAAGAGTGAATGTTGACCAATTAACTCAAGAGCGTGTAGACTTCTTACATTGCTATAGTGATTGTTTTCGAGATGCGTTGCTTGGTGAGTTACCACGTGAGCACCTTGAAGATCATCGTATTGATGTGATACTCGAAAGCACACCGCCCAAGCGGCCTCCATACAGGGTAAGTGCTAGTCAACAAGAAGAGATTATGGCGCAAGTAAATGACTTGCTTAAGAAAGGGTTGATACAATCCAGCTCTTCTCCTTATTGTTCAAAAGAACGATGGTACATACAGAATGTGTATGGATTATCGTGCTCTTAATAAAGTAACGATAAAGAACATGTTTCCCATTCTACGCATTGATGTCATTCTGGACAAGTTGGAAGATGCAGCCTGCTTTAACTGAGTTGATCTCAAGAGCGGTTATCATCAAATACGTGTGGCACCACAAGATGTACATGAAACTGCCTTTCATATGCAGTTTGGACTCTGTGAGTTTTTGGTAGTGCCATTTGGATTTACCAACGTACCGGCCATGTTAAATCGTATGATGGACAGGATTTTCAGAAAACATAGACAATTTATAGGTACTTTTTTTGATGATATCATTGTGTTTTCCAAAGATGAGGAACAACACCGACAACACTTGGCTATTGTGTTCGAAGAGCTTTGTAGTCATAAGCTCTACATTAACGGTAAAAAGAGTGAATTCTTCCTATTAGAAATCCACTATCTTGGTCACATTGTATCCAAGGGAGGCGTATGCATGGATTCAGCCAAATTGCAAGCAATTAAGGATTGGCCAGAGTTGCGAACCGCACATGAAGTTTGAAGTTTTTTGGGATTGTGCTCATATTACTGTCGTTTTATTAAGCACTTTGTTGAAACTGCTTCGCTATTGCTCGATTTGACCAAGAAAAAAGTTGTATTTCAGTAGGGAGATGTACAAAAGAAGGCTTTTCATGGTTTAAAGCAAGCCATCATGTCTGGATTGGTTTTGATTGTGCTAGATTTGCATAAATCGGTCTTCGATGTATGTGATGCATGTGGAGATTGTATTGGTGTAGTATTAAAAACGAGGAAGGACATGCTGTAGCATTTGAAAGCCACTGGTTGCAACATGTAGAACTCCACTTGGTAGGCTTATGAGAAAGAGCTTTTAGTAGTGATTCATGCTCTCACAATGTGGAAACATTATTTGTTGGGGGCTGAATTTACCGGTAAGACAGATCATCAAAGTCTTCGGTGCTTTCTTACGCAAACTAAGTTGTCTGAAAAGAATCTGAGATGGGAGAATTCTCTCTCTATGTTTCATTTTCATATTTTACATACTCCCGGAAAGAAGAACGTAGTGGCTGATGTGCTTTCCCGAAGGCCTCAAGTTCATGCCATTACCATAGTCTATCATCAAGATCTCTCATATATGCGTGATGCGTATCACACTGATGATGCTTTTCAGCATATATGGGCTGATTTGCAGCAGGGTAAACCAGCCCCAAACTATTCCATATGCGATGGATATTTGATAATGTAGAATCGCCTTTGTGTGCATAATAATCTAAGGCAAAAGGTGGTAGATGAATGCCATACACCACCTTATGTAGGACATAGAGGAATTCTTGCCACTACACAAGCTTTGGAGAAGTACTTCTTTTGGCCATAGATGCGTAAAAACATTGATGCTATGTACGCCAATGTCTGGCCTCCATGGCTTTCGTGGTGAGCCCAACTCCCACACAGACCCCAGCGGTTGTCCCTAGTTCTTGGGATCCCCGTTCTTCGGTTGGTGCAATCGTTAGCCAGGAGCTCGAAGATAAGCAAAAGGGTGTCCAAGACGAGGAGTATGAGCGCAACGAATTGCTCAAGCCCTTTGGCTACATAGGTGGCCAGAGAGCCGTTGTCTTGTTTGACAGCGGTGGCACGGAGGGTGTGGTCATGGAATAGGCCGCTCGGCGCACCCGGTTTTTGCTGACTTTGGTAGACAAGAAAGTTGAGGGATTTAGCATAGTCATGTGACGACGAGCATTAAGTTTGAAGCTCAAGGTGCCAAGCTAGTGATTGAGGGCATAGAGTTTGTGCAAGACTTTATAGTTGTCCCTCTTGTAGGAGCAGACATAATTCTAGAAATTCAATGGTTTCACAAGTTCTAGCCAGATATTGATTGGGACAGACACTTTTCGGATTATCCGGAATGTGTCCAAAGCTCCAGCGACGATTAAATGTGAGCCAGGAATCCTGAACTTTCCTCTCAAAAGCCACTTGCAAGCTAAATGAGAAATCAGGAAAGGCATAGAATGTGCGATGATTTATACCCAGATTGCCCAAACGGTGGCCCGTGCTTCAGAGAAGTACCAAGCTCTCCATGAAAAGTTCCATAAGATTTATCTTCGGGACAATCTCCCTCCCTAGCTTCCCCCATCTAGACCGGAGGACCACAAGATAGACCTCCTTCCAGGCTCGGATCCCCTGAGCAAAATTCCATACCACCTGTCCCAGGCCATGGAATCGGAGTTGGACCGCCAACTCCAAGAACTATTGCAATCTGGCTTCATACGCCCTAGTGTGTCACTATTTGTAGCCCTGATCCTGTTCGTCAGGAAGAAAGATGGGTCTTCCCGATTGTGTGGATTATTGTGCCTCAATAAGTTGACTATCAAGAGTAAGTTCTTGATGCCTCAAATAGATTACATTCTCGAGAGGCTGAATGGAGCCAAGGTGTTATTGAAACTAGATTTGAAGAGTGGGTACCACCACCTTAGGATTGTTGAGGGGGATATCTCCAAGACAACCTTTCGTATGGAACGGGCTCACTATGAATTTGTAGTCATGTCTTTTAGCATGACGAACGCCCCGGCCACATTCAACCGCATGATGATGCGGATCTTTAGGGACTTAATTGGAAAGTGTCTGTTCATATTTTTGGAAGACAAACTGGTATTTTAAGCTACGGTTGAGTAGCACGACATTGATGTGGAGAAAGTTTTGAAGTTGCTGGAAAGCAATGAGCTCTACGTTAATAAGAAGTAGTCAGAATTTTATTTGTTTGAGATTCACTACCTTGGATACATAATCAGTGCCGAAGGCATCTGACATGATCCAGCCAAGGTGGCCGAGATAGTCACTTGGGAGATACCACAGACCGCATACAACATCAGATCCTTTGTGGGCATATGCCAAGCATACTTCACCCACATAGACAGATTCTCTAACGTCTCGACGGAGGTCACCGATCTGCTTAAGGGTGTCAACACTAGAAGATAGCAGATCCGAATGACTCCACGAGCGTTGGAGGCATTCAAGAACCTCAAGGTGGTTTTGTCAGAAGCTCCTTGTCTCGTGGGACGAGCCGTTCCAAGTAATCACCGATGTGAGTAATATTGCGATTGGAGCTGTGTTACAACAGAATGGGCATCTAGTAGCTTACATGTCTCGTAAGTTACTGCCTGCGGAAAAGAATCACTCGATCTACGATTGGGAACTGTTATTCAGGCCTTGAAACATTGGAAGCATTTCCTTTATGGTCGAGAATTTGAGGTTCGCACTAACCATCAGGCATCACGCTGGATTCAGACAATGCCAAGTGTACAGTGGAGTGACCGTTAGCACCGTTGGAGCCAAATCTTCTAGTAATTTGGTGGTATGATGGAGTACTTTTTAGGAAAGGCCAACCCAGTGGCCGATGCTTTGAGCAGGAAGGGAACAGTGACATTGATTGAAACTACTAGACTCGAACTTGTTGGTATGGGACTAGATGACATGAAGCACACGTACATGGATTCCGAGTAATTCGGTACACAGTGGGAGCAGGCATTGGGTGCCATAGGACCATGATACGTTTTGATACAAGATGGTTGGTTTTCCTACAAAGGCAGACTTTGTGTCATGAAGTCCTTCAGGGCAGCTCTTCTCCATAACGTCCATGATGCCATCATTGTTGGTCATCGGGACATGAATTCGACTCTGGATAAGCTACAAAGGCAATATTGTCAGAAAGTGAAAGCTCCTCGTGGGAAGAAGATAGAGTTGCTACCGTCTTTACCCATTCCCGAAGGACCTTTCCAAGATATATCGATGGACTTTGTCACAAATCTGCCTCCCTGTCCGGGTAAGGGTAATACGCAGTGCTTAACTATTGTTGATAGATTTAGCAATTTTGTTATGCTTATTCCATGTAGGGCCAATGTGACTGTCGAAGATGTTTCCCATTTGTTCATTTGGCATTGGTACCCGATTGGCAGGATTCCTAGGACTATTGTGTTAGACCAAGATGCCAAGTTTACTAGTCATTTCTGGAGAGCATTGTTTGATAATTTTGGTACTAAACTAAACTTTTCCAATGCATTTCACCCATAGGCTGATGGCTAGATAGAAATCAACAACCAGTTGGCCTTTGATGTATTGAAGTGTTATGTCCACGATCAGTAAGGTAAGTGGAAATCATATTTGCTTTAGTTCAAGGTGTTTTGAATGATTCATTTTCTTTAGCTATTGATAGGAGTCCATATGAAGCAACGTTTGGAAGACCATTCCGGTCGCTAAAGACAGATTGGCTAAAGCGCAGGAGGCCTACACTCGATAGGCCAATAAAGACTGAAGGGATGTGAAGTTCTTGAAAGGCGATTGGGTTTATCTTCGAATTATGAAGCAAAGACTGAAACAGGTGGACAAGCATTGTCCAAAGTTATCGTTTAGGAGCTTTAGACCTTTTCCTATCCAGAGAAAGATCAATGAGGTGTCAATGAAGTTGAAGCTACCTCCAAGCTGGACTATACACGATGTGTTTCATGTCAGTTGGCTAAAACCATATGCATGTCCAATCCCTTTAGAAGTTAAAGATGAAGCGAAGCGAGACATAGTTGACGAAGCTGGAGTGATGGTTCTAGAACAGATTCTTTTGCACCGCTTCAAGCATGGCTCAAGCCGAAGACAAAGAAAGTTCCTCACAAAGTTTCAAGACCAAGGGACTTATGAAATGGTTTGGCTTGACAAAGTATTCTTCAAAGACTATCCAGCTTTATTGGACGGACTATATTTGGAGGCTATGCAGCTTCCGTCAAGTTAAGCAAAAGGGGATGTCATGTGCATCCCGCCCTTGGATGCCACGTGGACATATCTCAACAGAAGGTGTAGGACCTGGAGTGGAAACTAGTCCCATGTGAGCCCAGTCCAAGATGAGTCAACCAGAGTTCCACTCTAAGCGTCCAAGGTTAGGTGTGCATTGTCCTGCACATGAAGCAGTGCCAGTCCGTACTATGAGTCTCCCTTTGGAATGATGTCAGATGACTTGAGTGTTTGGTTTGCAACCAGATGCCAAGCATCTGTAGGAAAAACATGTAGGATTGCATGTGGAAGCGGTCCAGTCCTTCGGGATACCCTAGAAGAGAGTGTCAAACTCTTGACGTGGGCATTGGGTAAGCCTTAGGCCACCCAAGAAGGGCTAGGAAGGCCCTAGGCTTTTCCCACCAGCCCATAGAAGGGCTGGGTAGGCTGTCGGCCAGCCCAAGGAGGCATAAATCAGTCATAGCATCTCATAATTCACATTGGGTTGTTGAATTCCAAGGGCCAGGACAGCCAAGGGGAACTCTCAGCCAAGGTGAAGAGTGCAGGTCAAGAACCAGATTTTATTTGTAGATTTGCATCATTCTAATAAAGCAAATACACCATTCATGGTGGGGGCCATGCAAAGGGTATTCGGGACCCAATACTGTGTCCACTTCCACCTCCCTCCCTCTCTCTCTCTAGGGGAGGAAGAGGCTGAGATTTCAGCCTTAAAGGAGGAACTAGTGGAGGCCAAATTGCATGCTAAAAGTCAAGCGGCTGAAATCTCAGCCCTCAAAAAGGAGTTGGAAGCCACTTCAAAAGGCAAGCTTGAGGATGGAAAATTTCAGCCCTCCTTTATTGAAGAGCTGAATACCATCAAGGAACAAATGAGGATCATTCGAGAGGAGGAGGAGCAACATAAAGAGAAGACATCTTCATGGGTGGAGGTGATCACAAAGACACAAAAGAAGATGGACGAGGCGGAGAAATGGATCGAGGTCGCCAGGAAAGGGAAAGGTAAAGAATCGCCACCTATCCCCACTCCCACCATCATCAACATGACCCTTGAATAGGAGCAAAGGAGGAAGACCCGGGCCTTACATGTACGAGTGTCCGGTCTAAAAGACCGTGATGATGCGGAAGGGGAAACCAAGGAGCTCTTCTCTATGATGGGCATTGAAGCCACGCACACAAAGGCATGGAGAGTGGGAAAGAAGAGAGAAGGTAGTGGTGAATCTTCTAAGGAGAGCACTTATCATTCGTTTCCCCTCCATGGAAGCGAAGAAGGACTTCTTGAAGAGACGTCCTACACTCAAGAAGACGGGAATATTTCTTGGAGATGACCTCACACTCTCGCAACTTGCCCACATGAAAGAAGTTATGCCTGAGAGAAAGGGAAAGTGGCCTTCTATAGAGATGGTAGAGTGGTGATTATGGAGAGGCGCTCTTCATGACGGCGCGAGACCTATGGGACTACACTCAAAGTTGCTACTTGGAATTGTAATGGATCTCTACGCCTTTATGTAGGGGCTTTTGAGGATATTTTCATTGGGAGGGACATCATCTTCTACTTTGAGATGCATCAGGCTCCTGGACAGTCCATGCCACATGTTAGTGGATACCGATGGGAGACAGCTTGTAGACAGGAGACTCGTTCAGAGCATAGAGGACGGGGCTCAGGAGGAGTGGCAGTATTGTTTAGAGAGGAGCTACAGCCACTGATACATATAGTCCGCAGAGATGAGCAGGCTAGGTACATGTGGGTGACTGAGGGGAGAGACGGGCAGATATCTCTACATTGCTATATGCTATTTTGCTCCTAGTACATCAGTGTATGCATCACCTAGCAGGTAGTCTCCCTTTTCTATTTTGGATGATGACATTTGGGAGTTCTCCAGGGATGGTGACATCATTCTTCTGGGGGACTTCAATGCCAGGACCGCCCATAACCAGACAGTATTTTATGATACCTTAGAGGAGATGTTGAGGGAGCTTGATGTTAGGGATATGGGCTATCTAGACTCTCACAGGATGAGAAACATACAGTGTATGGGCGGTATTTGATAGACATGGGGATTGCACATGGATTGGCCATCCTGAATGGCCTACAGAGATTCCCGATAGCGGGTGGTTTCACTAGCTTTCCACATCGGCATGGTGCTAGTACAGTGCACTATGTTATAGCTCAGCCCAGTCTCATTCTCTCTTTTCAGGATTTTATGGTAGGCACTAGGCCGGTTGGAATAGCAGTGGATCATGCTATCTTGTCCTTCACTCTCACATTTCAGTTCAGCACCGCTCCATTGGGACAGGTCTCCACACACACTCGTTATACCTTTACGAGGGAGACTGACATCATGTACACGGATGAGATATACAGACGCTTATGTGCCTAGGAGCCGGGACGGCCATTAGATGAGCTCACTCAGATATTGATAGAGACGCTTCATGCTGCAGCATCAGAGGCATCTCCCCATAGTCAGCCTACACGGAGACGATCTGGGAACATGCCCCAGAATAGCTGGTATGATGAGGAGTGTAGAGAGATGAGGATCAGATTACAGAGAGAGGTGCTCATGGGTGTTACCACTCACAGACAGTCACGGATTACCTTCCGGCACCTAGTGCGACGGAAGAAGAGGGCGTATCTTGCTTAGTTAGAGAGGGATTTGTATCAGTTATTTATGAGACTCAGGCGAGGCATGGAGACTATTCCATGAGCATTCACCATCACCAGCCATTACCTCCACAGAGATTTGGGGTGAGTATGCAGCATCCCTGTACACAGCACCAGGACAGCCGCCCCTGCCAGACCCATCGGAGAGACATGTGCTTTCTTTACTGCTGAGATGGTAAGGAAAGCTATTGACAGGATGAGGACTTGGAGAGCATATGATCATGATGGTTTGGTAGCAGAGCACTTTATTCATGCCAGAGATATGCTTGCAGAGCTTATTGCTATGATGTTTAACCAAGCCATGTGTGAGGGTTTTCTTGAGACTTGGAATATGTCCACAATTGTGCCTATCTTCAAGTTAGGGGATCCCATGCTTCTTGGGAATTATCATACCATCATGATTGGTCACACATTGGCTAGATTATATGCATCTATTCTTGAGCAGGAGTTGAGTAGATGGGCAGAGAGAGAGGGCATACGTGCATCAGGGTTCAGGAGAGGTTTCTCCACTCTTGACGATATCTTGACACTCAGAGCTATTATTGAGGAGGGCAGATTATATGGCAGGAGGATTTATTGTTGCTTTGTGGATTTTCGCAAAGCTTTTGACACAGTATCGAGAGCCAGACTGATGCGCAGACTACAAGAGATGGGAGTGCCCACAGAGCTGATTTGGGGAATTATGGCTTTATACAGGACAATTGTGGGGCAGGTACTACTCAGGGTATATCTGAGATGGTTCACTCCACTATTGGGGTGAAACAGGGCTGCCCCCTTTCTCCCACCTTATTTGGGATGTATGTGGATGAGGTTTCGGACTATGTAGAGCGGGAGGGTGATAGAGGAGCACAGCTAGCAGGGACATGGATTCCGCTGCTTTTGTATGCTGATGATATTGTGCTGATCTCAGATTCTCCAGAGGGGATGCAACGTCATTTGGATGCATTGCACACGTTTGCACAGGACAGTGGATTGTCTGTTAACCTTGGTAAAACCAAGGTGACGGTGTTTAACACCACAACATAGTGGGTTAGGAGCTCAGTACCCACCTTTACATATGGTCAGGAGACAGTGGAGTATGCAGATGCATATACTTACCTTGGTGTGGTTTTTAGTGGCCCACTATTTTCCTTGAGGAGAGCAGCGGAGACTAGATTGACCAGAGCTTATGCAGCATTGGGGAGACTAGAGAGGATGTGTTCGCAGGTTCAGTTTCAGGAACCTCGAACAAAGCTCTGGTTCTTTGACACTTTGGTCACTTCAGCCATGCTGTATGGAGTGGAGATATGGGGACCCTCAGTGGATCACCACAGCCGAGCTGGTAGCACTGATGGATGGAGATGTATGGAGAGGCCCTTGGTTTCTATGATTTCCCGGATGATTAGGGCCAAGGCCTCTGTACCACATGATATTATCCGTGCAGAGATGGCTGACCCCCCATTGGTAGTAGAGGCACTCACTCGATGAGTCTCCTTTATACATAGCACTTGGGCTCTCCCTAGAGACAGATATGCTCGCTTAGCCGTGGAGTCTTCACGACAGTTGGCATCACAGGGAGACGGATCATATTGGTATGCACAGATGACAGCTTGGTTCCAACTGTATGGCTTTAGTATGGACAGGCTACCTCCATTTCAGTACTCCTTGGATGCACCCTCCCTCTCTCTCACACGGGCAGAGATTACCAGACTTATCAGGCAAGACTTGACTCAGCTGGACACTAGGAGGACATGGATACAGCCGACACACGAGCTTGGTACGAAGATGGCTTTCTATAGAGATCATCTTCTCCAGCTCACGGAGGATGGGTTTGTGATTAGACCCAGCTACATGGATACTCATCTTTCTCATGGGGTACGTTGTGCTATTGGTCAGATGCGCACATCCTCACACCAGCTAGAGATTGAGACTGGCAGATTCAGAGGAGTACTAGCTGAGGCCAGGATTTGTCAGCTATGCCAGATGGAGCCAGAGACAGTTACATTACATATGTCACTGTCCAGTATATTATGAGATACGAGGCCGTTTTCACTGCCTGTTCTTAGAGAGGGTTTCGGACCACTTTCTAGAGCCATGAGATACGAGGATCAGAGATGCCTCGGATTATACTTGCTGGAGCTGCGTAGACATAGAGAGCGTCTCTTGAGAGGGAGGGGATCAGAGAGGGAGAGACACCTACAGAGGCAGATTACAGACTTCTTTCGACCAGAGATTGAGCAGTCAGGCCAGCAGGCATTGCAGCTAGCCCCAGAGTATAGCCGCCCAGAGGTACACTGATTGATCGGGCTATAGAGCTGGGGCGGTCCAGGCGCCCCAAGATGAGAGGCCCATCCCAACACCGACGGAGACCACAACAGAGGATCAGGACCATACTAGCACAGCATGGGAGACGTCCAGTCAGAGTACTCACCATGGAGGACATTGAGGATATCCGCCATCGACCGATGAGAGACATCTTTGGATAGTGATGTATATGATGCTTACCTTTGTTGCTGGAGTTTTCCTTCCCAGATGTTATCCATTAGGAGCTCCTAGTACCTTACTTTTTCTCATAGTTGTTGTTTCAGTTTCAGTTAGTTGTTTAGTTGTTTTAGATTTTCTTACACATACATTGTATCAGATCCACCAATTGTTGTAACCTTTTTGGTCTCATAGGTCATTTTGGCCTTTTGAGGACGTTAATATATCATTTCATTTCATTTCTCTCTCTCTCTCTCTCTCTCTCTCTCTCTCTCTCTCTCTCTCTCTGCTTATCTCTCTATGTGTTGTGTGTTATCTTCGTCGCGAACGATTGCTGATTTCTGAACATTGAAGTTACCGATTCTTCCATCGAGCTTCCGCATGTTACATGAAGCATGTCCTTCAAAACATGATTCATCCTTTCTATTTGCCCTGATCAGACCGAGGAAGATAAGAGGAAGTCAAACTTAGCGTACTCTCCAGTTCTTGGAAAACTAGCTTCCAGAAGTGTCTAGAAAACTTGGAGTGCTTGTCACTCACTATGTCACAAGGCAAAGGGTACAATTTGAAAAGTTGCTCAATAATTGTTGTCTCAATTCAGTTACTTCCATAGTTGTCCTTGTGGGTAGAAATCTTACCATCTTCGTAAGCTTGTCTATCACCACCTAGATAGCATCATGTCCTTTATTGGTTTGTCGCAATTCGACAATAGAAACCCATGGAAACACTTTCCCATTTGTCCAAAGGAATCTCGAGAGGATGTAACAATCCTCCAGTCCTAAGGTGTTCAATTTCGTTCAGGTGACATTGATGACATTTCACCACATAGTCTTGGATTTCCGCCTTAATCTTAGGCGAGTAAAACATCCATTTTACCAAATCATAGTTTGCTATATCCCTGGATGTCATGTTGTAGGAGTGTCATGACATTTCAACAAGAGCTCTTCTAATCTCAGCATTATTTGATACACAAACTCTATAATCCTAGAACAACAATATGTTTCGAATAATGTATTGACTACTTGCCACCTTGAGGTGGTATGACGCTTGAGTTATGGTTGAAAACTATGGAACTCTCCACGTGGACCTGTTGCTAATACTGACTGGAATGCATAGCCCTCTCAAGGAATCATATAAGTCACCACTAACCTTGGTGAAACTCAAAAAAAGATTCACCTCCGCAATCCTTTTCAAGGCATTTGTAACCCCGTTCAAACTACCCTTCCTAATTTTATTTCCATGTCAAAATCTTGCATAAGTTCTGTCCATTGTGCCTCTTTCCCTTGTCTTAGTTTAACTATCCCATTTGGAATAGGACATGCAAGGTTAGAAATGTAGATACATCGGGAGGCTTGAAATGTTATAGATCCTAAGGTCACATACCACTAGGATATATCACATATAAAATCTCCTTTAAACCATAAGGCGAGTTAGGGTGATCAATCCTTCCACAATCTCCGTCTTGATGCAACTAAACCTCCACTTCACTTCATGTCATGATCCAACCTACAGGTAGATGGATCTATGAAAGAAACATTAGATTGGAATAATCCCTCACTACTTCATCCGTGAATTTTAGAAATGCTGGAAGCTTTCTCACAGTCTAAGCCTTTTGGATTAGCTCGAGATCTATGCTCATATAGTGTCTGGAAATCCGATGACCTAGGTATATGAGTTCCTTGCAAAATGTCACGTACACCCATGCGCTGAGGTGCAGTGTGACACATTGGCTCATCATTAGTGCTATACTTGTACAACAGAAGTAGTACCTTTTTTAGGAATATTTGTTGTTCGCTGTGACCCCATTGTGAGCCCATTCCAGGACATGTCAATCACGAGCTATGTAGGTCTTTCCAAGCCTTAGGTGTCAGAGTCTGTCATGGGACAGCAGTTCGGCCATCACTTTAGCGGTCCCGACCCACACGTGTAAAGCGATGGTGGACGAATAGCATTTAAATACTTATTTCATCTGTCGTGGGCATTTTGGAACAGGACGACAACAGCTTCTTCCCATTGACCAGAAGTAGAATCTCATATATAAGCAGCCCCTCAGCCACTGCATAAATTGTCTCATTCTTTCTAGAATTCAATCATAGAATAGTGCATAAGTGTGCTTGAGACCTTGTCTTGTGCATACATCATCTCAGCCAAGCACTCTTTGTGCTACAGTCCCAAGGCAGCCCAAAGCTATCTTCAGCCTTCAGCCTTCAGCAGTGCATCTCCCTCAGCAGATCTGGACGTGCATAAGGCTCTCCGAAGTGGCTTCACAGTTGTCTTCAACCCGTTTGATGGTTCAGCAGATGTTTGGTCTACGTCGTCCCTATGTTTGGCATTCCTCCATCAATTATCTTCAATAACTTTTCTGCATTGCAACAGAAGTTCTCCAAAGAAATAAAGCAAATACTCCTGCTTGTGGGAGGGGCCCCTTAAGTGGGTAGATTGGGATCTAATCTGGTGTTGTCTCTGCATTCTCTCTCTCTTTTGCTCTATCTCCTCTGAATAAAGATAAAAGTGGATTGCTTCATACTCACTAACATAAAGGTATAAAGAAGGGCTGCTTGTGCGTTGCACGATCATACTAGTTGCATGTTACATTGGTATCGGAACTTTTGGTTGTGACCCAGCTTGACCAGAAGATGTCAAGGAATGGGTAGAAGGTTCTTCAGAACCCAGAGTTAGTGAAGTGAGGGTTACACCACATCATGATAGTGAAGGTCTACTCCAAAAAACTCTTGGTCACTTCTCATTGTCTGAGCTGTGTTCACTAGATGAAACACTGTCAAAATCAACACCATGGTTCTGACACCTAGCACGAACACTGAAGTTGAGGGACCTAGGTCTGCTATGTCTCTCTCTGGGTACTTGGTTCCTCTAGTAGGTAGCACATCAATGGCGGCTAACACACACATCCAGCTTTCAAAAAAATCAGGAGGGAGGGATACTTACATCCTATCCTCTTCCGAATCATTCTCGGATTCCGCTACTGGTGCACAAACTTGGACTGTGGTAGTCTGCTCTGTTGTGTCTAACTCGTTGCCGAGAACAAGCTGCCATCCATTGGATGCATTTTCCATGTCCTTAGGTCTACCTTTAGAACTTGGGTTTCTTTACTGAGGTATATACATGGTCAAATGCTCAAATCATATACCAAGTTGGCTTCTCTCATGAATGCTTTAGTAGCCCATCATGGATGGAAAGTGCACCCTCAGAGAGAAACCCAACTGATGCTCAGTAGTTGGGATATTTGGAAGCCACGAGGAATTCTCTGAGAAGTGGAGTAAAGAACTGAACAAAGTAATTATCAATAGTGAGAAACGAAACATAGAGAAACCTAAGGAAACGACAGAGCCTCCACTCACCAATACTGAGAGAAGGAAAAGAAATAAAGCCTTGGCTTAAGATGAAAGGGAAGCCAAGAGGATCATGGCTTAAGAGGAGGGTGGCAAGGAGTCAGATCTAAGACTAATTCCAAATTATTTTAAGTCATACATGATTGAAGAAAGAGCTATATTCTATCTTATTTCAAGTCATACATGATCGAAGAAAGGACTATAGTCTATCTTAGAGTACAATGCTCCAAAGAGGAAAGGAGATTGACATGGTAGAACCGGGTGAGGATCCCAAACGAGTGTTCATTGCTAAGGACTTGATCCCTAATGAGGAGAAAGAATTGGTTGATCTCAAGAAAGGATTTAAGATTGCTTTGCATGGAAGTACACAGATATGAAGGGTATACCACGAGAAGTGGTGCAACGTACCATTGCGACCATAGAAGGGTCCCGAGCCACAAGGAGATTGATAATCTTATTGCCGTAGGTTTCATCTATGAAATTGAGCATACTGATTGAGTTTTACCCATTGTCATTGTGTCCAAGAAGAATGGAAAGTTGAGGGTATGTGTGGACCTAAAGAATGTCAATGCTGCAACACGTAAGGATCATTATCCACTACCCTACATAGAGCATGTTTTAGAATGAGTGACTAGAGAAGAAGCCTACAACTTCTTGGATGGTTTTTCGGGTTACAATCAACTGTCTATTGCCCCAAAGACCAGCACAAGGCCGCATTTACAACAATGGGTGGAACATTTGCCTATAGGGGTATGCCCTTTGGGTTAATTAATGCACATACTATATTTCAACGGTTGATGTGCACTGCATTTAAGGACTACTTACAAAAGTGGTTGGAAGTCTTCATTGACAACTTGTGTGGTCACTTAAGATGGAACGACCTTCTAGTTTGCTTAAGGAAGGTGTTTCTAAGGTGTTGATTATATCAGATATCCTTGAACCTGTTGAGTATGGGTTAAGTATGGGGTAATTTTGGGACACTTTGTGTCCAAAAATGGTATTTCCATGGATGGTAGCAAAGTCAAATTGATTTTGGAATTACCGCTTTGAACAAATTACAAGCGTGTGCAAAGACTTATGAGCCACTTTAGGTATTACCGAAGGTTCATTATATTCTTTGCAAGACCATTATATCCGCTTTTAATAGTCTTTTGTTGGTGTAGCAGGATCGATTGCCCGGCACACTAAAGTGGTGGTTCTCCTTTGGACAGTATGTCCAGAGTCCTCAATGCTCACATAACACAATGATAAGATTGATAAGAATAACAAGAATACTGGAACAACACTTGTATTACTCCAAGACAGTGTTACATGCCCTTCGCTGTACCATGCGCACCCAAGAGTGGTCACAATGAATAGGACGACACACATGTTGAAATAGACAAGTGACTACAGCACTCGAGGTTAAGGATAGGATGTAGTATGAAGAATGAAGCATGAAGGGTGTCCTCAAGGATGAGCTGAGGGGCCATTTAAATGATTTCCGCAAGATGTGGTGGAGTTGGTGGCATTTCCTATATCTACTAGATACCATGGGAGTGATAGGCATTCGATGGACTCTTCTTTGGTATATGCCCGTTGGAGTGTCAGTGCGGTGCCTTCAATGCCGGTGCGTGCACCTCTCATGTATCTGTTGGTGGTGCGCTTCCATTCTTGGATAGTCCACCGAATGCTCCGGGATGGTTCCTTTAGTGTTGTGGTGATCTAATGTGGCAGTTTGGCAGTGTGACGGTGATCCAATGTGACCCCCTGAGATGGTCTAGCCAGAATAGTGTGGGCACCCTTGGTGGCTACAGGTCGCCCACCACGAGAGTGCTCACCGTCCTCGGTTACAAAATGAAAAGTTACAGTATGCTGTTAATACGTCATGAAAGATGATGGGTACAAAAATAAAATAGTGATATCGTGAAAAGATGGCATATACACTAAAAAACTAAAGATCCTCCTCATGCTGGGGGAAAGCTGAGTGCTGCCCGATGTAGTATTAGTACCCCAGTGGATGAAGAAGTCCAAGATCTAGTGAGAAATGACTGGACAGGACAGAGAGATGGACGAAGGGCATCCAAGTCCGCTACTTGACGGGTAAAGTGATAAGCTCCTTGGTCTGCTGTGCCACCTGGTCACGTAACTCATCACCTCCTCTGTGCTGTGGGAAGATGAGGTGCGGAGGTGAGTGAGCTTTGATTCGGCTTCCTGCAGGCACTGCTCTAGAGTGCACACCCGAGTCTGAAACCTCGAATAGTGTCCTCGGCCTGATGAGTGCGATCCCTCTGGCGACGACTATCACAGGAGAGCTCAATGATGTAGTCAGTGGGAGTAGATTCAAAGATCAGCAGAGAGGTGTCCAAATCTTGAGCTATGCGGTGAGCTCGACGAGGATGAGGCAATGACAACTGCACTGGAGGGTCTGAAAACCGCAACCAAGGGAGATTATCCACAGAGATGCCCGGAGTGCTGTAGGAAAATGGAGAGTTGGGAAGTTCGATGTGCTCGGTGCTGTGGGAAGATGATGTGCGGCGGTGAGTGAGCTTTGATTCGGCTTCCTGCAGGCACTGGTCTAGAGTGGACGCCCGACTCTGAAACCTTGAATAGTGTACTCGGCCTGATGAGTGCGGTCCCTCTGGCGACGGCTATCATATGAGAGCTCAATGATGTAGATGGTGAGGCACGTGGAGTAGATTCAAAGATCGGCAGAGAGGTTGTCCAAACCTCGAGCTATGCGGCGAGCTCGACGAGGATGAGGCAACGACAATTGCTCTGGAGGGTCTGAAAACCGCAACCAAGGGAGATCATCCACAGAGATGTCTGGAGTGCTGTAGGAAAATGGAGAGTTGGGAAGTTCGATGTGCTCGGTGCTGTCATCCCGATCTACATGGAAGGCCACCTCATTTGGAGAACCCAAAGTAGGTGTGGGCAAGGAAGGCCCTCCAAATGCGATGGTAGAGGTAACTGTAGGGATGGAGGTGCTCACCATGGTAGGACTGTTGGGAGGGGTTCTAGATGACAACCTGCTAGCTGCCGGTGGGGAAGTGGGGAGGGTACTGTGGACAGTTGGCGAGGTGGATGGAACTTGCTGCTGTCGAGGAAAGAGGTGAGGTGGAGAGGTTGGAGGCCGCTGTTGGCGAGGATGGGTTGTGGTTGGATGATGCCACGCCACTAAGAGTGGAAGAGGGCATGACTGCAGGGGTGGCGGGAGGGTTAGTGTGTCGGTGGGATGAGACGGGGAGATCCCTTTGCACCCAAGGTCGGATGTGGTATGTAACTGGGGATGAATAGCAAGTCTGGCATGGTAGCAGGGGTAAGTAGAATAGGAGGCTATTTATAGAAGGTAGGTGATAAAGCGAGCAGAGGGCCAAGTGAATGAGACGATTTCGGGCTTATTGAGCTGAGTACGAAATTGGCGGCAACAGAGGCGGATAGATTCGTACAGGAGATGGTGGAAAGGAAATGGACGGCTTGTGCAGAAGCAGTGGAATGCTTTGGTGTAGTGGGTGTAGGTGAAGGGGAGTGGCGATGTGGGAATCTCTCGGAGCAAGAGACAGCAATGGAAAAAAATGTAGAGATGGATGGTACGGGGACTAGGTAGAAGCCATCTTAGCAATGGTGGCGGCAGAGAGCTTGGTTGGTGGGATACCAGTGATACGAGTATCGGAACGGCGATGGAGGACCAAACTCTCCGGGGGGGGCCAATGAGGTGGGCGATGTAAGTGAAGCGAGGCGCTGTCCATTGGGCATCACTAGAAAGTTGGTAAGGAGGGCAGCGCAAAGGGAGGCATCCATATCAGGGAAAACCGGAATTGAGGCCAGACCTATCAAACCCAAGCTGGTGAGTTCGGCTGGAGTGAATAAAGTGGTAAACTGAGGAAGGTGGAAGGGGGACGGGTCGATGAAATTAATGGTGAAGGGAGTGGTGTAGGAGGCAGAGGCAGGAGAAAATGGTGTGTAAAGATAGGGGTGGAAGCTGGTGGGGCGTGGGTGGGATGGCGTCGAGTAGGTGGGGCAGAAATGGGAATGATAGCGTCATCCTCAGAGGGGGAATACGAAGGATCACTGTCCGAGGAGGCTAATCAGAAGAAGTGGGCGAGAATTTTACTCATGGGGCCACTGTTGCTGTAGTAGCAGATACAGAAGGTAGCGGTTGCACCGCGGAGCCAGACGAGGTGGGGGTCGGAGTGGTCGTCTCGCAGGCACGATTGCAGAAGGATCTTGGGTGGTTGGGGCCACATGTGTAGATGGTGGGCACTCCACATGTCGTAAAAACCTGGTGATGGAATGCTTGTACGGAACAGGAGTGCTGGGGAAGCTGTCTGCCATGAGTAAAGGATAAGAGGAGGTGGTCGGAAGAAGAAAATGGAGAGGGATGAGAGGTGGTAGGAAGAAGAAAATGGAGAGGAATGGAAAGTAGTGCTTTAGGCGGTGTAGTAGACAAAAATAGGACAGAAATAGGAAGAGCCCAAAAAAAGTAATGAAGGTGTAGGAGAAAGTGGCAGAAGGGACTTAAAAAATAATAACTGTGTGCACAGACAGCAGGAAGGGATGGGGACAGGCTCCGGGGCAATTGTTGATGGTGGGAGGCGATTATGGAGATGAGGCGAGCAGTTGAGCACGGGAAGGAGGTGGCGAGGGAGGCAAGAGATGGGGGGTGGGTAGGAGATTGCTGCCAAAAGGAGTTGCAGGGGGGCGAGCAGGAGATGTGGGCCGAATTTGAGATGGGCAAAAAGGGGTCGAGCAGGCAATGAGGGGGGAGGCGAGTAGGAGATGCCGATGATGAGGTGCGAGCAAAGATGGGGGCCAAGTATGAGATGGGCCGAGCAGGTGATGAGGGGCTGAAGAGGGTGAGTATGAGAGTGGTCGGGGAGCCGGAAAAGCAAGGGCGATGGAGAGCTATTTTAGATGACTATGGGAGGTGGCCAAGAAAAATTGGGCAATTATGATAAGGTGACCCAATCAGTGGAAGAAGTGCGAGGTGGAGAAGACCCAATAAGGATTGTGCTCTGCGAGTAGTAGTTCCCCAAAAAGCATGAAGAGGGGGGCAATCATGAAAAGTGGCGTAGGTGAAAGTGGGGTGAGGGTGATGTCATGTGCACAGTGTGTATCTACCGTGTGCTACATGCACACAAGACTAGCTTCGAGGTTGGGGAAGCTTGGAGCTAGGCAGGCTGATTGGCGAGCTGAGTTAGGGATAGACTAACGGGCGGGCACCCAAGTATGGACGGGTGGGCGCCCAAGTGTGGACGCCCGATGACCGGCCAAGAGCCTATAAAAGGGTGGCCAAGGTTAGTCATTAGTTATATAGAGTCTCGCGTGTCTTTGTGAGAGCTCTATGGTCAGGAGCCTGGATCTAGTGCAGACATGCACCTGCTTCATGCAGCCGAGGCCGGCAGCAGTCTCGAGGCCCGCGAGGGTAGCTTCGTGGTGGTATGGGACGTCTCGAAGTAGAGATTGGTCGGTACGACCATCTAGTTAGCTCAGCTCGTGGCTCGGTGGGGACAACCAAGTCTTGTGGGCTTGCCCACGGCTGTCAAGGTTGGGAGGTGAGTCAGGCCTGCACCCCCTTCACGTTTGTTTGGTTTGTTTGCAGGTTTCGAGTCTTGTACCAGGAGCGTTCTAAGAGGAGATCCTATGGGGATTTGATAGTGGTATCAGAGCAAGCCTCGTGAACGAGCAAGTCGGTAGGTAGAGAAAAAGAGGTCGAAGAAAAGGTATGAGTTCGAGAAGCTTGCTGTTTTTCTGAGTATACTGCTGTTTTTTTCAAATTCAGCATGTTTCTTTGCATCGTAGGAACCTATGATGAAGGTTTTGGTCTTGTTAAGGGTTGGTTTGCTCAGCAAGAAGAAGCTGTATGTTTTGCAACTGTATGAACAGTTTGTGGAAGAGAGAGAGAGAGAGAGAGAGAGAGAGAGAGAGAGAGTAGCGCCCGTTCTTTGCTCTAAAGGCTGTATCGCCTGTGTGTGTGACGCCTGAAGACTGTGTAGCCTATACGTGTGAGGACACCAGCCAGTCGCAGTCGGGTTGGTACACTTAGGCGTGGGCTGGTACCAACACACAGGCGGCCAGGCGAGTGGCCTAGCGCCCGTAGGCAGACACGCCTTGCAGTCGGGCTGTGTGCGAAGTCACAGGCGCAGGTGTGTCGATTTTAGCAAGGCGCAGTCAAGCAAGCCTTGCGCAGGTGGTCCACGCAGGCCGATGGGCGTCAGACAAGCGGGCGTTAATTGCAGGCGTACGGTGGTAGGTAGTCGGGCGCAGAAAAAAAAGCGAACAACAAAAGCGTGACGTGGAGTTTTTAGCTTTTATTTTTTTTAGAAAAAACAAAAAACCCACGCCTTGTTTCGTTTGCTTTCGTTTTTTTTGCTGAACCTTAGAAAAACCCTTGCTTTGCTTTATAAGTGTTTTTTTTATTTTTTATTTTTTAAAGAAAACAAAATATAAATAAATAAATAAATAAATAAATAAATAAATAAATAAATAAATAAATAAATAAATAAATATATATATATATATATATATATATATATATATATATATGCCAAAAAAAAACACAAAAGCAAAAGCTAAGTTAGCTTTTGGGTAAGCCTATAAATTCCCCTTAAGCGGGCTTCTTGCCATACATCTCTCAAACTCTCAAGCTCTCTAGCACTCTCCTTGTGCAAGATAAATATTTTCTCTTCTCTTGCCCTCTTCAAGATGTCAACCCAAGAATCCGAGTTGGAGCCTCTTCCTGAACGTGAAGACCTGCCGGCTTACGGAAGCCACCGATGCCGATCTTTGGAGGATATGCTTCGAGCATATGTATCCAAAAGGCAGAGTTCATGGGAGGATTATCTTCCTATGTTAGAATTTGCATATAACAGTACTAAGCATACGAGTATAGGTTTTTAGTCCTTTCATGCTTATGTATGGTTTTCAACCTAGATCACCTGTTACAGTGGGATTCTTCAGCATGATGCAGCACGTAATTTTTTGCAAGATATGCAAGGAATGTTACAAGTTGCGAAGGAATCTATTAGAAGCGCTCAAGACCGAGATAGATTTTATTCTAATAGACATCGTTCACCCAGACAGTTCTCTGACGGAACGATGGTGTATTTGCGAGTTCCGAAAGATTCCGAGACTTTACATACAGGTCGATCTCCGAAATTATCCCTTAGATAGTGTGGACCATTTCATATTACACGACGGATTGGTTCAGTCGCATATGAATTGGATTTGCCTTCTCATGTGAAAGTTCATCCCGTATTTCATGTCAGTAGACTTAAGGAAAAACTGGCTGGAACAGACTAGTTAGTTACTTCTCAAGAAATCATGGATGTCGAGGACATGACATTTGTTCCACACGAACTTGAAAAGATTCTTGGATTGCGTAATATTTTGTGAAAGAAGATTGCGTAATACGCTTATCACGGAATACAAGATCAAGTGGAAGGATCTTGTTGAGGAGGACGCTACATGGGAGACATTGACTACTCTTCTGAGAGATTACCCTAGCTTTTTAGTGAGCTCAGGAGTGAGCTCTTAGAGGAAGGGGAGTATGTCATGTGCATAGTGTGTATCTACCGTGTGCTACACGCACACAAGACTAGCTTCGAGGTTGAAGCTTGGAGCTAGGCAAGCTGATTGGCGAGCTAAGTAAGGAATAGACTAACGGGCGGGCACCCAAGTATGGACGGGCGGGCGCCCAAGTGTGGACGCCCGATTACCGGCCAAGAGCCTATAAAAGGGTGGCCAAGGTTAGTCATTAGTTATATAGAGTCTCGCGTGTCTTTGTGAGAGCTCTATGGTCAGGAGCCTGGATCTAGTGCAGACGTGCACTTGCTTCATGCAGCCGAGGCCGGCAGCAATCTCTAGGCTCGCGAGGGTAGCTTCATGGTGGCGGTATGGGACGTCTCGAAGTAGAGATTGGTCGGTACGTCCATCTAGTTAGCTCAGCTCGTGGCTCGGTGGGGACAACCAAGTCTTGTGGGCTTGCCCACGGCTGTCAAGGTTGGGAGGTGAGTCAGGCATGCAGCCCCTTCACGTTTGTTTGGTTTGTTTGTAGGTTTCGAGTCTTGTACTAGGAGCGTTCTACGAGGAGATCCTATGGGGATTTGACAGGTGAGTAGAAAATTTCGGGGACCCCTGGCTGTGGTGGCAGGAACATGGCTAGGCAAGTATGACCAAGCGGGGCAAGCATGGAAATGTGGCACGGTGGAGGGAAGGCGAGTATGAAAAGGTGGCATAGTTGGGCAGGTATGAAAGTGGGGAGGGGCGAGTATGAGAAATGTGGCACGGTGGACGGAGGTGAGTACGGAAATATGAGGGAGGCGAGCAGGAAAGGTGGGGAGGGGGGCCGTCCAATGGTTGATGTGGGATCAAGGAAGGCGGGGATGGGGCCCGCACGAAGGTTGACAGCCCACACGGTGGTTGATGGGGGGGGGGGTGAGCATGAAAATTTGCGGTGTTGGTGGCGAGAATGAAAAGTTGGAAGGAAGGTGATTTTGAAAATTTGGAAGGTGGGGAGAGTAGGAACGAGTCGGGTGGTATGGAAAAGAGATCATGGATGGGTGAGCATGAATGGATCGGTGGCAATCAATATAGGAAAAGATTGCAAAGGTGGGGGACGAGTATGAAAGTGGCCGATGGCACTTGGGCGCCTCTTCCTCAAGTGAATGGATGCTCGCTTGTGCCCAACACATCGCCAGCTGCCCTGTTACGGGGTGAGTAGGAAATAGCAGGTGTGGAAGGCGGGTAAGAAGTGATAAAGAGGCGAGAAGGTTTGGGAAGGGGCTAGCAAGGGCATAGTTGCATTTCGTACTCGTACTCATCCGTTTGGTACTTTCAATATGTACCGTACCGGCACCATGCTTTTTGTACCCGTACCCAAAAAAAAAACTCGTTAATTGATTGATTTTCACTTTGTATGCTATCTATGTGCCATCTTTGCTTGATATTGTCTCTTCAAGCATCTATTCATGTTTCTCGCACCCTTGTTCCTAGCCCTCAACTTCTCTCAGTTGCCTTGCTTCCTCAATTTTCCTTTTCAATGGACTCATGACGCACAAGGATCTATTTATATTTCAGCTTATACTCCGTCTTGACATTGATAGCTTCCTTATTTTCATACTGATTTGTGTGTGTCATTGATGATCTCAAATTTACACTAGTGTCTTTGATTTATTTGTGTGGGTTAATGCATTTGGCATTTCTTGTCTAAGAGTATAGTTGATCTGTCCATTCATGTTAGTTGTGACTGATAAGTGCTTGATCGTTCATTCTTTATAAATGTTTTAACCAAATTTGTCAACCAGGTTCTATACTTTTTTAACTCTCTACATAACTAAAGTACGTATCCTCACGTGCATCATACCATACACGTATCATCTCAACTGCACCTACATATACCTGACCATCTTGTAGGTGAATTATAAACTCGTAAGTCATTTATAATATATATGTAAGGGTGACCACCATGCTAAGGAGATCTAGAGAGGCCGGTTGGACTGACGGGTGGGTTTGGCCCCACACCGTTGACATGTGTCACAAGACTTGGCGAACTAGATGGAATCTTTGAACATGGTTGGCCACCATAGGCCGTTGTGTAACAAGGGGGCACCTGAAATGTGGTCAAGATAGTGACTAGCACTAGGTCCTGAGTGGGCATCTTCGAGTAAATGGGGCACCTTGTGAGGGCTTACACATTGTTGCACCATTGTGACCAGCCTTGTAGAGCTGATCGGCTATGAGTTGAAAGGCCCGGCTTTTGGTTTGTCTTTGGGGCTTGCGTCTGTTGGGAACTGTCTTGTAGAGAGCAAATCAATAACATCCCCATACCAATCCGGGGCATCATCCACTTTAAATAGAATGCTATCAGGGAGGTCATCATCAATACTTGTTGTGGGTTCGCCAGGGTCGATGCGGGGGAGATGGTCTGCCATGACGTTGTGAAGAGAATCCCGAGCCCCATCCAAACATCATGTATAGGTAGATGCAATGTAAAGATGGTGTATGCTGAATCCAAGGTGGCAACCAAGAGGATAAACGCAAGTGCGCGAAATGAGAAAAAAAACAGTATGGGCGATCGAGAAAGACGGGTGGCGCAGTGCTCCAGAAGAAATCAAGGCGGCGATGGGGTTGAAGAGGGTGAATAGGGGAAGTTTTCGTGGACTCTTGAGAGAGAGGTCGTGGTGTGTCTCGCCAAGAGAGACTCTCGAAGACAAGGTGGCTGGAGCGACCACTAGAGAGAGAGGAGAGCGCAGACTGCAGTGGAGTGGAGTCCTGCAGGTCTGTCGAAGGTGGTAGGCTGGAGTTCTTGCAGTTTTTTCAAGTTTGCAGAGGAGAAGGACAGTGCAATGTGAGAGGTTAGGTTGGATAAGAGAAAAGGGAGAGCTGAAGACTAGAGGATCAACTAGGAGGTGTGTCCCCTAGCTTCTCTGTGCAGCACCTCTGTTAGAGACTTGATTCAGTTCAGTACCTGCTCAACTGTACCTGCTGGGTGCTAGCTGTGTGCTGTTTTATATATGGGTGTGAAGACGGTTCAGTGCATAATTGCTGCTGAGGTCTACCTGTGGAGGATCCCAAAGCTTCGTGATGTTTTCTTGTATTTGTGGGCTCAGGTCTTAGGGCTGTTGAGACATTGATGTGTTTTGTCTATCTAAAGCAGTCAAAGAGTTTGGATTTTATCTTTTGTCTTGATGTTTTTGTTGTGATGTATGTGGTTTTGTTTGAGTTCATGGTGATTGAACCCTTGTGTGAGTCAATCTGATGATTGAGGATTTGCTATTGAGTCTGTGCTGACTCAGTCAACATTAGATGAGAAGGTTCAGAGTCAGATCAGGTTAGCTGAGCATTAGATATGATCAGGATCAGCTGAAGGTATAAAAGGCTTGGACTGGCTTGTTTGGGTTTGGGGGAAGAGAGTTTGAGTTAGAGCTGGCTGCCAGAAGTCTATTAGCAGTCAGCAGGCAGATGAGTTAGTGGGCCGAATGTTGATCTAGAGTCAACTGTGCGTCAGTTGGTGTCAATTGAGTGTTTATAGTGTTAGATCCTTACTAGGTTTGAGTGTTTGGAGGGTCTAGAAGTGTTAGTGGACACAGAGGAGAGGAAGCCTCCATCAGCTGAGTCAGTTTCATCAGTTCAGTCAGCAGTCAGCTGAGTCGGAATCAGCTGAGTTCGTTCAGTTAGATTGGAGCCAGCTGTGAGTCAGCTGCAGTCGGCAGAGAGCCTATAGTGTGATATCTCGTTGAGATTAGTGTAGCATGAGGGTCTAAGATTGTCAGAGGACACATGGGAGAAAGTTTCTGATTCAGTAGAGGCTGCTGAATCAGTTGGGTCCGTTTCTGACTGCTGAGTCGGTTTCAGCAGAAGGTCAGTAGAGGGTCAACAAAGTGTTTGGTAAGCCTCTGGAGTTGTGGATTTCAGGTCAGCTGATGATGGAGGGTTATAGAAGAGCTTGGAAGACTTGTTTTGGACTGGGGTCAGTATCAACATTTTGATTCGGTTTATAGTCAGCTGTGTGTCAGTTGGGGAGGATTCAGGTCAACTGGATGTCAACTGAGGTCAGCTGGGCTATATAGGTGGAAGATCAGAGCTTTTGGAGGTCAGTGCTGATTGGGGAGGAGAGGTGGAGGTGTCAGTTGGGTTAGATAGGAGAGTGTTGAGGTGTGTATAGGTGTCCAACAGTGTCAGCTAGCGGGTTGAGGATAGCAGTTGAGTTGATTGGTGCCCTTGGAGGTGGGATCTTGGTGTCCCCTAGTTCTGATCCCTTTTATGTTTTCTTCTTGTGTCTTTGTTGGTGGTGTTATAGAGGCCATCACCCAGCCACCACACAACGTGATGCTTGCTAGGCAATAGGAGAATTTCAAAATCAAATTCTTGGAATAGAAGCAACCACCCCTAGACACAACCAGCCACCTGAGGTTTGTTGAGAAGGTATTTGAGAGCATGGTGATCCGAGATGACGATGAAGTGGCTGCCCAAAAGATAGTGACATAACTTTTGGTAGGCGTAGAAAATGGCTAGACCTTCCCGCTCTGTGGTGTTGTAGTTCTGCTTAGTTGGGGTGAGGAGGTGACTAGCGTAGTAGATAGGCCGATCCATTTTGTACTCTAGACTCGGGTGGGTGAGGACTGTGCCAACAACGGTGAGACTTGCATCCGTGTGGACATGAAAAATGATTGATGAGTCGGGTGGGATGAGAATGCTTTTTAAGGTAGGGGAAGGCATTGGATGCCGGGTTGGACCTCTGGAAGATGGTGGAAGGTTTGACTAGGTGGGTCAAGGGAATAGCGACATCAACATACATATCTATGAAGCGGCGATGATAGCCGGTGTGTCTGACAAAGATTTTGGTTCCTTTTGGGGTTGGTGGGGGGTGGCAGGCGAAGGATGGCGACGATTTTATCAGGGTTGGGTGCCAAGCCTTCGGAAGAGATGAGGTGACCTAGGAGTGTGCCTTGGACCACCAAAGGGATTAAGTTGGCATAACTAAAGCTAACTATGTAAGGTATTTCGAAAAAGCTTCTATACGGGAGACTAGTTGAGTGTCGGTGAAGTTAGAAAAATGAAAGTGCGGAGGAAACTGAGAAGGTACTCCCTGAAGATGTTTGTGACGATCCTTTGGAAGGTGGCTTAGGCGTTGCACAGCCCGAAGGGCATCTTGTTGTAGATGAATGTACCCCCACTGGGTCACAAATGCTATCTTGGAGTGGTCCGCCGGGTGGATGGCTACCTAGTTGTACCCGCTGAAACGGTCCCATGAAGTTGCACATGGCATATGCTCGGCCACATCCTCTAAGACACGATCCATGAATGGGAGTGGAAATCTGTCCTTGATAGTAGCTTTGTTGAGGGACCGAAAGTCCATACCAACACGGATCTGGTTGGTTTTCTTCTTGGGGCAGATGACCATAGGGGAAAGTGGAAATCTGTCCTTGATAGTAGCTTTGTTGAGGGACCGAAAGTCCATACCGACACGGATCTGGTTGGTTTTCTTCTTGGGGCAGATGACCATAGGGGAAAGTGGAAATCTGTCCTTGATAGTAGCTTTGTTGAGGGACCGAAAGTCCATACCGACACGGATCTGGTTGGTTTTCTTCTTGGGGCAGATGACCATAGGGGAAAACCATTCGGAGTGTTCCATCGGGGAGATGATGTGGGCCTTCTCATCTTTTCTAGCTCCAATTTGACTGCCTTTGCATACTTTGGGTTGAGCTTGTAGGCCTGTCTACGAACTGGTCAAGTTTCTTCTTGGAGCGGTATGGTGTGAAGTTTGAACACCGATGTCGGTTGGAACACCATCCAAGTCTTTATATATCCAAGCAAAGACATCCTTGTAAGATTGGAAGAAGGCGGTGGTTTACTCAAGTAGGGTTGGGCGGTCCCACAGCCAAGAGGCTAACAGGATGGGACGTGGCTCCTCTGTAGTGCCGAGGTTGAATTCTTGGACAGGGTCTTGGCAAGAGATAAGGGAGACGGGTTCCCCTGTCTCAGCTACTTTGGAGAGGAGGGTGGGATTGTGAGCCAGCTAGTGATAAATTGGAAAGGTACCGTATTGTTCTTCCGTCCAAGACTTAGGATGCTCCCTCAGGGGGGTGGTTCGTTCTTCCATGGGCACTTGTGTTTATGCTCTGTGCTGGTGCAATGGGGGATCTATCGGGTGCATGGTTGGGTTGTTGTCGACCCTATTTGAGAGGGGTTTGACCATCCTGTACCCTCTGTGGCGGCCTGTGACAGGTTTCCCTAGACCTATTGCCTCATAGTGCTTTGAGTGAGAGTTGGAGTCGTTTGGTACCTCCATGACGTCCACCATGTAGGATGTTAGGCCTTCCACCGCAAGTAGTTCTGACTCATCACCATGGGGGACAAGGCCTAGCGTAATAGCTCACTGGTCTAGCTTCATGGCACTGGGTATTGACCAAATATAGGAAAAAGCTAGCATCTTTCGATCTGATACACCCCCATGATCTTATGCGCATTGGCAGACCTGCGAGAGATTGACGATCTGGGATTGGCCTTGGAACCTGTAGCTTTCAGAGGCAAAGCCACTAATGTTCGATAGAACTCTTGAGCAAAGCTCCGCGTTGTCGGCTCTCGCTCGGCGCACTTTCCACTTTAACTTCTTTGGTCATAGGCCAAGACGTGGTCGTCTGAGGGGTGGGAGACGAAGTGGGGGCCTTTGTGGCGCCACGGATCCCTTGGTCCAGACCTTCCTCCAATTTCAGCTCTTGTGGATTGTGCTCTTGGGGAATCCACAAATGGTCAAGACTCAAAACCGTAGTTGTGTAGTACTCCTTTACCTCTAAGCCGCCACGGTCGACCAATGAGTAATGAGTAGGCCTCTCTGACTTCAGGGAACATGATCACCACAAAGTCAAGTACGAATGGGATTCCTTGGATTACTACAGTGACATCTTCCACTATGCGTATGGATAATGGGGGTCACCTCTTGTTGGTCAGCCATCTGAACACAGAAGCTGGTTGGTCTCGTTACCTTGAGACCTACTATATGGAGTGTGAATATTGGCATTAGGTTTACCCCAGAGACACCGTAAACAATTGCCCCCGAAAGTGGGGTGCCATGAATTTCCACAGAGAGGTGAGGGTTCCCGTAGTCAGTAAGGGAGGGGTTGGTGCAACTGATACCCATGCAACCGGCAATGCGTGACCTTGCAGGGAATGGGAACCCATCATACTCCCTGCCTGGGTTGGTTCTTTAGGCATTAGCTTCCTTTGTGATCGGGTGACCACTATGGCTGATGATGGATGCTCATGAATGGTTGGTGTGGGTGTGATGGACACAACAAGGGTGGGGATGAAGGGTTGCGTATAGCAAAGCAACAAGCGGGCGGTGGATGTCCTAGTGAAACCAAGTGGGTGGCCGGAACTGGTTGGAATGTGAAGTCGGTTGAAGTGGCTGCCTGTTGCTTGGGGCGATCCCTGGTGTAATGATCCTTAGATTCTGGACAGTGCCTAGAGGGTGGTGCACCTTTAGGAAGGGGGCACCAGCTTTGGTAGTGGCCATACTCCCCACATTTGTAGCAGAGGACAGGGCGATTGCGGGGTGGGGGAGGGCGAGTAGGACGGTTCATGGGGGCTGCTGCCATAGTGGCTGGTGCAAGAGGATTGGGAATGAGCAGTGGAAAGGTAGGTCACTTGAGGAGTAGGTTGGCATGTGACATGTGTGGGCAAGTATCCTGGCTTTTGGAGGAATCCATCTGCTGTGACCTTCAAGAAGTGATCTTGTACATCTGCATCTTAACATATGTCACATGGCATGTGACATATGTCTGTGCAGGTATCCCGACCTTTAGACGAATGCATCCATTGGAACCCTCAAGAAGCGATCTTTGTACATCTGCATCTTTGTGGGTGGGACATAGGCCATGTGGTGTGGATGTGTAGGCTGAGGAGATCATATCAGATGATCCGATAGGTATCTTGATGGGCGAGATGGAGAGAGGGAGCATCTAGGCTGTATTAGATGGAGCATCTAGGCTGTATTAGATGGTCCATATGGAGCTCATGAAAGAACGTGCACAAGTGGAAGCAAATAAACACGAGATGGAGAGAGGGAGCATCTAGGCTGTATTAGATGGTCCATATGGAGCTCATGAAAGAACGTGCACAAGTGGAAGCAAATAAACACGAGAGAGAGAAAGATTGCAAGCAAGAACAAGAGCTTTATTAGCTTGAGGTTACAGAGTACAAGAGCCAGCAAATAGGGCACTGTAAGATGATTAAATGAATAAAAGAGAGCAACTCTTATATACTTGTGCATGAACCAGGTCGGCTGTAGAAACAGGCTGACAGGACCTCCACGACAGCATAATAAGATGCAATATTTTAACACTCCCTCTGCATCTTGAAGTGTGCAAAAAAGTCAGAAGAAAACTGATGACGAAGGTGCGACCATGGACACCTCAGTATGGTCAGTACTGAGTACACCTCGGAAAATGCACATGTCAGCTTGTTGTCTTCAGAAAACATAATGCCACTGTAAAGAGCAAAAGAAAATCTGCTTGGCTCCAAACTCAAAGTAGAAGTGTGAACACATCACATCTAATAACCTCGAACAAATGAACATGGAACACATCCTGTCCAAAGTCTGCTGACCAATAGTTCTGGAACTCATCCGAACCATGAAGGAAACTTGGTTGATCCTAGAACTCATCCGGACCATCAAGTGAACTTGCCTATCTTTATACTTGGAACTCCGACACACGGGTCCCATGCTCCAGATTTAATATAAGAGAGCTTTTAAAAGCCCCCTCTCGCGCCCACAAGCCTTTTGTGGAAGACAGTACGTGGGGCGGTGCCCTTAGGATCAGAGTAGGACACCAGTCATGTTCTCTCCAGTCTCTAAGGCCTTGGGAGAGATGGGGTTATCACTAGACGAGTCTGTGTCAGTGTCTTGTGACTTGTCTTTGCCCTTCTTTGAAGACTTGCCCTTGTCCTTGGCTTTGCCTTTGTCCTTTGACTGACAATCCTTTGACAGGTGGCCTTTCTTACCACACTTGTAACACCGACTCCGAACTTTCTTCTGCACCATCGCGAGTGCTTGATCAGGTCCAATAGACAATGAAACATTCAACTTCCCCTGTGAAACTAGGATGGATTCCTCTTCCAAGAGGAGAGTGTACAGATCATCAAACTCGAGGGAACGTGTTGTGATCTGAACCCGCAAAGCTCGGGAAACCATGTCATAATCTGCAGGAAGCTTGATGAGGAGGAGAGTAGCTAACTGAGAAGAGGTCAGGGCAGCACCCATTGCCAATAATCGCTCATGGATTACCTTAAAACGACTGCATGGAAGTCCCTGCTGTAAACTCCAAAGAAAAGAGCTGACCCGATAGGTTGACAGACCGCATTGTAGAGTCCCGTGCATATAGATCTGCCAGCTTTCTCTAAACAGAAGCAGCACAATCCAATGTTTGCACGGCGGGGGAGACCTCGGGTGAGATGGCTCGTACAAGTGCAGATTGAGCTTTTGAGTCTTGATTCTCCCAAGCTGAAAGTTCTGCAAGAAAAGCATCCTCCTGGTCCTGAGTCCACTTCCTAGAGCTGGTAGGGCGTTCGGGCTTTCGTTCGTGGCCGTGAACAATCTCCCAGAGTCCCTTGTGTATGAACCAGACCTTCATCTGTAGCTTCCAGTGATCATAGTTTGAACCACTGAGCTTGTCCTCCTTGTTCATGTAGTGGGGACCCATATCTGTCTCAAAGAAGCTATGTCTCAAACAACCTTAGTAGCTAAGCAATCCACGTGCTCTCTCAAGCACCTTTCCACAAGATCCAATTAGGGACTAGTAGCCCCCTTTAAAGATGCAGGCTGGACAGCAACAAAAGAAACCCAAAACACACCACCGGGAACCTCCTACCGGAAGGGGGAGGGGATCTTGGAGGGAGAAGAGCTGATGTGCCACTTGTCTGATGCCCTTACTGAATTTGCAGCTAGAACTCCTCCACTTGCCTCTGTAGAAGAAAACGCAGCCTGGAGGCTGGCCGACAGCAGTAGGAGGGCTTGTAGATCAAAACACGCAGCTAAGGAAGAAAACGCAGCCACTGTTTGAAGGATCTACATCCTGGAGAATCTAGGGAAGCAGAAAACGCAAGGCATAGTTGAAGAAGGAGAGAAGTAGATTGTGCAACAGCCAGAGCCTAAGCGTATGATACCATGAAAGAATGTGCACAAGCGGAAGCAAATAAACATGAGAGAGAGAAAGATTGCAAGCAAGAACAAGAGCTTTATTAGCTTGAGGTTACAGAGTACAAGAGCTAGCAAATAGGGCACTGTAAGATGATTAAATGAATAAAAGAGAGCAACTCTTATATACTTGTGCATGAACCAGGTCGGCTGTAGAAACAGGCTGACAGGACCTCCACGACAGCATAATAAGATGCAATATTTTAACAGCTCATGTGTGAGGAACTAAATGGTGACTCTAGCTTACCATACTAGATCATGCCTCTTCTTTGCTAGCTGTTGAGAGGACTCCCAAGCAAGCCTAAGTTCGAGGGTGTTTACGCGATATATGCATATCACCGCTTGGAAAAGTGCATCTACCATCAAGGGAGCTGCCTCGAATTTGCCAGGATGATAGGGTGTGGTAACTATGGTTTCCTCCAGATCATGCAGGAGAACATCATGACTTGGAGCCTTTCAATCCTCGTTGAGATTTGGCTCCCTTAACGGGGCCCCATACATCACGACAAAGGGTTACTAAGGTGTCAAAGAATCATCCCTTAGTGCTAGGTTCTTTTTTTTCCAACAACGAGATCCTCAAAGGCTAGATACAAACTCGCCTCCATGTACGGGGCAAGGATCAAAGAACAAAATAAGAGGGAAGGATGCACTTCTCCTCCAGCTGGCCGCTCTATGAGGAGAAGACTATCTCATACAAGGGGTGGGGGAGGGAATAACCACATAGGTGGTTTGTAATGCCAAGTGGGCTCGCCACCACTATCTGTGAGAAAAGGACCAGATCGCCAAAGCCTCAAGAAGGCTTCCCGACGCTTCCGCATATGGTCAGAACCACCCTAAAGCTTCCTGCACTATCCGCGGAGGGTATGAATGATGTTGAGCCAGATGCTCTAGATGGACTCCACTGGCGGAGTGTGGGTGTCTTCGATGGCTTCGTTGCATCGAGCTCTCCAGATGTGCCATGCGGCAATGCTACTGCAAATCTCACAAGCCATGACCACCTTGGCCTTTGTGGCCCAAGCGACAGTACCCCATGTAATAGTACGGGAAGAGGCCTTGTCAATAGTGAAGATGTAGAGAATCCGTTGCCAAACGTGCTGAGCCTTCGAGCAATCCCAAAGGCAATGTCATTGAGACTCTTGGGGATGGCCACATCCCACATCTTGGACATGCTGTTGGTCGACCGCCTATGGTTGAGGGTGATCTTCTGCTTAGTACTAGGTTCTTGGAGGTGTGTATGGGAGCACTCTTTCGAGGAGGGCTGAAGTTGCATAGGCTCTTGTCAATTTTTCTTGGGTGTACTAGAGCGGTATTCGAACTATTGCATACTCATGAAAAAGCAGGTTCGTGAAAAGATGCAGGGGAGAAGAGAGCTTGAGCTCTTGCAAGCATACACACACTCACACAAACCCTAGAAGAGAACACACAAGGTGAGAGGCTAAAAATTCTTCTTCTTCTTCACACAATAAAAAGAGGTCTACAAAGAAGATAAAGTGACTAACACACATAATAGAGTATATACAAGCGGTCCATAATATGAACACACTAAGTGGAGTGGGTAGGTGTGGACTACTCAATGTAGTCCAGCTGTAGAATCTTTGGTGAAAATATGTCGGTGCCAGCTACCAAACCCGCCAGTGATGTAAATGTCAGACGGTCATGCAGGCGCCTCGTGAGTGTTAGCTCATGTTGAGCTTGACATCTCAACACTCCCCTTCAAACTCAACTCCAGCTCATGAACTCCAAGCATATATCGAAATTTGCGGAGCTTCTCAGCTTCCAAGGCCTTCGTGAAGATGTCAGCAACCTGATCCTGTGTGCTGATGTAGGCCAAGTCGATGTCGCGTGCCAAGACTCCCTTGATAAAGTGGTAATGTACCTCAACGTGTTTCGTCCGCGCATGGAAAACTGGGTTCTTGGCTAACTGTATATTGCTAAGATTGTCACAATATATGACAACCTTTCTCTCCACATGCAACCCCAAATAAGCAAGTAGCTTGTGTAACCAAGCTACCTCACACGCTGCCACCCGTAGCTCCTTTGTACTCTGCCTCTGTATTCGACAAGGCAACTGTGGGTTGCTTCTTGTTGCTCCATGTCACAGCAACACTCCACAATGAAAACATAAATCCACTGGTAGATCTCCTGTCTAAGATGCTACTTGCCTAATCTGCATCTGTGTACCCATATAGCTCCAATGGTACACCTGTTGCATAAAACAATGCATAATCAACCGTGGCCTTAAATACCGAAGTGTGCGTCGCACACTATACCTGCATAAACTGGCTCTCTAAGCGGACAATGTAACTCAAATCTGGCCTGTTGATCGTGACAGATCAAACTCCCCACAATCTTCCTGTATATAGTGGGATCCTCCAACACATAACTTGTATCCGCACTAAGCTTGCCATTTTGATCTAATGGCACCGAGATTGACTTACAATCAGCCATCCCATACTTGGACAACATGTCCAGTACATAATGTCTTGTGACAACCAAATACCATCAGGTATGTGAATGACCTCAATTCCCAAAAAGTAGCACAAATCTTTCAAATCCTTCATCTCAAACTTTCTTTTGAGAAGACTTTTCATGCTCAATCTCATCCAGGTTGTCACCCCCAACAATAAGATCATCTACATAGATGGTGATGATCACAATATCCTTATCACTCTTGCGCGTGTACAAAGAGTGATTTGCATCTGCCATATGAAAACCAATAGTGACAAGATACTTAGCAATCTTGTCATGCCATGCTTGTGGAGCTTGCTTCAGCCCATACAAACCCTTACGAAGCTTACATACATACTCCGGGTGACTTGTATCCTCGAAACCTGGTGGCTGATTCATATACACTTCTTCTTGCAAGTCACCATGCAAGAACACATTTCTGATGTAAAAACCAGCCTTTAGTTGCAGCCACTGCAATCACAGCTCTCACAGTTGCCATCGTTGCAACTGGGGCAAATGTCTCCTCATAATCAATCCATGTGTCTGCGTATATCCTTTGGCTACCAATCTAGTCTTGTATCTACTTATGCTACCATCACTGTTATGTTTCACCTTATACATCCACTTACAACCAATAGCTTTCTTGCCTTCAGGCAATGGCACCAAATCCCAAGCTTCTTATCAAGGCTCATCTCCGAGCCACTAGACTCTCCATCAATAAGAGAATGCCCTGTTGCAGAAATATCAGGCATACCAAGGGGCTCAACCACTTTCTCTTTGCCTTTATGTGATGTACCAACAACATTCCCAGGACTGGTATTATGACGCAGCCTGCCACTCCATGGTCTATCAACAGAACCGTTGGATGAGGACTCTCCTGGTCCACTCAATGACTGATTGTTGACTTGTATTCTATGCAATTACGTTTCCACTTACATCAGTTCCAACAGCATCTTTTTTAGCAGCATACCAGCTACTCATCTCATCAAATACAACATCCTTGCTTACCATCAATTCACGTGTAGCAGGATTATAGCATCTGTATCTCTTTTGCTCAAGGGAATACCCAATAAATACACATTTTTTTGCCTTTGGATCCAGCTTAGTATGCAACTCATTTGACACATGCACATATGCAATACATCCAAAAAATTTTAAGTGAGATAAATCAGGTTTCTTGCTAGTAAACTTCTCCTCTGGCCTTACATCATGTATGGCTGCAATAGGAGTCATGTTCATGATATAAACTACTGTAGACATAGTCTCAGTCCAATAGCTATGTGGCATATTCTTCTCTGCCATCAATGCTCTTGCTATCTCTGCAATGTGCTTGTTTTCCTGCTCAGCAACTCCATTTTGCTACGGAGTGTATCTATATGTAAATTGTCTCTGAATGCCATTCTTTCACAAGAATTCAGAGAACTCATTGGAAAAGTATTCTCCCTCTCCATCTGACCTTAGGCACTTCACATGCTTTCCTGTTTGTTTTTCAGCCATCACTCTGAAATTCTAAAAATGAGTGAACACTTCACTCTTCTCCTTCATGAAATACACCCACACTTTCCTCGTGTGGTCATTCATGAATGTTACATAGTACCTGCAGCCTCCCATAGACATAGTCTTCGCAGGATCCCATACATCTGAATGCACAACATCTAGTACATTCTTGCTTATATTTCTGTCATGTGGAAATACATGCTTTGCTTGCTTTCCAAATTGACATGCTTTATATACTTTCTGCATACCTTCAACTTTAAACTTAGGCAACCCTGTCACAATTTCTTTAGTCTGCATAGACTTCATTCTTTGCACATTTACATACCCAATTCTCTTATGCCAAATGTCTGTATCTGCAACAACTCCTGACCATTTGCAAACATTGCAGCACTCATTTCAGGCATATTTACATTCAATGTAAAGATTCTGTCCTGTATCTTCGAAGCTGTGACAGAAACTTAACCTTTGTATGAATGTATGTGGGGTGTGTGTGTGTGTGGGAGCATATATTGATACCAAGTTCTACGCCCACTATTGGACACTGATGACGTTAGTGGAGATGTCATAGTATCTAGTCCATACTATGCATGATAGAGTTGATGGTTTATTGTCTTGTGGATGACTACCATGAGGTTATAAATTGCACTTTCTTATAAGGTAAATTTGGGCATGTTCTTGGATTCATCTAGGTATATATATATTCTATCCACTCTGTTGCCTTTTGCAACCAACCTGAACTTATCTTTAAAGTCTTCTACATAACAGCCATCAAGGTTGAACCGGACTTGCAAACCTTGCTCAATCATCTGGCCAACAGAAACCAGATTCTTTGTAATGTTCGGAACATGAAGTACATCTGCAAGGTACTTCACCTTATCATCCTGCATAGACAATGACACATCTCCAACATGGGTAATCGGATGAGCAATGCCATTCCCTATTTCAACAAAACCTGGTCTTTCAAGACTCTTCATTTTCTTGAACCACTCACCATGACTTGTCATGCGGTTCGAAGCATCTGAATCAACATACCATACATCATCCTTATATGCTGCTACATCATTTCCAGACACAGTATTAACTACATGTTGCATAACAATTAATCTCTCATTATCCTCATTATTTCTGCTTGAGGATGCATGGTTGTTTTGTTATACTTTTTCATTTCGCATGTCACTCTGCTTCTTATAGCAATCTGCCTGTACATGTCCAGGCTTACCATAATAAAAACAACCTCTTTTATCATCATGTTGTCTTTGCCAATTACCACGACCTCGTTGACTCCCCCTGCGTCTAAACTGGCCTCTTCCACCTGTGTGTTGTTGCTAATCCTGGGACTGTTGCTGTTGCTGACCATAATTCTGATTACTTGTTCGGCCACCACCTTGGTCACGTCTATGATCTCTTCTTCTTCCTCTACTTGAACTTGTGTAGAAGACCTGTTGCTTTGAATTGTTTTTGTTTTGTGAAGACTGTTGATCTTCACTCAAATTCTTCTCTTCAATGATCAGTATTGACACCAAATTTATAAAGTTAGGAATGTTCTCCCGAGTCAATACTGATCATTCTGTATATGCTTAATCATGGTGTCTTGTATACTATTAGAAAGCCAACACATGACTTTTCCTGCTCCTTGAATTATTTTACATTTGCAGTAGTTGGATTAATCTCCGATATCTCTGGTGCCTTCTTATGCTCACCTTCAATGGAGTCCAAGTTACCTTTTTCCATCAAGAAATTTGTTAATCTAAACCTCGAAGCATGGAAGTTGTTCTTGTCAAGCTTCTCTGTAATAATCTGGTTTATTCCATCATTCGACATCTTGTCTGCAACACAAATTTACCAAAAACAACACTCTTGTTTGATCTGCATTAACTGTTGTATTCTCTGCAGTGGTACTATACTGCACCCAAATTATCACAACCAGTGACCTCAATTTGCATACATACACCCAATGTAACTTACCTCTTTGTAGTACACACAGTGTCTGCACAACCAATTACCCTTCCTGTAGTTTCAAAAACAGAGTTCTGCAGAGAATCGAAACTTCTCGGCAGTGTTGGTGAACGTCTGCGAACTGCGAAACGGAGGTCCAAACACGCTTAAAATGCGTTTTTGGCCATAAAAATGTAGTCCAACGTACAGTATAGTTGTCCTATAGCTTTGTTCCCGCGAAGAAAGCTCCTCAATCGGAATTCGTTTGCCAGTGCCTTCTGAAGAGCTCCCAACAAGGATGTAGTAGCCAACACAAAGGGGAAAGAGTAGATGAAGCTCTTATCCTCGTACCGCTTCTTGTGCTTCTCTTGCTTGCCGCTCAGCCCTTACCATGAACTAGGCTTTGATACCATGAAAAGATGCAGGGGAGAAGAGAGCTTGAGCTCTTGCAAGCACATCCACACTCACACAAACCCTAGAAGAGAACACACAAGGTGAGAGGCTGAAAATTCTTCTTCTTCTTCACACAACAAAAAGAGATCTACAAAGAAAAAGTGACTAACACACATAATAAAGTATATACAAGCGGTCCATAATGTGAACACGCTAAGTGGAGTAGGCAAGTGTGGACTAGTCAATGTAGTCTCTGGCAAAGATATGTCAGTGCCATTTACCAAACCCGCCAGTGATGTAAATGTCAAACGGTCATGCAGGCGCCTCGTGAGTGTCAGCTCATGTGGAGCTTGACATCTCAACAATTCCTTTACGGTGTGTTTGCTGTGTTTTGTTTGGTTTTTTCGTGTGCTTTTTTGGTCTATAGATGCTCTGAGTGACGTGCTCTTACTGGGATCAGGTTGCAAGTCTTGAGGTGTGTGTATGCTGTCCTGAAAGCTTTGCACAGGTGAACTTAAGCTGGTGTTTGTGCAGGCTGGACAGTGTGTATCTGCCATTGGAGGGACACGCGATGGGTGTTGGAGCTTGCACAAACACTTGAGACAGTCGTGGCTGCATGTAAGCTGTAGATGATGGCTGTGCCAGGCTTATGAGAGGCGGCAGACCCACACTGGAGAGTCATGAGTGCAGAAAGGACTACCTGTGACATGCCTGCACGTTTTGCAGAGAAGGAAGTGAGCTGTGTGCAGACAATTACAGGCATACAGGAGGGCCAGGTCAGCGTGAGTGCTGGACAGACTTGAATGGTCATGATTGTCTGCTGCAGGCAGTTTTCTGGATGGCGCACAGTTGGGCACACGCTTTCTCCAAGCATAGCTGTGAGTGCTATTTTGGTCATGCAGCATAAGTGGCGTTAATACTATTTTTGGGCATAAAAGCCAAAGCACATGCTTTATGAGTTTTAATGCCTAAAAGAAGAGTAAATTTGACCTAAAGATAGAAGCTTGCATATGGAGAGCAAGTAGAATCCAAAAGTGCTTACCGCCTTCATTCTGGATTGCTCTGGGATGTGAGATGACTCGAGGAGGCTGGCCTTTTAGGCGAGGATTTGAATGTAACTTGGGAGGGTGCTTTTTCTTCATGAGCAAGTTGCTTTAGCTGGAAGACCTTCTACGAGCCACGAGCTCTGAGGTAGGATGGAGAAAATTCCAGATTGTGGGTTTGGATGTGTGAGGACAGATACTGATGGAAGAGGGGAGATAAGACAAGGAGAGAAGCATGACAGTTGACAAGAAGCTAGTTGGGAATTTTCCCAACAAAACTTAGGGTCAGAGATTGATTTCTTTTTGCATCTTTAACGGGGAATGCTGCATTTAATATAAACAAGGGCCTCATGGTAATTAGGACCAGGTCTGGTGAAAGGGAGAAGCTTCGAACCGAAAGATACGGAGAAGCAGCAGGGTCTAGTGATTGTTGAACCGATTGGGAGCAAGGTCGTACTTCAGCCCCAATTTGAGTGCTGACAAAGGGGATCTTGTGGTCGGTTTATGGAACTTTTGGGTGCCTTTTGTGGTTGTACTCCAGGACTTTCCTTATGCACGGATGCATGTACCACTTGGTGTGACCAGCCCTGCTTTGAGAGAGCTATTGGCAGGTTACAATTAGTGGTATGGTGCATAGGTGTATGCATGAGGTGGCAAAGTTGGTACAACTTACTACAGATGTATGAGTGAAAACCGTTCTTTCTCACAAGGTATAAACACTAGGATTTGAAGGGGGGTAGGAGGGACGTGTGAAAAGAACCCGGACTCAAGTATATAGGAAGCTTCTGCGATGTTGCTGCATAATCTCTTGAGTTTCCCTGTAGGTGTTCCCAATGTTCTCCATGGGGGGCCTCAGCAGTGGGGATAGCAGTGATCTAGAGATGTGTGTCTGAGCTTGTAGTCCTCCCCGTTGTCCATGAAGAGGAGCACCAGTCCATGGGCCATGATTTCTTGCCTATGGAGCCATAGCTATGGCTTGGCTCCAAAGTCAAGAAAGCACGGGTGTATCAACCCATGCAATGGTGCCCCAAGTGATGAAACAAACCGTCATTCAGTTCCATATTCTAGTTTTAGTCTAGCCAATCCATGGAGTTCAGTTCAGGCTGTTTGAAAAGGTACAGAAAATTTTGTCCAATGGTTTTGAAGACTTTCATGAGCATCCAATGGTGGAAAAAGTAGTATGCTAAGAAGGTTCTGAGCTTGGCAAGAAGAACAACAGATCTTGGCTAGATTGACAAGCTACTTGAAGTAGCATGAACACCAACAAAAATCAGGATTCCCCATTTATGCTAGTGAGCTATATACAAAGTAAAGGGATCTAGGGATGCCAAAGTCTTATGGGCATGGTATACATAGAAGCTTTGATCTCACGCGGCTCCAAAGGAGGGATTCTAAGTGCCAAAGTTGAGGCAAAGTTTCCCATATGGAGAGATTGGTATGAACATGGAAGACATTTTCTGCACCACTGCTTGCTTGTCACTTTCAAGAAAAAATTCTTGATTTAGTTCAAGTGCTTTATACATGGCGCATCATCTTAGAGCCTGCACTTGGCTGGAAAAATGCATGCAGCAGGGTTTTATGGGCTGGTGCCTTGGTATATTCTTTAGCTTGATACTAGGCCATTTTTACTTGTCTTAATCCTAGTATACCTTGTGCACAAAAGAACTTCAATGTAGTGCTACTATTCTTTAGGTTGAAATCCATACTCTTTCGTTACAGAAGGTTCATCAAATATGTGATGTGTGCTGTGAGGTGCACCTTGAAAATGCTGGCTCCTTATGAGACCATTGAAAGGCATTGCATTTTAGTGTGGTACTTTCAGTGGACAGAGTCATTTGGGTGCTTTGTGTGTGTGTGTGTGTGTTTTTGTTGGGGGGATGTGTGGAGATGAAATTATTGGGTGGAAGCACACACAAATACTCTAATCTTGTACCACATTGTTGCAATCTTTTTGGTTTCGTGTTATTCCTTTAAAACGGTGCTAATTTTTAAGTGTTAATGTTCTTGATTTTTCCCTTTGTTTCTTAGATGATGTTGCAATAATCAACGTTTTTTTCTTATTCCCCTTTGGCTTTTTTAAATGATGTTTTAGAAAACTGTGCAATATTGTCAATTTAGCTGTACATGAAGGTGGACGATGAGATTTATATTTTGGTGTATGTATGTACGTGGATTTATTGGAGTGGAAATCTTTCATGTTATGAAATTTTTCCGTAACATTAAGTGTTGTGTTTGATGCAAATCTCTGGGGTGCAATGTTGTCAAATAGACTCCAAAGGCAGCTCAAATGTGTGCCTAGGTCCTATTTTTCCAAGTGGGAATTATTTGCTTAATAGAAATCATGTCTTATATGGATTTTCCTTTAGGGCTTAACACTATCTATTTGATAGGCATATTATCTTCCTGCCAAAAATGCGTGTGGTTTCCACTAAAAAGAGAGAGAGAGAGAGAGAGAGAGTGTATAATTCATTGTTTGTTGCAATATTTTTTTGGGTATTAGAATTCACATCATTCCCTCAGCCCTAAACCACCAAAACACATTCAAATGTCATCCTCGAAACCCGAAACCACTAGAGTCCAATTAATTATTGCGTCCAAGGAGTCGTAGTCACAAAATATATTTGGAATGCTTTTGTCAAATACTTTCTTCTTTCAAATATGAATTGCATGTGCATACACTCGTGAATCTCAAACAATGCTTAAAGTAGAGAGTGACATGATTAAATATTGAGATAGAGGGAAAAGAGAGGGGTTTATTATATTCACGTCTACAAAGGTGAGAATGACCTACAAGATAAATAAGAGAGAGAGAGAGAGAGAGAGAGAGAGAGAGAGAGGTGTTTATATTCACATACACTAGCCAAGTCTATGGTCCAAAAAAAAGCATTTTGAAGAAAAATCCTACTAGTCAGCTAGAGAAGTTGTAATTGTGTGTGTGTGTGTGTGTGTGTGTGTGAGAGAGAGAGAGAGAGAGAGAGAGAGAGAGAGAGAGAGATCTTTTAACAATATAGTCAAGTTGGAGGATCATATTCCATCCATGTCAAGTTGTAATTATAACGACTTGAGCCAAGTCTATGGTCCAAAAAAAAGCATTTTGAAGAAAAATCCTACTAGTTAGCTAGAGAAGTTATAATTATGAGAGAGAGAGAGAGAGAGAGAGAGAGAGAGAGAGAGAGATCTTTTAACAATATTGTCAAGTTTGAGGATCATATTCCATCCATGTCAAGTTGTAATTATAAGTGAAAGGATTTGGACTCCAATGTGGGAGCCCTTGATTGGAAACCATAGACAAGCTATTTCACAACAATATGTGTGTGTGTATGTGTGTGAGAGAGAGAGAGAGAGAGAGAGCTTTTAAAGACATAGCCAAGCTGCAAGATCATATTCAATTCATATTTTTGTGCCAAAATGTAAGGAGTTAGGGTTGAGTATACGACCTCTCAAAAGAAAACCTTACACAAACTCGTTACATCGAGAGAGAGAGAGAGAGAGAGAGAGAGAGAGAGAGAGATTTCCTTTTAAAATAGGGTTATTATCAAATCTTGAAGTTTGAGGGTAGGGGTGGTAGTCAAGGAAGGTGAGAGGGAATAACCCTTTTCACTCGCTTCCATGCTTGAAGATGTATTGGATAAAACTTACATTGAAAAATCTATTTGAAGTTTGAAGGAAGCCTACTCTAATTGGTAGCCTAAAAGGAGGATGTTTGTCATTTACTATTTTCCTTATTTTATGAACTTTATAGCTTCTTTGGAGACCAATTTTTTCATGACCAAATTCACCCTCCACATACATACAATTGTGTAGCCTATGTACAAGTACATTGTTGATATGACACTCCAAGTTGATTTTATATGCCTTGCATAGGGCAATTTCAAATGTAAAGGATTTTCATCTTCTGTAATTTTAGTAACTAAGGTTTTAAACCTAGGAGACAAGAAAAAAAAGATGATAATTTTAAGCGAATTATTTGGGTTATACTAAATAGTTCCTATTGAAGGCATGGGGAGCTATGTTGGTGACTAGTGCTCATGAAAACTTTTTTCTAACTGCTCTAAAAAGGACAAGGTTGAAGCCTACCTGGTTTTCATTAATAAAAATCTTGCAACTACTCGATTTTATAGCTAAATATGTGTTGGTTTTCTTTAAGGATGAAGTTAAGTTGTTGTCGAGAAATTTGAATTTCATGAAGTTGAAAATAGAAGAAAGGCCAGTTTTTAGTGAGCAGGGTTGGTGACTAGAAAGGTAGGAGTAGTATTGCACTATATGGCTTGATTGGAAGAGAGTGTATTGTTCACAAAAATGTGGTGTTAGGATAGGGTGGTGGTGGGCAATTGGGGGGGGGGTTCATTTGCGGTGGATGGGGACACAAGGGGGGGTTGAAAGGGCAATGGCCCATGGGTGTGGACAGTCATGTCAGATGTGCTATATCAACTATGCCTTGCCCAGAGGGGGTGGGAGCTGAGACGTAAAAAACACTTCTTTTTCTCTCATAATGAGAGCCTCTGACGGGGGGTGGGGGTGGGTGTGGGTGAGAATCTCATCAGCTTGTTTTTTTTAAAAAATTGAAAAAACAAAAACAAAAAAGGGGCTTTGTTTTTTTTTTAATAGTTTTATTTTGCCCAGCTAGGGTTTGGGACAAGGATTTTATTGGCACCCTCCAAGCTCTAGGTAGTCCTTGCCTGCCCCCACCTACTGCGCACCAGACACATAGGGGCCAGATTCGATGTGGGTGCACCCACCCACACGTGGCGCCCATCCAATGGTGAGAAGCCCCGATCGGACGTGGCGACCAGTTTCTGCCGGTGGACCCGGTTACTTCTGTTGTGCAGTGTTCGGACTCCCGCCCCGCGTGCCGATAAGGTCCTCGATCCAATTTTGAAATAATGTAGGGCCCACGAGCATCATGCCGGTCAAACGGGCGTTTTTGTGTTGGGTGCTGCCACGCTGCCAGGTGCGGTCTAATGATTTAGTTTTAACGAGTTAATGTGGGATTATGACCGTGATTGCGGCTGATTAACGGCATAATTTGACGGCTCTTGTGGATAATTCGGGCCGATTAAGGGCGCAATTTGGCGGCTGGTTGAGGGTTTGCTAAGCGTGATTAAGAATGGGTTAGGATGATTGATTAAGGGTATAATTTTGCGGCTTGAGTAGGCTGATTAAGGCGGCTGTAAGGGATTTGGGTGGCTAATCCTGATCAAATTTGGCGGCTTAAGCAGAATATATATGGGCCGATACTCCGATTGCTTGATGGGTAATCATTATTACAGCGGCGGATTAATCGATGATTATTACTCGATGTTGCGTCTCTCTTTTTTTAACCAGTGTTGGGGTGATCAGCGTTTTGTGGACAATAATCTTAATGGAGTTTTGTTTCAGATGTGGGCAGAGAAAGCCTGGGCTGGTGGGTCTTGTCCGGACTCCCTGGGGCCTGTATATGCGCTTCAGAGCATCGAAATGCGGGCGGAAAAGGCATTGGGTGTTGGATCCTCTTTTTTTGTCCGTTGAGCTGTCGTTGAAGTTTGGGCCATTAGAAAATGTAGTGCTGTTTTCTATAGTGGAGTTGTTGTATTGGGTGCCCAAAACCACAGGAAAATTGGCTGATTTAGAAGGTACTGTGTGTACCCAAAGGAGCAGGTGGAGTTATTGGGTACTGCAGGTTTGTAGTGTAATTTTCTCGGCTGAAATTTCAAAACCCCGGTTGAAATTAGATGTTGTTTTCAATTTTAAGGGTTGGGATTTGCGCATTTTAATTATAAATTCTTGTCCGAGTTTTAGTGATTTTAAAGTTTAAATCCTGGTTAAGCCTAAGTATTGCCTTTAATTTTAAGGGTTGAAAAAGCGTTTTTTTTTCGAGCAGTGAGATTCCACAGTAGAAATTGAGCTAATGTACAGTTACTTTCTAACCAAATCAGCAGCTAAGGTGGGCGAATTGGGCCAGGAGAAACACAGAGATTAGTTAAAATCACGCAGCAATGGAGGATTTATGGATATCCTAATCAGCAGTGTTAGACAAGCCCAAATCAGGCCAATACTAAAAAATGAATCAAATCAACAGATAATTAGCAGGAGAATTGGGTATTTTATTAGCAAGTGTTTAGTATTAGGGTGTTTAATTAGCAAGAGGATTGAGGTGGTGGTAATGGGTGCTCAAATCAGCAGATAGATTAGAGGGGAGAGCGCAAATTAGCAGACTGTTAAGAGGTATCCATTTCCATGTCCGTGACCTCTGGGTCCTGGGCTATATGGACGATCACGGACATGGTGTTGTTAATAAGTATACAGCCGCGTACTGGCGCTCCATGATTGTTTAAAGAAAAGCAAGAAATTTGAAAAGCAAGCAAATTAAAGCGGAACCGGCAAGCAAGCAAAAAATTTACAGCGGGAGCAGCACCGGTTGATGGGGACTAATTAAAGTCGGAACTCCCCAGTACAATGATTAATGTAATCAATTTTTTAAGTGTCCAACGTTGAAACCCTAAAAGTGCTTAGCGGCTGTTCACATGGTGGTGGTCCTCATGGGCCTTTGGTGGACCATCACTTCGTTCATGTGCCATTGTAAATGCCACCAAGTGCCCTCCAGCTGCCCACCAGTGTTCTTTTATCAATAGCCCTCCCACCACCTAGTCAAATTAAAGCACCGAATTAGAAATGTGTTTCCTTCCACAGACTCGATAAAAATTGTTGTCTCGATCAAATTCAACTTCGTTTCTGTGCGGTGCATTTTGCTTGTTAATAGCCTTTCAAATATTGTGTGTTTTGACATCTCACTAGTTGCAACTCTGCTTACGTAGCCTCCTTGGGGTTGGGTGCCCATTGTGGTGAAGCGAATGCCTTGTGGGGGCTGGGTCGGGTTCAAGTCCTGGTGATTTTGACGGCATAGATGCCCCCAAATAACATGGCTCTCTAAATGCTTATTATCAAAAACAAAAAAAACAAGGACATTTTCTAGAATTTAAGTTACCAAGATCGTTATTGTTGTTGTTGCTTATTATGCGAACGACAGCACCCTTGTCTCCATATATGGAGGTAGAGGGTCTGAATCTACTCGTGTGGCATGTAGTTTCACTACCCCGTTTCTCAGAATTCAAAATAAAAAGGAACTAAGGAACTAAACATCTTTGCATGTATGGATTCACCCCATTGGTGAAAATAGTTTGTACTTTTACTGTGAAAACAGTTCCTTAAAACTTAAGTTACCAAGATCAGTATTGCTCTTATAGCTTATTTAGACCTTTTAAAAGTTAAGTATTGTTGACGTTGTTGCTATGATGAGTGGTTGTTATGATCATTACTTGGGGACTATTTCCACTTTATTTTTAAGCATATTTGGCAACCAATTGCTACATTAAGAAATCATATGTATGCTTATCTCAAATTGTAACGAGGTTCAATTTCTTGGCGGTTTCAATTTCAAGCTAGGTGTGGAAAATGGCCCTTGGATTGGAGGGCAAGAAAATGTGTTTTTTGTTTTGGGGAGTTGTGTGCTCATGTGACTCAAATGAAATTTTTGTACTTATGATCTTTATTTGGATTCTGGTAATTTAAAAAAACTGGGGTTTGAGGGTTTTTTGGCGTTCTAAATACTTCTAATCACGGGTATTGTTTGCAATTATAGGGAGTAAGTCCTATTATTATTAAGATTGAGATTGGGATGAGGATGGGTCTGTGTGGGGGAGTGCGCCAAGCACTCTCCTCTTTTTCTCTCTCTCTCCTCTCTCCTCGAATTTCTTCCCAATTTTGGGTGCGCGTCGTTCCCCCATATTGGCTCTTCTGTTTCTCGCTCTAGTTTTCCCCCATTTTGGCGCTCTCTCTCTCTCTCTCTCTCTCTCTCAAACACACTCTCTTTATCGTTTCCCCCTCTCTCTCCTCTCTCCCCATTTGGGTGCGAGTCGTTCCCCCATTTTGGCTCTCTCGTTTCCCCCTCTTTTTCTCTCTCTCTCCTCTCTCCTCGAATTTCTTCCCCATTTTGGGTGGGCGTCGTTCCCCCATTTTGCCTCTGTTTCTCGCTCTAGTTTTCCCCGCTCCCCCCCTCTCTCTCTCTCTTTTGAAAACACACTCTCTTTCTTCTTTCTCTCTTCTCTCTCCTCGATTCTGTTCCCCATTTTGGGTACGAGTCATTGCCCCATTTTGGGTCTGAGTCTCGCTCTAGTTTTCCCCCATTTGGGCTTTTTAACACACACTCTCTCTCTTTAAAAACTCTCTCTCTCTCTCTCTCTCTCTCTCGTTTCCCCCTCTTTTTCTCTCCTCTCGCCTCTCTCCTCGATTCTGTTCCCCGTTTTGGGTGCGGGTGCGAGTCGTTCCCCCGTTTTGGGTCTCTCTCTCTCGTCTTTCTCTTTCATCTCACTTTTAAGGACTGCAAAACAAAGCAATTGCTCCTCTCTCTTGAAATCTGTGCTCCCTCTCTCTCTCTCTCTCTCTCTCTCTTTTTTGTTCCCTTCTCTTTTTCAGCTCCTCTCTCTAGATCAACTCCTGTCCATCCGACCCCCCCCCCCCCTTTCTGTCCTCTCCCTTTTTCTGCAAATCTCGTTTCACCTCCCATCAATGGCTCTCCCCTCCAGCTCTCTTCTGCACTTCACTGCCCAATTTCCTTATCTTTCCCAATTCTCTCGTCTTCTGAGCTAAACATTCCCTCCCTCCACCTTTTCTGCATTCGCCCACCTCCTTTGATAGCTTTACCCTTCCCTTTCCTTTTCCTCTCAGATCGCCAACTATCGCACCTGCATTGCAAACCCTATCATTGGGACTCTGTCCAATCCAAAAATTGCTTGCATTCGGTTTTCCCACAAGCTCTTCTTATTGCCCAATTTGCAGCTTCTTTTCCTATTCCAACATTCCAGTAGTTGGGGCGTTCCAAAAGGCCTGCATTGAGCTCTCCTGCTCTCCTACATGATCGCTCACTATCCACCTGACTCGATTCAATTCGTGTAGAAAAATGGGTTGTCTGTATTTTTCTCTGGAAGAAGTGAGTGGGTGGTTCTGCTAATACAGATTCGCCCACATTTAGGTTGTGTGAGCAAGGGTTAACTGCATTGAAGAGGGTGCATTATTATGCTGGAGGCGGAAGGAGGGCCGGAGGGGTTAATCTCCCCAGGTGGGAGCGAGGAGGGGTTCGACGAAGAGCTCTCGGTGCTGCCTCGCCACACCAAAGTCATCGTCACAGGCAACAACAGGACCAAATCTGTCCTCGTTGGGCTTCACGGAGTCGTCAAGAAAGCCGTTGGCCTTGGAGGCTGGCATTGGCTGGTAACGAGAAGAAGAAATTAAAAACCCTAATCTCACCATAGCTTTCCTCTTCTTGCTGTAGGGTAAACCCAGAGTCTGAACTTTCTTTAACTTCTTTGAACTAGGTGTAAATCAGACTTATAATTTAAGGTTTCCACTGTTTTTGGTAGCTCTCTTCCTTGTCTATGGATTTCTCCAGTTGCATTAACTGCTCCCTTTTCGGATTTAATTTATTCCGAGGGTGAGATTAGCGATGGGTTGCCCTAAATCTTGATTTTCCATTTTGCTTCAGTGCTTGAATCATTCCACCTGCTCATTCGGTCAATTTTCTTTGATATAGGTTCTCACTAATGGGCTTGAAGTCAAGCTTCAAAGGAACGCATTGAGTGTTTTAGAACCTCCAACAGGACTAGAAGAAGATGAGAATGATTCTGAGGACGGTAGATCAAACGTAGGTCTGTATTAGTCTCCTTTCCTATCTTATCTTTGCAGGATTCATTGATTTTCAGCTTTGTTTTGGCTCAGATTTTCCCTTACCTTCTGTTGTTATGGGTTAATCCTGCATCGCCCTCAATCTTCTGCCTATTCTTCTGATTTAACTATAAATCTTGTGATTTCTTTTTCTCAATCTTGTACTGTCTGGTTCTTTCCACTTAATCTTGTAAGCTTTTTGTATCGATTCAGAGGATTACCAGAAGCCCTTTAAGACGAGGGTGCGCCCACAAAAATCCAGCAACGCACCGAGAGCTGCCCACAAGAGTCAAGTTGCTGATGTTTCTTCAACAGGACCCAAATCAAGCCATAGAATTCTGGTCAGTTTTCTAATGTAGATTATCCCCTCTTGTCAAAATCATCGTAGTACCAAGAGTTATACCATAATTTAGCGTATAATGACGTCTAAATGTGCGAGAGCGTATAATAATTATGATTGCACGCTACAATTATCAAAGATATTTTATTTTTCTGTTCGGTTTCTCTCAATGTGATGAGAGTGGATATGGTGGTGAAGTTTGGGTTGTCTTTCTTTGACATTTGTGGGTTTGTTAGGTCATACAGGTTGCTGTTCATCTACCTGTGTTATTAGTGTACTGATTATGATTGCCATTATTTTTTTTATTTTCCTGCTTGATTTCTTAGGTGTTTTCTCAGATGTTGACTATGTGATCAGCATGGATATGGTGAGGTTGTCTTTCTTTCACGTTTGTGGGTTTGTCAGGTCATAAATCTTGCTGTGATTTTTGTGGGTCATACATGTTGCAGAGGTTTAGGGGTCATTTTGTCACCTCATATTTAGTGTAAGATTGGGCTGATCGATACAGATCCGGTCTCGTTCCTTCCCGGTGTGGGTTAATCGTTCTGGGTTGCTACGAAAGGAATGTAACCTCGGTCTTCTTCCTTCCATATCCTTCGTTTTTTGAGATTTATATGCCAGGCATTCACTCACAATGCAGCTAGCTTCCTTTCCTTGCTGCTGGATTTCCTGCATTTTCCCTACTCTCCCAAATATGCATTGAGCTGTTTGGGTGTGCGCAGAAAGTTAATCTGAGCAAACTGGAAACAGCCACTCTCTTGCGATACTGGAGACGGTTCAACCTGGTCAGCTTATTTTGCCGCTCTCTTTCTGGCTTGGAGGTTACCTTGTTGTTAGTAGCATTCCTGTTTTTATCTGGGGTTCTGTGTTAGTAAGTTTTAATGTATTTTTTGGTACAGGTTGATGCTGGTCCGCACTCATCCAAGGAACAGCTTGTTGATGCCGTTCAAAGGCATTTCAGCTCTCAGGTGGCTTTCTTTTTGTGTGCATATTTTGCCAGTAATGTTTATCTTGTTTGTTGTGTGTTTTTCTCGTCTGTGTGTGATCCTCGCTTGTAAAATCTGGCAATCCCATTGACAGTCTTGAGTGCTCTCGGATCCTTTGGTATGACCAGCAGTTCTTAAAGCCTTGATCAAGCTCTGATTGTTGAACTATTGTTGCACGAATATATGTGTGAAACTTGTATGGCCTTGTGTGTGTGTGTGCATGTGGAGCTCGTGTGGCTATGTGTGGGTGGGTGGTTGTGTAGCATCTTTGCCAGTGGGACCAAAATATTGGGGATTCCTCAGTCATTCAGCTCAACGGGAAGTTTGACTAGAGAATTGTGCTCGTGGGTGAATGGGTGTGTGTGTGTGTGTGTGTGTGTATAGGATCTTTCCACAGTCACGATTGTTCAGCTCACTGTAAGATTTTTGTCTTAAATTGAGTGTAATTTTCTTCTTTTGTGTAGCAGCTTTCCACAGTCACAATCGTTCACAGCTTCATTGTATGGTTTTTGTCTTGAATTGAGTGTAATTCTCTTCTTTTCATGGACTGCAGCAACTGGATGAACTCCAAGTAATTGCTCGTTTTGTACAAGCAGCAAAGCGCCTGAAAACAGTGTACGGTTGAGGCTGTACTCTGAATTAATTTAAGTTTAAGCTTAAGATCTTGCATGGATGAAGGGGTGTTGATCAACCCCCCTCCGGCTTGTCCTAGTGCCTTGTGTATGATACGGTCTCACTAACTACATCAGTTACTTAGGCAAGGGTAGAAATCTAGCTTAGTTCATAGTGGACTGTTGTATGGTTGTTTCTTCAGCAGTAGTTTTGTTAGGGCGGTGCCTTTCTAATCTAATCCCCCTCACACAAGGTTGGGGTCTCCTCCAACAGAAGGAAAATATAGCTTTGTAAATAGTCGAGGAGGATTTCCCCCACTTTTTGATGACACCATGGATGAATGGTTTTTTTTGAAATGAATGAACATTGAATTTCCAAAGCAATGTGCTCTATTTCCTTTGTCTTTCTTTGTTGTGTTATATGTCACATAGTTGCATATTTAGGTGTCAGGATCTGAACTCGTGCCCCCACAGTGTGCTGTAAGAGATATCTACGTTGTAAGTTGGACAAAACCGTTTGCTTGAATATGTGCAGCCTCTGCATGTTAGAATGTTACTTTGCAAGCATGTTAGAATGTTATCGTGTTCCTGTACCATTCAACCATTTTGAATTAGCATGGGGGGACTGTTTGAGGTGGATGTGATGCCAAATGGTCATTTTTGCTTGAAAGCTGAGTTATATTGAACTTGAAAGGTGGACTTTTGTGAAGCTTTGGAGGGCAATGATGCCAATTGTGAATGCTGCATTGCCGAAGTGGAGTAGCGGTGTTTTGAATGCATTGGGAAACTTTTTTAAGTGAGCCTCACATGAATTTTTCACCGTGGGATTTGAACAAGTGTTAACTATATCATGGAAACCATGAGTTGTCATGTTGCCCATGATGCGTCATGATACCACACCACAAAAGTGTCTTGGATGGATGGCCAACATATGTGCATGACTCACATCCACATGGGCTTGCAGAGGCTTGGCAGGTCCCCACTTTGCCTAATCACCTCCTTGTAGTTTTCCACAAGACAAGCTTGGGGGAGTCGTGAGGATAGGAGTCTCTTTGGATATACTATATATTACCCCTTTGGCTTCCACATTGCCTTTGCATGTATGATTACTTAGCATCCCTATTCCCATCTGACAATCCTCACTATCCGTGTGAGATTTATACCTCAAAGCACCCTCCTTCAATCGAGTACAAAGGAAAGTGACCCGAGAGACCATGAATTGCGACTTTGATATCAGCTACGAAACCAACAAATCTACTTGGCATCCCTTTTTTCATTTTGCAATCCTCACCTATCAATATAAGATTTACATGAGACTAACAGTTGTCACACTGCCCATGATGTATCATGATACCACACAACAAATGTCAGACAATTGGCAACATATGTGCCTAGCATGTCCATTCCACAAGGGCAACTAGCACCCTTGGAGGCACATATATATACTCACATGGGCTTGTAGAGGCTCTAGCATGCTAAGGCAAGTCTCCACTTTACCTAACCAACCCTCCAGTCTTACACAAAAGACAAGCTTGGGGGAGTTGAATAGGAAGTTCGGACTATATGCATCCTTTCATCTTCTAGATTGCCTATGCATGTGGGATTACTTGCATCCTTTTTGCATCTTGCAATTCCCACTATCCATATGAGATCTACACCTAACAGTATATATTTATCTACTCATGCCTATTTTTAAAAATTCATAAGGAAGTATCTTTCCTTTACTTATCATGAAACTAATTCACCATTTCTAGAACCTGTTCCAAATCTTTACCGTTAAAAGGAATGCTCAAACAACTAAAGTGTGATATAGTTGTGGTCTTGTGTAAGGTTGAATTTCTCTTTTCTGAATTTGAAAAACTGAAAAATTTCCAAGCAATCATCTTTCCTTTACTTATCATGAAACGCGTTCACCGCTTCTAGAATCATGGTTCCAAATCTCTACTGTTAGAAGGAATGCCCAAACAACTATACTCACCACCAATCAGTTTGTCACTCTAACGTTGTGGGCTTGTGTTGAGTTGAATGACAGTTGAATTTCTCTTTTCTCAATTTGAAAAACTTAAAAGAGGACATTTCCTATCAAGACAAACCTTGTCTGTCCATGTCATTCCAACTTGTTTCTTTGTCCAGATGTGTGAGAAATTGGCATGCTACTTTTGTGGTTACTATTTCACCAATGTTTGCCTTACTAACATTCTTATTAACTACTCTAATTCGCCTGAGATTATATAATGGGATTTATTGTCACCTTCCAATTGTATGTGCTTGATTAAGAACGGGGATATCAATCTCAAGGAGACAAAGATATGTAGGATTGTGCATATTTAGCTCTACAATTATATAATTGTTTAGTGACTGTTTCTTGACTGGTTGCAAGCTGCAGGATAGGCCTTTACAGCCTTCACAATTGTGTGTGTGTGTGTGTGTGTGTGTGGGGGTTGGTCTTCTAAGGCAGCCACATTTTTCAAGAAAACGCATGGTGAGTCCAATGGTTGCATTCACAAGTTGGGCCCTATTTTTAGTACTATTAACAGTGCTTGCAGGCACTTGTGACTAGTTAGCAATTGCCTTTCTTATCGATGGACCTTGTGAAAGAAAAAAAAAATACAACTAACAACCTCTTTCTACAAATCAAGTTTTGTATCGAGGGTTGGATATAGTGTGCCTGTTAGATCCTATGAATCCCACCTACCACATATCCATAACAAAAGACCACATCCTACTTAAGAAGGGTCCAATTAGGATGGCATGCCACAACTCACCTTCTAAATTTTAAGAAAAAACTCAATAAATAATAAAGGTATATGGATTAAATCCTTTTGTAGTGACCTTTCATCGTCTTCCTTACGTACTACTTACATATGCATGCAAGGTTTAACTCTCGAAATCAGACATTTATAAATGTGAACCACTCCGTAGGTTAACATGATTTCACTATGCCGACCTATCGTAAGATGAGAGGTCGGACCATTTTTAAGTTTAATCAGCTAGTGTGAAAACTAGTCACTTATATATACCATTTTTGACAATAAATCATTCCCTTGCAATAGTTTACTTGCGAGCTCTTCTCTTTCTTCTTCTTGCTTGCTTGTATGCTATTGCATTCTTGCATGCTAGATGGATGATTGCTTGAATATGTTTGTTTGTAGGTTTTTTACTTGCATTAGCTTCCTCTGAGAGAGAACCATTTGCAAAGAACCATCACTTTTTGCCTCCATCTAGGCATACTGAGCTCTACCTTCAACCCATCCGCAAGCAAGGAACATTTCGGTTTGACGACGATATTAGGATGCGACAGTCGGACGAGCTAGCGTACCTATATAGGGAAGTTACATTTGTGGCTCTAAGGCAAACCCAACGACACATGCTTTGGCAAAGATAAGGTAAGCTCTTAATATATTTGGTGTCATGTGCCACATCATCACCTAGGCTCACATGTACACATGCCATGTCATGAGGCTCGTATGCCACAGCATTAAAAATATTATATATAAATATATATATATGTAAGAAAGAGGAGAAAGAAAGAGAGCACGCACGAGAGAGAGAGAGAGAGAGAGAGAGAGAGAGGGAGAGAGAAAACCTCCCCAAGAAGAGAATCTAAATGAGAAGAGTTAGCAATGCAATCGAAGCTGAAAAAACTTCAAGACTCGATTGAGCTCCACCTCTCTTTTTCCAAGGTGCAAAACATACCCACAACCATACTAATCAAATGAGGTAGAGATACCTAGGGCTTTGCATGGTCTCGGCGTTGTCTGATAAGCCGTTGTCGATCGCAATTTACCAATGTGCATGCTATACTGGGTGTTCTAAATTCTTCCATATTGGGTGTCCTAAATTTTGGACAATTCACACCACCTTATCAACCATCCTTGCTACATATCAACAATTAATTCTCTATCTCAAATCATGTTTAAGAGTAAAAAAAAACAAACAAATAAGTGCCAAAGAAAGTAGTGTATTATTTTCACCAAAAGAAGCTACAACACATAGTCCACACCTTTCGCCCAATGCTTATGCACATCAACTACAATATATACAGAGGCTTTGCACGTAAGACACATAGGCATTGTTCTTTCACAAACATGCATTGAGCATCATTGTCGACAACCCTCTAGGTACATTTGTGGATTGGGGGACCATGGCAAGCACAACCCTTGCTCATAATATGACCCATCGCCTCGACCTTTCCTAAATCAGTAGGAACCTTGTCTTCAACCACACCACCTAACGATTCATTTATATCCCAAGTGCTCCAAAACGCCAAATCCCTTAAGCCACAGAGACCACCCAGAGCTCCATTGCACCCATGAGCAAGTTTGTTGCCATATCTCTAACAATGTAATAATGTTGAGTCCCCAAGAAAAAGCTATCAAGTAAATGTTGAAGAAAGCGAAAAAGAGAGTCAAAGAAAGTAATTGAAGTTTTCATGTTTGGCAAAGTGCACACATGCACAAGTTTTCGTGGTCAAGGAGATATGTTAACCACTCGATAAGTCAACATGGCTTCACTTACATGATCTACTATAAGACGCTTTGCCATCTTACTTACTCGAACAAACACTTTATCTTTTGTAGGACATCACTAAAACATATAAAACAATCTTACCTTGTGTTTTATGTCAATTAGGAAAAGCCTGACTTTGTGGAATAAATGATTGATACTATGGAAAGACCTATGTAGCTCGTGCCTCGCATGCCCTTAAGCTAGGGTTCACTATGTGGTCACGGCATATGATAAATAACCCCTAAAAAAGGTACTAATTTTGTATAAGTATAGCATTGATGCTGATCCAATGTGTCACATGGCTCCTTAGTGCATGGGTGCATGTGACACACTCTTCAGCTTGGCGATAATTACATGGCATCCTGCTTGGCTTATCAAGTAGTCCAGACAAAACTATTTTTAAGTTTGAATGGCCTCGTGTAAAAACTAGTCACTTGTACATAAGTCATTTATCACAATAAGCAATACAAAATCATTTCTTTGCAATAGTTTACTTGTGGTCTCTTCTCTTCTCTCTTATATGCTTTCTCTTATGCTATTGGGTTCTTGTGTGAATAGGTTTGTTTATATGTTTTCTACTTGCATTAGCTTCCTCTTCATCCCCGCCTTTTTGTGAAAGAACCATCTCTTTTTGCCTCCATCTAAGCATAGAGAGCACTACCTTCAGCCTATCAACAAGGAGTATTTCATGGTGACAATAGAATGAGCATGTGACCAACGAGCTAACGCACTCATAGAGAAGTTGCATTTGTAACTCCAAGATCCACTGACATACTACGGCAAGTCTAAAGCAAGCAAATCATGCTATAGATAAGAGCTTGTGGTGAGAGCAATCCTTGTTTGAGGAGTTGTAGTAGGTGTAGTTGAGGAGTTCCAGAAAAGGAAGGGAAAAAAATAGACAACCATCAACATATAAAAGACAACAAATTTCTCACATCTTCATAAATAACACAATAAGAAAATTTAAAAGCATTTACTTAACAAAACTTTAGTGTTCTTGATAATTTCTTCTCGTCCACCTTGAAAAATTTTACTTCCTTACCACAAATTTTTCTCTCTTTGTAATGTGTGAACTTAACAATTGTTTGCTATCTTTTATTCTTAAATTGCACTTTCTTAGCTTTTAATTACTTTTTTTTCTCTCTTTTCCTTTTGTAACATCAAAAGATCACATTACTTTATCCACATTGTTGATTTACAATATTCTTTTTAATAGAAATCTCCAACTTATTTTATACACAAAATTACGAGTCACTCTTCAACTCTTGTAATATTGCTTTTCTTCTAGCTCCAAAACATTCTTCAAAGGTTTGAATCCTCTTAAAATTATCTACCAATTTCTAAAACTTAATTATCATGCTCCATCCTGTCCAAGTGTCTACTCAATCATTCAAAATTCCAACCCAATCCTTTTGAAAGTATGCATGCATGTGCACACCGACCCCAGGTGGCCTTTCTTTGAGAGGACAACTTATTTACAACCATGCTAGATTCATTTCCATAATTGCTTGCTTGCTAATACAGGAGGCAAAATATGCCATCTTATTTTGATTTCCAAAGCACTATTCCCATAAGCTATTTTTGAAGAACTTGTAATGGGAAAGAACTTGCTTATAATTTCCCTGACTAATCAAATCTCCAGTTGTTTCAAGTCGTGTGAGTGAAGCCCAAGGTATAATATTACTACTATAAAATAGAGATAATTTAATAACAAGGTTAAAGAATCTACAGTACTCCACCAGTTACAATCTTAAACTACAACAGATGGTGGCCATGGTGGTGGTCGTGTTTTGTTTTGATGGTGGCCACCCCTTGCTTGACTGCCATGCTCAAGAGGCATTGTTTGTATCGTGTGTCTCCTCTTTTCTGCACAGTTTATGTACTCTTCCAGTGGTGGTAGACCATAGGCCATAGGACTGCTTGCATGATTTCTGATAAGCTGTTGAACAATTGAGTAGTATCAAAGGCACATTATGTAACATGTGTCATATCAGTACTTCAAATTAAAAAAATCATACACAAAGGTAGGTTTGTCATCACAATACTTATCAACTTCTGGTTCAAACATGAAAAGCTAAAGAGAATAAGCTAAGCGTGATTTGAGAAATGTAAAGGAGTCATTTTTCCACTAGATTGATTAAGTTCGGTACACATGAACCACCTCTTATCTTATCTGCCGTCTGATGATGGTGACAAGCACCCAACACATGCATGTGGTGCACCTTGCCATCAGCTGACTGGGATGCTAGCACATGCCCACCAGGAAGCATGGGTTGGGGACAGGCGCACTCACAATAGCCAATCACTATGCGGGGCCTTGCCTTTGATTTTTCCTTCCAACATTTTTTCCCAAACTCCTGGCCACCAGCGGGTAATTGAATGTGTAGTGGTTGCTACCAGTTATGTTTCCCGTTTGCAGGAAGTTGCAAGTCTCTGACTTCAAGGCCCTTGTGGTTGGGCTTAAACGCAAGCGCTCACACTGTGGTCCTATGGGCTGGAGTGATCTAGCTCCCTCATTCAACATTTTTGGACCATTTTCGTTTCCAATCATAGGCATCATATCCAAAGGCTGAACGTCACCTCTGTATCATGCTTTGTTGCCAGCAGAGCATTCATAAATTTTGAGAAGTTTCCTAAATATATTCTTGACATAATAACCATGGCAGCTAATAGTCTACAGGGAGATCCCGTAGTTCTAATCCTCCTAAGATTGATCCATAAGGAGTCAGAGCTGTTATTAGTGAAGGCATTGGCCCTATTTAAGATAGAGAAGGTCCATCTACTGTCAAAGATGACGAGCTAAAAGTGTTGAGAATGTGTGGCTTGATGAGGTTGTGGGTATGTCATCCATGGCTGGTGTAGCATCCTCTTGTGGGTGGTTGGGAGAATTGAGTGATGGTCGCCTAGGGCTTGGGTGGATGTGTTACAGGACTGAGTATTTTACCTCTTTTCTTAAGCATTGTGATTATGTTTAATCATGTTTAACATTCACTGATCATGTTTATTCTGTATGAGCATGTGTAAGATTGTACACGTGTGTGGATGCAGATATATGTTTGGTGTGTGTGTGTACGTGTGTGCATGCTCATGTGCATGTATATGTGTGTTTCTCTTACCTTGTTGTAGGAGCAGCAACAAACAACTGAGGCATCTTGTGGGTCAGCTCTGCAAGTACAACCAGTCCGCGGCTGACGTGGGGCACTGCCACATGGCACAGGTGACGTGGCAGCTGACACTGGCTGCACAGGCTAGACTGCAGCTGTGGTGGCACCTGGCGGCAAGAAGCGTACGCGTGTGGTACACCTGGTTGCTAGAAGCGCACACGGCTGGGCTGACGTGGCTAACTGTTGGTACACATGGCAGCTGGCTGCACAAGCACAGGCACTGCCATGTAGGCAGGCATGCGCTCACAAGCAAGAGAAAGGGAGGCGAAGCGATGGGCAACCGGGCAGCAGCAAAACGCACAAGGAAAAGCACAATGGAGAAAAGCGCCAGGCAGCCCAGTTTTCGAAAAAGAAGAAAACGCTGAACTGCTACGTTTATTATTATTATTTTTTATTTAAAAAAAAAAGAGAGAAGAAAAGCTATTCAAAAGAGTTCTTTTGAGAAAAGCACTTGTATTAGCTTTTCTTAGGGGGAAAAGCATAGCTTTTCACCCCCAAAACTTGTATAAATAGAGGGCCAAGGCTCGTGTATCCCACAACACAAACTGGGTGAAAGTTTGAGAAGATCTCCTCCACGTGAAGCAAGGAGGCATCTTCTCGAGAATTGTACAAGGGCTACACCGACCTCGAGTGATAAATAAATACCTGCGGGGACGCCACGTTTTGGGGCCAATTAATCTTTTGTGCAGGAGCACTCTAGCTCCGCTTATTCTTTTTCTTCTTCTTCCAAGTTTAATTATTCCAGTTCATAAAGAGTTTTAAGTGTGCTTAAGTGTGCTCACCGCCCGTCAAGTTTCTTAAGGCCGGTTTCAAGGTTCCATTGCCGAGATTCATCATCAACTTTTTCAAGGGGCAAGCCTGTGGTCGACACATTTAATTCTATGGCTGGAACTAGTGCGGAGATGAAGGATTTATCTTCAGAAGAGGATGACTACTTTGAAGAAGATGAGGAAAGCGAGTAAGAATTACCTCCCGATATGCCACAATTTGAAGATGATGATGCCACCTATGAAGCAAAGATGGAAAGTTTGATGGAGGGATTAATGGAACTCGCAAAGGATTCACGCTTTCCACGAAACTTCAAAGCTGATTCTAAACCACGAAAGCAGGGGTTTGAGAAGAAACCTAAGCCTCAACATTCGGCTCCCATCTACCCAAAATTTCAGCCATACCCCGATTCTTCTTCTTCTTTTCCCCCACCTACCCATGGAAACCCTTTTAATACTTCTCATCCTGGTTATTTTGGCGGAGGCTCTGTTTCATTCCATGACGGGTGTACCCAACATGGGCACGACTGGGAGCTATGGTATGCAACCAGGTATGCATGGAGGTATGTATGGAGGTATGCCAGGAGGTATGTATGGAACTTATAGTGGTGGTGGTGGAAGTGCTTTTGGTATGCCTCGTATGGGAGGTGGTATGATGGGCATGGGATCTAATGCTATGGGCAACTCTTTTCTCAAACCACATCCATATGATAATCTTGTTCTGGGCGAGAAGCCAAAAGATTATAAAGAGGGTGGTGCTGTAGTAAAGTTTGATACTTTTAGTGGTGCAAAGGATCGTTTGAAGGCTCTCACTTTCATTCAACAGTTTGATGCGGCATTTTCAGGTGGTAACTTCACAAAGGCATCTAAGGTACGGAAGGCACCTTCTTTCCTAAAGGGAAATGCTCTTCAATGGTGGTCAACACTTCTTCATTAGGGAATAGAACCTAGCACTTGGGTGGAGTTCAAGCACATCTTCTCTTCTTTATGGTTGACACCGACTTTTGAGGTGCATGTTATGACAGCTTGGCATCGATTAGATTCCAGAGATTGTAGCAATCTGGAAGAATATAACAAGAAATTTTGGAATCCTTTGCTACCGATCACATCCTTTAGGCCAGTGTCACTGGTTGAGCAGGTAGAGACATATTGCTGTGGATTACCCAAGGAGCTTCGAGACTATTGCATTAAAACAAAAGTCATTAATATGACTCAGATGATAGAAAATGCTCAGACTGGATATGCCATGCTTACTGGTCAGATGTCAGGATTCAAGGATCAACGTCTCTTCTCAAAGAAAGCATTTAAAGAGGCAAAGGAGTCAAAGGACAACAAGGACACTAAACCACGAGAGAAGGAGCAATCCAAGAAGAGGAAATTTCAGCCCTTACCTCAAAGAACGAATGAAGAAAAGAAAGAACTTATAGCTGCCAACAAATGTTTCTCTTGTGGAGAAGAGGGACATCAGTACTATAGGTGTCCGAAGAGAGTACTTAAAAACGTAGATGACTCACAGGAAGAGCCTAAAGCAAAGAAACAGAAACCGTCTGCTGGATTGGTGCCTGACTTGATCGGGTTGAAGCAAGGGGATGCATCTTCAGAGTTGTGCAGAGCATGGGAAGACTACGAGATCAGGAGGTTTTGATCTTTTTCGATCCTGGGGCTCGCGCAAACTTCATCACCCCCAAACTTGCAGCAAAGTTGGACATCAAACCAGAGGAGATGGGTGTGTTGCATGAGGCTACTTTGGCTTGTCCTGGACATTCGGTTGAGGTTACACCGATCATTGGGAAACTGCGTCTCAGTGTGCAGACTTACACGGACAGAGAGGATGATTTCTACATTATGCCATTAGAGGGTTGTGATGTTTTGTTGGGTATGCCTTGGTGCCATAAAGTTAAAGCAGTAGTAGATACTTTCAACAGGAAAATCACTCTCTCTCACAAGAATAAGGAACACACTCTTGATGTAAAGCTTAAAGGAGAATCTATTCCTGTTGTATCGGCCTCGGCCATTTCTCGTTTAATAAAGAAACATCTTTCTGTTTACTTAGTGTTTGTTAAAGAGAACCAGGATACCACAGATTTCAGCCTGTCTGAGTTGGACAAGGAAAGAATGGATTTTCTCAAAAGTTTTCAGGATTGTTTTTCAGAGGCTTTGCCAGGGGAGTTGCCGCCTGCTAGGCCTGAGGATCATGGGATTGATTTGATTCTTGGAAGTTCACCACCGAATAAGCCACCCTATAGGGTGAGTGTAGCCCAACAAGAAGAGATTATGAGCCAAGTGCGTGATCTGTTGGACAAATGATTTGGACAAATGATTGATTCGGCCGAGCTCTTCGCCCTATTGTTCACCAATGCTTTTGGTACAAAAGAATGATGGTTCTTGGCAGATGTGCATTGATTACGGGGCACTGAATAAGATTACCATCACCAAGAACGGATTCCCTATACCACGAATCGATGATATTTTGGATTGGTTACAAGGAGCAGCTTACTTCAGTCGCATTGATCTGAAGAGTGGATACCATCAAATTCGCATCAGGCCAGAAGATGTGCACAAGACAGCTTTCATGACAACTTTTGGACTTTATGAGGTTTTGGTCATGCCTTTTGGTCTTACGAATGCTCCAGCGACTTCAACATGATGATGGATCGAATTTTTCAACCCCACAGTGCTTTTGTGGACACGTTCTTTAATGATATGATTGTGTTTTCTCATTCAGAGAAGGAGCATCGAGAGCATTTGACCAAAGTGTTTGAGGAACTCAGAAAGCATAGATTGGTTGTCTACGGAAAGAAGAGTGAATTTTTCATGCAAGAGATTAACTTTCTTAGGCACAGTGTGTCTAAGGATGGCGTCAGGATGGATCCAGCAAAAAATGAAGCGATAAAGAATTGGCTAGATTTGCAAACTATTCATGATGTGAGAAGTTTCTTAGGACTTTGTTCATATTACAGGAGGTTTATCCGATTCTTTGCAGAAATTGCTTCACCTTTACATCACCTGACCAAAAAGGATGTAAAATTCCGATGGACAGAGAAGGAAGTGGAAGCTTTCAATAAGCTTAAGGAAAAGCTAACCACTGGTCCAGTTTTGGTTCTTCTAGATCTACATAAACCTTTTGTGGTACAGTGTGATGTATGCAGGAATAGCATTGGAGCTGTTCTTATGCAGGATGGACATGTTATTGCTTATGAGAGTAGAACTCTATCACCAGCAAAAAGGAATCTACAAGTATATGAGAAGGAGCTTCTTGCGGTTGTTCATGCTCTTTCTACTTGGAAGCATTACCTTCTTGGGACTGATTTCATTGTTCAGAGTCATCATCAGACTCTACGGTACTTTCTTAGTCAAAAAAAGCTCTCAGAGAAGCATATGAGATGGGCAAACCTTTTGTCCATGTTTCACTTTCAGATTGTTGATGTGGATGGCAAAAAGAATGTGGTTGCGGATGCCCTGTCTAGGAAACCACATGTGGCCGCCGTCTCTATTATCTTTCATCATGAACATCATATGCGAGAACAATATGCTCATGACGCAGATTTTGAGCGGATCTTTGATCGTTTGACTGAAGGAGAGCGAGTTGATCATTATTCTCTCAAAGAAGGATTTTTTATGATGCATGACAAATTGTGTGTCACATCTCAGTTGAGGCAGAAGGTTTTGACAGAATGCCATGCTCCGTCTTATGCAGGCCATCGTGGTATTGAGGCTACAATGAAAGCTTTGGAGGCATTCTTTTATTGGCCTACTATGCGCAGGGATGCTGATGCTTTTGTTCGTGATTGTATCATTTGTCAAAAGGTGCAGTATGACTATCAAAAGACTCTTGGGTTACTTCATCCTTTGCCTATTCCAGAGTATTGCTATGGATTTTATCTTTGGTCTTCCTAGGACAAAGAGTGGGAATGATGGCATCTGGACTATCGTGGATCGTTTCAGCAAGCAGGCTCATTTCATTCCAGTCAGGAAGAAGATTAATGTAGAGCAAATGGTGAGGATATTTTTGACAAATATCTTCAACTACCATGGAATACCCACATCTATTATTAGTGACCGAGATCCTCGAATGACAAGTTTATTTTGGAGAGCATTGTGAAAACTTCGTTGAAGTTCTCATCGTCTTTTCATCCACAAACAGATGGGCAATCTGAAATCGCCAACTCAGTTGTATTGGATCTTCTTGAAGGGGCTATGAGTTAGGGTTTCATGTGGGAGACATACACAGAGAAGAAGGGAGAGAGAGAGAGAGAGAGAGAGAGAGAGAGAGAGAGAGAGAGAGAGAGAGACATGTGGGGATAAGTCAACTCATAGTATGAGTGTGTGACTCCCCTATCAGACATGTATATTTGCTCTAGTACACATAGTGCACTTAGTACATTAAAAGTACTAAGTGTACTATGTACTATACAACTTATGGGCTAGTACACACTATAAGGGTGGGCATAATGCCTTTACCCCAACAACCTCCGACTTAAAGGCAAAGTGCCCTTAAATGAAGGAAAAGAAAAATCAGCATGTACATGATCATATACAAGGCCATATCAAGGCTGAAGCTGGCCTCATCCAATGCCCATCAAGTGTCTGCAATGAGCAAACCGCTCTGGAGGCAAACTCTTTGTCAACAGATCAGCCGGGTTGTCATCCGTATGAATCTTGACAAGCTGAATTTGCTTGTTCTCTATCACCTCTCTGATGAAGTGATACTTCACATCCACATGCTTCGTCTTTGCATGAAAGACAGGGTTCTTTGCCAATTGGATGGCACTCTGACTGTCACAATGCAACAATGGAATATCCCCTGTATAACCCAAATCAACCACTAACCGAGATAGCCATAATGCGTCCTTGTAAGCCTCTGTGGCTGCAATATACTCGGCCTCTGTAGTAGATAAGGCAGTGCACTTCTGCATCCTGGATATCCATGACACAGCACCTCCTGTGAATGTAAACACATAACCGGTAGTAGACTTCCGATTATCTGGATGACCGGCATAATCCGAATCCGTGTAACCATGCACTAATGCATGCTGTTTGCCAAAGCAAATGCACATATCCTGTGTGCCCTTCAGGTATCTCATGACACCTTTCACTGCTTCCCAATGCTTCTTGCCAGGGTTGGCCATGTATCTAGAAACTACTCCCACTGCAAATGCAATGTCCGGCCTGGTAGCAACCATGGCATACATGAGACTGCCACAAGCTGAAGCATACGGAATCTTGGCTATATCAGCCCTGCCACTATCCGACTGTGGGCTGTCCATAGCACTGAGTTTCACATATGGAGGCAAAGGAGTACTAGTCTTCTTCCCTCCATCCGTATTGAACCTCTGCAAAACTTTGCCAATGTATTCCTTCTGAGACAAATACAACACATGCTGATTTCTGTCCCGAAGTATCCGCATACTGAATCAAATCCAGATCATCATGAGTAACCAAAGCTAATACAGCTCTAAGTGTGGTCATTTTGACCACTGGAGAGAAGATCTCATCAAAGTCCACACCATATTCCTGCTTGAAGCTTAGCCACTAACCTGGCTTTTTATCTTGGCTTTGCATCAGGTGCAACTTTGAGCCTGTAAACCCACTTGCATGGCAAAACCTTCTTGCCTATAGGCAAATGCACCGACTTCCATGTTCCATTTTTGTGCAGAGAATCCATCTCTGACTTCATGGCACGCTCCCAAAGAGCCTTGTCTGCCCTCTGTAAAGCCTCCTTATAACAAGAGGGCTCCCCACAGTCAGTGAGCATCAAGTAGTCAACCCCTGGAACAAACCTGTCAGGGGGTCTGGAGGGTCTTGTGGACCTCCGTACCCATTGACCATCATTTGCAGGTTGCTGTCCAGCCTGCATATCACCTATTGGTGGCTCCTGTTCCATGCCATAAGGTTGAAAGATCATGCCCGGTATCTCCTCTAACTGTGGGATATCCATAGTTTTATCTTTTGCCATCTCTAGCTGTCCATTTGGACCATTTTCAGCACCATTTAAGGGCTGGTTTTGATGCTGTAATGGCAGATTTACAGCCCTTGGTTGTTGTCCATGATGTCCATCATCATCAAAGATGACTCTGCCAGGCTCCTGTTGCCTTGCAGGCTCCTTGTACATGCATGTTTCATCAAAAATGACATCATTGCTGCGTATAATCTTTCTATTCATCTCACTGGATCCCGAAGTCTATACCCCATTTCACCTCTGTCACCATATCCTAGGAATATGCATTTGTGAGACTTAGGATCAAGTTTGGTGCGCATTTCCCTGCGTATGTGCACGTACGCAACACAACCAAACACTCTCAAGTGCTTGTAGGACGGAGGCTTCCCTGTCCATACTTCCTCTGGCACTTTCCCACCAAGCCTCGTGTTAGGTGACCTGTTTATAAGATGAACGGCTGTCATAACAGCTTCAGCCCAAAAACCTTGAGGTAACGCAGTATGTGACAACATAGAACGGACCTTCTCCTGAATGGTCCTGTTCATCCTCTCTGCTGTCCCGTTTTGTGGAGGATCATAAGGAGTAGAGAGCTCCCTCTTGATGCCTTCAGCATCACAAAAGTCCTGAAACTGTTTGGACATATACTCTCCACCATTGTCGGAACGCAAAGCCTTCAGTGTTTTGCCAGTTTGATTCTCAACATAAGCAACAAACTTCTCAAACACTGAGAATGTATCACTCTTCAAACGAAGAGGATAAACCCACACCTTGCGTGTGGCATCATCAATAAAAGACACAAAATATTTTGCCCCTCCCAAAGAAAGCTGAGGCATCTCACATACATCTGTTTATGCACAAGCTCTAACTGAGCATCTTTTTGTCCAAGAGCTTTCTTGTGGGGGCATTGGAGTTGCCTGCCATATATACAATGCTCACAAAACTGAAAACTTGAGAACTTTAGAGAAGGCAAGTAACCAAAACGAGACAATTGCTCCATTCCTTTGACACTCATGTGTCCCAACCGGCTATGCCACATAGAGATTTCCGGCAGCTCGGTTACATTTACATTAACATGGTGACAAACACCAGCATGCATGAAGTAAAGAGTGTCCACCTTAGAGCCTCTAGCAACAACCAGTGAGCCCTTACTAATCTTCCACTTTCCACGACCAAATGTGGTAACATAATCAGCATCATCAAGCTGTCCAGTAGAAAGCAGGTTCTTCTTGATCTCAGGCACATGCCTGATTCAGCATCATGGAGCATAAGCTGTGAGCCATCTGAAAACACAAGCCTCACATCACCTCTGCCAAGAATCTTGCATGCATGGTTGTCACCCAAATAAACTACTCCTTCATTGCCAGCAGTATACCTGACAAACAAGTCTCTGCAACCTGTGACATGAAAGGAGGCACCTGAATCAATGATCCATGAGTGCATACCATGACCATCTCCTGCAAGAAGTGAATGGGCATCAAGTGAAGACGTGAATAGGACTTCATCCTCACTGTCACCTGCATGTGACACATTGACTTCTTCAACTTTGACTTTGCATCTTTGGCTTCATCTTTGTCTTTGTCTTTTCCTTTGCCCTTTTATTTTTGATCATTCTTCCATTTGTAGCATTGCTTTTTGATATGTCCCTTCTTGCCACAATAATGGCATTCCAAGTCCTTTTTGGAGCGGGACTTGCTCCTTCCCCGTTCTTAGCTTTTACCCCTTTGCTGGGATCTCCCACATGCATTCATTACATTGGACTTTCTAACAGAGTTGTTTTTCCTGTTCATCTCCTCTTGAAGGAGAGCACCCTCCACATCTGCATATGACAGCATAGCATTTGAATTGCTAGTGGCTGTCTTGAATGTGTCCCAACTCTCTGGCAAAGTGCATAAGAGAAAGGTGGCTTTGAACTCATCGTCCATTGCCAACTTTTGATTGATTACCTCGCTGACAACACCATTAAACTCATTTAGATGGGCTGTCATAGATGCCCCTTCATTCATTTGAAGACCTATGAGTTTCTTCAACCAATACACTTTGCTTGAGGCACTTTGCTGGGCATACAAGTCCTGCAATCTTTGCCACATTCCCCAAGCTGTCTTCTCTTCACGTATGCTGAAAAGTAAAGTGTCTAACACAGACAACATGATAGTGGATCTTGCTAGCTCATCCATATCTTCTCATTCTTCAGCAGTAAGAGAAGCGGGCATTACACCCCTTTCTTTGATGGGCTTGTGCTGCTTCTTCTGGAGCAACACATTATAGCACTGGGTTTGCCAAATGTCATAATTATGTGAGCCTTCAAGCTTTTTGATATGAAGCAATGAAGAGCTCTCACCTGTGGTTGCCATAGCAATATGCAACCTGTCACAGTCAATGCCTGACTCCCTGCAAGATGTGCAAACACTGCACCAAAAGCACAAAGTGCTCACAGTTGTTCTCCCAAAGTTTATCTCCCACTGCGGAAGCACAAATGCAACTCTACTCCCACTGAATGTGATAAAATCACCAAAATCTGGTTGCTGCAGATTTATGACAGCACCTTAAATGTGCTCTGTTGCCCTTCCAAAGTACTGTACAACAGTACTAAGTGCTCACCAATGATGTACCAAACCTGTACCGGCAAGTACAGCAGTTGAAAATGAGCCTTTTCCTCACTCAAATCAATGTACAGCCATGCCAAAACTTGTACAAAGTTGTACCAAATCTGTACCAGCAAGTACAGTAGCAATAAATGCTCTCCTGGCTGTCCAAATGAGTGAAAATCAGATTTTGACAGTCCTCACCACTGCATACAACAGTCCCGGACAGAAATTGGGCAAAAGCCCCTTGACTGCAAGTGGATTACTGAGGGTTCAAGGCATAAAAGTCTTCCCTGCTGCTTTGCCAAGCTCAACAAGCACAAAATCTTGAAAAGCTCCTTGATTCAAGATCAATTTCTAATCATGAATGGTACATTAATGCACATGAAGGCATCCAGAGTCATCACAATGCTTCCCCCTGGCCACATATACAAAAGCCCCTTGATTTACTAGCACATTGAGTGCTTGACAGGCATCAACACATTGCCCAAAACATCAAATGCCAGTGCCTGCATGCAAATCAACCCAATTGGCACAAAAGCCCTTTGATTTGCACTCCAATTTCCTGCAATTTTGCCCCAAATGTGAGATTGCTCACATCATACAGCATGTATGAATGCCCAATGGCACAATTACATCAAAAGCCCCAAATTTTGACACCCAATTTCCTGCAAATTTACCCAAAATGTGACCAATTTCACCCAATTTTGCCAATTTTGCTCAAAATCTGAGCCATTTGGACCTGTACCTGCTCAATTGATGAAAATGAACAAGCAAAATCCCAAAAAATTGAAGCAAAATACCTCAGACAATTTCTGATTTTTGTTTCAGAAAGGGAGGAGTCGTATTGCTCTGATTCGTGAACTGATGATGTTGCTGCTGTGCAGGTATTGACAGGGCAGCTGTATTCGTGCAGGTTGAAGAGGCTGCGTGTGGGCGGCGGGAGCTTTACGCGGACACGTAAACGTGCCGGCGGACGCTCTGTGGTGGCGTGTCGCAGCGCGTGCAACGCCTTGCGGTGGCCAGGCCTTGTTTGTTGCCGCCGCCTCCGGCTAGTGGCCAGCGCTACACGCGACTTCCTCTTGTGGCCAGGCGCTGACGCCCAACGGCTTGCTGCAATTCGCTATGGAAGCTCAGCTGTAGAAGCGGGTAACATACTTGGTGAAGAGCACGCAGAGGACGGCAGCGGGTTGTGCTCGCCCAACCTGGCTTCGACGGCTCACTCGTAGGCGTGTTCGCCTGAGTATGGACGCCCGCCTACCTGCCTGCGCGTATCCGCCTAACGCTTGCGTGCGCTTATTGACCACCTGCCTGCGACTGGTTCAACAGCTCTCCGCACAGGCGACCAGCGACCAATGAAGCACATGCAGCACACCCAGGCGACTTCCAGCGCTGCAGCTCGTTGACCAGTCGACGTGCTACCTGTAAGCAAATCGATCACAGAGAGATTCGAAGGCTAAAGGTGTAGCAACATGGGAACGCACAGTCAAATTAGAGGAATCCTAAAACCCTAGAACACAGCCTGCTCTAATACCAGTTGAAGGGGCTATGAGTTAGGGTTTCATGTGGGAGACATACACAGAGAAGAAGGGAGAGAGAGAGAGAGAGACATGTGGGGATAAGTCAACTCATAGTATGAGTGTGTGACTCCCCAGTATGAGTGTGGACTCCCCTATCACATATGTATATTTGCTCTAGTACACATAGTGCACTTAGTACATTAAAAGTACTAAGTGTACTATGTACTATACAACTTATGGGCTAGTACACACTTTAAGGATGGGCATAATGCCTTTACCCCAACACTTCTAAAGTGTTATGTTTCGGATCATAAGGAGTAGTGAGAAAAGTATCTTTCTTTGGTGGAGTTTGCTTACAACAACACCATTCACACTTCGACAGGTAAGGCACCTTTCGAGATTATGGAAGGCGGGAAGAAAGTACCTCCGATCCTACATACAAAAGATAAGATCTTTGAGGCAGATCGTTTTGTGGAGAATATAGATGAGGCTTACAAGAAGGTCAAGGTAGCTCTTCAAAGGCCTCAAGAGAAACAGAGGAAAGCAGCAAACCTTCACCGTCGATCATTGGTTTTTGATTTGGGTGATTGGGTGCTTTTGAGATTTGAGAAGGCTAGACTCAGGAAAATGAAGGGTAAACAGAGCTTATATCCTAAATTGAGTATGCGGTACTATGGGCCTTTTCAGGTGATTGAGAAGATGAGTGATGTTTCTTATCGTCTTCAGCTACCGGATCATTGGAGGATTCATAATGCATTCCATGTGAGTCTTCTTAAACCTTTCAGAGGTGAGGTGCCTACAAATCAGGTTGATGAGACACAACCAGAAGTCGAAGAACTAGATGAGATTCTTCAACCGGAACAAATTTTGGCACATAAAAAAAGAAAAGTCAGAGAAAAAGTTTCACGTCGATATCTAGTGAAGTTTGTGAGCTATTCATCTATGGATTCAAAGTGGATGGAGGAGGGTGACTTGGCAGATTCACGGAGGATACTACAACTTTACCTCGAGGCTTTTGGTTTGGAGCCTACCTTAGAAAGTGCTTCAACAGGTTCAGTTGTGGATTCTGGAGTACTACCTGTTACTCAAGAGGAAGGTGACTCCCCTCCTTTGTCACAGAGTTCACTTGGATGAGATCTGGAAGTTGCTTGGTGTTCTTATCAGCACATTGAGATACTGAACTGACAGTATATCTGTCTTTGGGATTTCTATGATATATGTGTACTAGTCACATGGTTTGATTCATGGATATACAAATCTTTTGAGAGAATGGGGACGCCTATTCTAGACTTTCATTTGATATGCATCATTGTTTACTCATGTTCATGATGTACTGCTGATCGTGGGTCTTGTGGGATGGCCGTGAGTAGGTAAAGCATCCAGGGGGACATGACTATTCACGAGGTGGATGCTCTTGATTTATGTATTTAGGTGTTCTGTTTTAGTTGGCACGACATAGCTTTCTCGTTGCTCTCTTAGGTTCTATTTCAGTTGGCAGATCCTTTGAATGAACAATTGAGAACGATTGCTTTGTTTTAAGAGGGGGGTATGTTATAGGACTAAGTATTTTACCTCTTTTCTTAAGCACTATGACTATGTTTAATCATGTTTAACATTCACTGATCATGTTTATTCTGTATGAGCATGTGTAAGATTGTACACGTGTGTGGATGTAGATATATGTTTGGTGTGTGTGTGTGTACATGTGTGTGCATGCTCATGTGCATGTATATGTGTCTTTCTCTTACCTTGTTGCAGAGCAGCAAAACAACTGAGGCATCTTGTGGGTCAGCTCTGCAAGAACAACCGGTCAGCAGCTGACGTGGCACTGCCACGTGGCGCAGGTGACGTGGCAGCTAACACTGGCTGCACTGGCTAGACTGCAGCTGATGTGGCACCTGGCTGCAAGAAGCATACGTGTGTGTGGTACACCTGGCTACTAGAAGCGCACATGGCTGGGCTGACGTGGCTGACTGTTGGTACACATGGCGGCTGGCTGCACAAACATAGGTGCTGCCATGTAGGCAGGCATGCGCTCACAAGCAAGAGAAAGGGAGGCGAAGCGATGGGCAACCGGGCAGGCAACCGGGCAGCAGCAAAACGCGCAAGGAAAAGCGCGATGGAGAAAAGCGCCGGGCAGCCAAGTTTTTGAAAAAGAAGAAAGCACTATGTTTATTTTTATTTTTTTTAATTAAAAAAAAGAGAGAAGAAAAGCTATTCGAAAGAGTTCTTTTGAGAAAAGCACTTGTATTAGTTTTTCTTAGGGGGAAAAGCATAGCTTTTCACCCCCAAAACTTGTATAAATAGAGGGCCAAGGCTCTTGTATCCCACAACACAAACTGGGTGAAAGTTTGAGAAGATCTCCTCCACGTGAAGCAAGGAGGCATCTTCTTGGGAATTGCACAAGGGCTACGCCGACCTCGAGTGATAAATAAATACCTGCGGGGGCGCGACGTTTTGGGACCAATTGGTCTTTTGTGCAGGAGCACTCTAGCTCTGCTTATTCTTTTTCTTCTTCTTCCAAGTTTAATTATTCCAGTTCATAAAGAGTTTTAAGTGTGATTAAGTGTGCTCACCGCCCGTCAAGTTTCTGAAGGCCGGTTTCAGGATGTCTGCCACAGGGTCTTGACTCCCTAATCAATGAGTCGTTGTGGCGATGAAGCTCTAGTAGGAAACGGCCCAGGCACCATTGATCCGCGTAATCCATGATCCTAGATAAGCGTCCAAGCTCCTCTCTGAAGTGACAGTGGAAACTCCCTCGAATCTCATAATATATAGTGCACCTGCATATGAAGTGTTCCTCTGACTCGACCTCCGCTGGCACAAAGTGCATATCCTCTCCTCACGAGGTATCTGCATGGCTCTCCTTGTCTCTAAGCTTAGGCGGTGCCATGACACTCACAACTCGCCACTACAATCCGCATGGTATGTGACATGTATATGTCAAGATATATGGCCCTCAATATGAAACCATCCATTGTAAGCCTCATGAAAGTATCCATGCAGTACTATCATTTGTGTGAGAGTGGCTCATGATCCAGGTATCCTATATATATAGTCCCAATAAATCATATCTAATCACCCAGTTCTTGTCATCCAAAGAGAGCTTGATGAATGGGGAGTCTGGGTCATACTGGAGTGGAGGGAGGCGACCCATCTTGAGTCCTTGCCTCGTGAACCAGGTGCATACTCGGCTATACCACGACTCGTGCCCATCTGTTGCTAGTTGCTGCTAGGAGGACTGTAGGGCGAGCCTCGGGCGGCTCCAGGGGCCATGGGTGCTGGCTGCAGCAAACTCTGCCAGGATAATATCATGTGGGACCGATAGTTTGCTGCGTATCATACAAGAAAGCATCATGACCTGAGCCCTCTCTATCTTTGGCCATTTGGCCATTGTAAGATTAAGTGCCCAAAATGGTGCTCCATACATCAATGCCAAAGTGACCAAGGTGTCAAATAGCCACATCTTGGTCCTCGGCTCCTCGAAATGGGCTTGGAAGTATTGTCTCTCCACGAGAGCGAGAGAAGCATACCCTTACATCAGTCTAGCCTTTGCAACATCGCTCATCGAGAAGATGGGTCCCGTAAAAGTGACTCCCAAGTACACATATGAGTGCAATCTCCACTAGGCTGCCCATGTAGGTGAAACTCAGTTGAGATGTGAAAAGAGGGGATGTGTTGAAGACTAGGCATATCACTAGTAGCAAGCATCCTTGTTTCCATACTACTTATGTTGATGACATTGTGCTTATTGCAGATTCTCCAAAGGCTCTCCAGAGGCATCTTGACATGGAGATCTCATCTGATAGTACTCCTAGGCATCTCACCCACCCGATGACCGACTCATATAATGCAATGATCCCCCATATCATGTTTGATGGTACCCTCAAATCTTGGAGTCTCTGGTGTAGTCTGGCTCGAGGCACCGTATCAAAGGCTTTGCAGAAATCCATAAGGCAAGAGTAAACCCGCCGGTGTCGTGCTTTGCCTTTTCTATGATGGCTCAGAAGGTGAGGATGTGATCCAAAGTGGAGAATGACCTGTGGAAACCTGCCTGCCCTGATGCTCTGTGCCCATGTCCCTCTACTAGTGTGTTGCGCTCCATCTCAAGTACCGACCCATAAACTTTGGCCAGTGTGTGGCCAATCATAATAGTCCTATAATTGTTTGGGGTCCATGGGATCTCCAGCTTTATGGATGGGTGTGATTATATGGGCTGTCGAGGTGGGTGGGAAGCCTTTCGAAAGAGCCCAGTTGAACATATGGGCCAAGAGGGGTGCCAAAGTCTTTCCCCGCATGGGAGATGTGATTTGCCAAGAGGCCCTCGTGGTCATGTGATCTGCCATTTTTGAGTCTCTGGATGGCTCGGGCTACCATGGCGGGTGTGAGGTTCCTGTCACCTGCCTGTCCACATCATCTTTTCCCACTCATTTCCCTATGGATGGAGATGTGATGGGTGTGGGTGGGCGTTTCTCCCAGATTTTCTTCGAGCCCTCGTTAGAGTTCACACCTTTGAGAGATTGGTATAAGTCCTTGTATTGGCCCTTAACATGTGCTCGTTTCTTACGTTTGGTTGTCTATTGGCTGATCCTTTGAGCATCTCACTCTTGGATTTGGCCAGTCGCAACCTCATGTACGAGATGCTCACGTGTTGTGCGGCATTCCTCGTCATACCAATCGTTCTGGTGGCATGGTGCCAGTAGGGGTTCTGGCGGTGGATCGACTAGTGGATGGAAATGCGGCTATGGCAGAGGTGTGTAAGATTGTGGTGAGCTAAGAGGTGAGGTCAGCTAGTGGGAGATTGAGGTCTACATATGTTAGATTTCGGTACAGATGATTGGAGTAAGTCAAGTCCCCATCATGGTGGAAGTGAATCTGGGTGTTGGGAGATGGGTGGTAGTGGTGAGGATGGTCAGGAAAAGCTGAGGCTGAAGGAGAGATAGGCATGGTCGGCTCCAAGGGGGCAGGTGGGAATGGTGAAGGCATGTATGGATGTGGCTAAAGCCGGAGATCCCATTAGGTAATCCACTGTACTCAAGCCTCCACCATGTGGGAAGCATGTGAGAGCTTCGGAAGAAGGCCAACGGGACATCCCGTTGAAGATGGCTAAGCCATGTGTGGTCCCCAACACGAGAAACTCTCCCCTGATGCTGTAACGTCTCCTCTGTCCTGTGATGCCCGCTGAATGCCAATCTCCTCCGAGTCTATCTCCTGCATGGTTGGCTCCTCCTGTCATATACAATGCCTGCTCACTCTGAGTCCTGGTGTTGAAGTCCCCTAAAAGGGGAACTTCGCCCAAACGTGAGAACTCAATGATGTCTGCATGGAGGGGATAAAACTTCTCTGCCTTCTCTAGAATAGCATATGAGGACTTCTAGGTGGGAAGTAACATACTGCAATGTGTATACATCTCTCCAGTGTGACGTGTAGCCTCACCCACATAAAGTGTCCAACTGTGTCCCTGCAGACTATGGTAATCATGGGCTGTAGATGTGTCCTGAATAGTACCGCCGCTCCGCCAGACCCGTGTACCCCACGATGGTAATCATGGGCTGTAGATGTGTCCTGAATAGTACCGCCACTCTGCCAAACCCGCGTACCCCGTGATCAAAAGACTGCAGGGGCTGCTCGGCCTGTTCTTGAAGACTTTTGAGGGGTTGAAGGCTAATCCATTAGGATTTGGGCTTCCTAAGAGCTTTCTTGAGCTTCCCAATTGATACTCCAGGTGAACCAAGCTTCTCGGATTGAAGAGGACATTGCCCAAGGTATGGGAAGGCTTGAGATATACAGTTTATGGAGACCTAGGGTATACTATTGAGGGAGAGATACTCCCTTTGAGCTTGGATACGCCTGTGATGAGGATTCCCTTGTTTAGCCGGCAAGGATTTCCAGTGAAACCGACACACATTGTTTTATCTCAGCCTCTTGCCACTTAGCAGGGCTGCCCATGCACTTGGTGGGTCCGAGACTCCTCTCATATATCAAGCCCCATAAGACCCACACTGTGTAGATTACCCAGCATTTTCTTTAAGGAACGGGTTAAGTATTTATTTACTTGATATCCATTCCTCTTTCAAGAATTTAATCCTTGAGAAGATGCACAGCTCTTTCTTGTTAGGACATAGGCTTGGGCAAAACCTATGATAAGGGTAAAAATAACTTCCAAGGGCTTGTGCAAGGATGTCATGCAATATCTTAAAGCACAAGTGACATGCCTGCAGAATTGAGAACCTTATTCCATGTGGTCTATTGCAGCCATATTCCAGAGGGTAAGCGGACACGCATTGAAATTAATTTCATTACTAGTTTGCCCATCACAGCCAAGGGGTGGAACAGCCTAATGGTTGTGGTGGATAGAATGACCAAAGTGGCCCACTTTATGCCAACTAAGACCACTTTCATTGCTTCACAGGTTGCAGCACAGTTCATGGAGTATATCTTCAAAATACATGGCCTCTCACAGGAAATTCTAAGGGACAAAGACATCAAATTTATGAGTGGGTATTGGAAGGGGTTGTTCTCTCATATGGGCACTAAACCAATCCCTAGTACTGCCTACCATCCTCACATGTGAGCGCTAAACCAACCCTGAGTACTGCCTACCAAGTTGAGAGAGTTAACAGATGGCTAGAAGAATGCTTAAGACATTTTTGTTTTGGTACACAAGTCATGGCACAAATGGTTGTCCTTGGCAGAATTTTGTAACGACTCCACCAGGCACACTTCTATTGGCATGTCACCTTTTGAATCCGTTTATGGATACCCAATAAGGTTGCCCTTGACACTAACAGATCAGATTATGAATGAACCAACATGCACAAAATGAGCTAGAAACAATGCATGTTGTGCTACAGTTGGCAAAGGATAATTTGGCAAAGATGAAGCTAAAGGAGAAGACATGGAATTCCAAAAAGGAGAGGGGGTATATTTCAGGTTGCATAAGCATAGATATGCTTCTCTCAAGTGTAACACAAACACCAAGTTGGCCCATAGGTGTTATGGTCCCAACAAAATTTTAAAGAAGGAAGGAACAAAGTGATAATAGAGTAAGTTAACAAACAGCAGGGACTTCCATGTGAGGAGGCTACTTGGCAATTAGTCTCTAAGGAATATCCTCTTCTACTGGATTAAGTTGTGGACTTACCTCTGACATGCTACTACAGCGTCCATTTTAATTTTGAGGACAATTTTAAAATGGTGAAGTCATAAAATGACAGGGTAGCTACTTTAGACTACAGACCCTTATTTTGATTAGTAAGGCTTCAGGTTGCAGATAATTTCAATTCATATTTCCTGTACTTCCGTATTTCGAGCTTGCCACATGTCATTTGGGCAGCTCTTTTATCCCACAGACAATAGGGCTGGTGAACGTACATTAAAAGGAAGCAAGAGATTTTTTTTACTGCTCTGTTATTTTAGTTATTTTCACAGTGTTTCCTGCTATTTTTAGCTGTTCCTACTATTTCAGTAGTAGCTATGGTTATTAGTAGAAACAGTCCTGTTACAGTGCTGATAAACCTAGAGAACATCATAATGTGTAAACTCTTGTACCTGACCCAGGGAATCACAGAGCATACTCAATGTGCAGCCATGGATGCTGTGTTTTGTTCAATATTGGGTTTTTCAAAAGTTTATTCCATTGTAGAATTTATGAGCATACATGCACATTCATGTATTCATATTGCTTGAAGTATGACCAACTATATTAGGTTCCTATTTGATATTTATAGGTTGTCGTCCTTATTTTTGACATTCTGTATCAAAATAACACACATACACAAGCGTTCGTATGCACACTGGCCCGCTATACGTGCACAAAGTTTTATAGTAGATGAAATGCCATGCATATGGCTGCTCATATGAAGAGATCAAACCTTTGAAGCCCAGCGCCGTTCAGCTTGTTGACATATATCTCGCAAGTCACGACCTGACATTCTGCAATGAAAGACAAGAAGTAAGGACACAATTATATTAAGTATACAAACAAATATGAAAACACTACAAAACCAATCACAAATTGCTTAATCACAAACCTAGTTCACACTCTAATTCGAGAGTTCTACCTCTTCATATGTAACAGTTTGAGATCTATTTAAGAGAGCCTTGGGAATCAATGCAATAAACCTCAGCTTTCCACTTGACACTTATCCGTTTTTTAGATTCAATATCTAAAATAATGATTAATCACATAAAAAGTTTTTGCATCATCTACCGGATACCCAAAGAGGCGGAAGATAGCCAGGAGATCACACAATCAAGGCCTGTTACCCTGGCCTCCGCCTGCCCATACAAATGGCTAAGTGAAGAGGTTGCAGACCCTCATTGGCACACGAGCATTTGGGGTGAGTTTGGACGTGGAGTAGTGGCAGCCAGCCTAAGGCTGCAAGCGCTCAAGGTGCGTGCAATCTTAGCACTGGCATGGTCTGTGGCCTCACCTGAGTGGACATCCTCATGCTGGAGGTACCTCAAGACCCCCCTCTCATCTGCAAGCCTGAGGTGGAGAAAAGGAGAAGGTAAACCTCTTGCATCTCCACGTCAATCACCTTGAGCTCCATCCATGCTTTCGACCAAGTGTGGCCAATGACATCTGGTCGCCCAAAAGCTTCTATAAACTGGTGACCTGATCTCGGAGGCTGTTGCCCACCACCACCGCTCTAGGACTACTCTTGGGGGAAAGGAGAAAACTGCCGCTCCAACATCCATGAGAACGGTGGAGTGGTGAAGAATGACGCACGTGGAGGGGGGGCCACCATATCCACAAAAGAGCTAGCATCAAGGGAATGCACCTGAAAAGGGTTAGCTCATCTGATGCCCCATCAGGCAAAACAGCACATCGACTAACTCCGGATAGAGTGCCAGGGGTCACTCCCTCTAACCCCTCCTCCCTGTCTGCCCTAGCTGGTTCCCCAAGGTGCAGCAGTCACCCCCCGCTGTGCCTAATCCTTTCCGGCCTAGATACCCCTCTTGGCAGTGGTTCTCTGTTCCGATGGAGATGGTGATCTGTTTTTCTCCAGTACCGTGTCTGCAGGCTTTGTTGCATGCCCATGTCTCATGATATCCTCTTTCAGCTGCATGGGGACATCATGCGATAAAATGGTCATAATGGTTCGCTGTTAGAATCGTCTCCTTGGGCTCTAATGCACCACATCGACCATGTCAGCAACGGATGAGAAAATGCCTTACGTATAACTAGCCCTTATTCAAACTTGGGTGCCCAAAACTCTTATTTTAGCTAAGTGAGTTTGGGTAATACCAGATTTCTCATAATTGTTACAACTTTTATAGTGCCTTTGCACGACCCTTACTCTTCTACAGTACCATTCATCAAGGTCCCACTGCAAACCGGCCATAGGTGATTCTTCCACAACTAAGGATTGTCAGCAACTTTGAAGGGAGAGGGATTGATCCATCAAAAGCTGTCCTGAAACCCAATGACTTGCCCACGCTGTAGGGGCTCTTGGATATCCTCCTCACAAAGAACAGGGTGGTTTTTTGGAGTCTTGAAGATTCATAGGGGGGATGCCGTGCATGGTGAAAAGCGCTAGCGCTACCCAGGTGGAGGCCACTCGTCTGGGATGGGAGAACGGATGTCGAGAGATCACAACTTCACAACCCAGCTAGGCGTTGTCAATGGTTCACAAAGGGAATCTGATAGAAGTGAAGCCAGGAACTGAAGGACTGGGCCAGGCCAGATCCAAGTGCCCCCAAGATATGTGAGGTGACCTGAACCAAATCATTCCATACCAAGCACTGTTCCAGTCTTTCCTCTACACCAAATCACTGTTCCAGTGTTTCCTCCTCTACATTAGGAGGGCTTCTGGAATTGGGCTGGTCTCAGCGTGTCCTGGACACGGAGCAAGCGAGCGAGAGAGAGAGAGAGAGAGAGAGAGAGAGAGAGAGAGAGAGAGAGAGAGAGGCCTAAGCCCATGTGCTGTGAAGGTAGCGGACCTGAGCACCTTTTGGTATCCAATACAAGCCCTCCTGAAGCATCTGTGGTCTGGGCGGCACCTGAAGACGCAACCGCAAGGTGACTGTCTGAGAAGCTGCTTTTTCCAGGGTGCAAAGTTTAGTCACTCCTCTGCCAGCTTACAGTTCTCCAGATCAGATTGCCATGTTCAAGATCCGAGTCTAGCAAGTCTTCGTGGTTTTTACCTGGATGGGCATGCCCTCACTAGAGATAGTTCTTTAAGAATGACTCACTCCCGTAGCCTCCCCACCTGGTCCAATCTAGGTTGCCTCTTTCTCCCGGCTTGCCTTTCCCCGCGGGTATTAAGGGACGCAGAAGCTTTCACTTAAGGGTAGAGAACGAGCCGCAGAGGATAATGTCGCCTTGAGCATGGAAAGGACTCCTTCGGGGGGCTTGCAAGAGGCATGAGAAAGAGTGATTTCTTCTTCATTATTTAAAATATATCGTTTCGTCAGCTAGGATAGATTTCAAGAAAATGCCTTCTAAAGCATTAGAGGGCCAGAATCGAATTGAATTGAAGGGTGGCCCACTTGGGATGTGATCTTCCATATCCATGAGCAGCAAACACCCCTCCCCCCACCCCCTCCCAACACACACACAAAGCATAACACTCTCAGAGGACTATCAAGCCCGTCCATAGCAAGTGAGAATCCTTGGTTTCCGCAACAATGGCACAATGACTAGTCAGATTTCCAATGACATCCATGCAATGAAATCATTTTGCAAACATGTTTTGTCAAAGTCGGGGTTGATTCCAAAGCTTTTGTCACAAAGAACCTCACTCCCCAATCCCTATTGTCTTGCCACAAGCAGCTACGGTCCACTAGCATCCATACAGGTTAAACAAAGAGTTTAGGGTCACACCTACCATCTTACTACAGCCCACAAACGAGGCTAGAATACAGATTCACGTGCACGGTTCACGAGAGGGCGTCCCTTGCCCATAAAATAGACACACTAATCTTGTAGGCAGTAAATCATTGCACGGGAAAATAATTCCAAGCATGCAAGTATGCCATGCATAAGAATGTATTGGTGTATCTCCCTTTCATTCAGCTTGTAGAGCAGGTGGTCATTCCGAGAGTAGACATTACATCCCCAGGCCATGTAATTTGGAAATGGCCACGGACCAAAATCCCTCGCCTCTCATATTTAGCCTGCTGGCCTCTAGTGTAGACATCAGTCCCCTACCATGAGGTGCTAGTCCACACGATCCTTGGCGCGTAGACGTAAGTCCCCTACCACGAGGTGTCATGTCCACACTACGGAACCTGTCCATAGGTCCGGAAACGTAGAGAATGCCCAACTAGTGACATCCCCCCTGGCTTCTAAACAGTTGACCGCAACTGAAAAGCTTTCTAGTATGCTTCTAGGAACTATGAATACTCCTGGAAGTATACCTCATCCACACATTTAGCATCCATGGGTGAATAATTCTTGAACTTCACACAAGGTACTATCTTTGAAGTTTGCCACTTGCAAGCTTACACTCATTGTGAAACACAATCTACTCTGGCTGTAACACGTCTTACAGCTCATCCACTTCAGGTGGATCTTCCATAACCGGCTCTCTAGGATCCGATCCCACATATTTGCGCACGAGGCTTACATGAAATGCATTGTGTATCCTCCAATAATTCGGCAAAGCCAACCGAAAAGCCACTTCATTGATCTACTCAATGACTTTGAATGGTCCATAGTAGCTTAGGACACATCCCCTCTTTTCCGGGCCTCTTTCTAAGTCTTGGTTTTCTCGAATTTCAGCAATATCCAATCATTTTCTTTGATGTATCTGTAGCCTTTTTATGCTTCTCTTAAGAACACTCAATGACTATCCGCACCTGTGCAAAGGCAATATCAAGGTCCCTGACAAAGTCATCGGCGGCAAAGATCTCATCCTTTGTACGAAGAATGGGTGGCAATACCACTTTGCCATACATGATCTCAAATGGGGCCTTTCTTGTAGAAGCACACATTGTGTTGTTATATGCAAATTCCACAAGTGGCAAGAACTTTTCTGATCGGCCACACAACATTTAAACATACCTAACATGGCTGAATTTGCAACTTCACTTTGTCCCTCAGTTTGAGGATAATAAGCTAATGAAAAATTCAGCTTAGTGCCCATATTGTCAAAAAGAGCTCTCCAAAAGAGACTCGTCCTGGGATCTCTATCCCCAACAATTGATTTGGGCATTCCATGATGCTTAAACACCTATGAGATAAAGATTCTGACCATGTACTTAGCTTTTATGGTCTTTCTAATAGGCAAGAAGTGAGCTTGCTTGCTAAACTTGTCTACAATAGTCCATATTGCATCATTGTCATATTATGTACAAGGCAAATCCATGGCTGATTCGGAAATGGCAAAGGTTGAAGCAAACTGGGAGCTTTTTGCCTATCGAATTTCACCTTTTTACAGGTGATACAAGCATATCTTCTCATGCCTAGCCAAAAGAAATGCCTCTCAATCATTTGAGTGGGAGGAAAAATTCCTCCATGTCTTGCATAAGGAGAAGCATGGCATTCATCCAAAACTTTTCGTTTTTGCAACTACACATAGGCAACATTCTTTCATAAGATAGCCATCTTTCACTACATATGAGGCATGTGCATGACCAACCATCAAACCAACCTATATATCTGCAAATTCACCATCCAAATGATACACATCTCACATCTCAGATAAGTCCTGATGTGAAACAACTGAAATTACTCCCACTTATGGTTTTCTTGATAAAGCATTTACGACCACATTCTTCTTGCCAGCTGTGTGCAAAATTTGAAAATGAAACATAGAGAGGAAATTGGCCATTCTCATATGCTTCTCTAAAAGCTTGGTTTACATCAGAAAATACCGCAAACTTTGGTAATCGGTCTTGACTGTAAATTCAGCTTCCAATAAGTAGTGTTTCCATACTAGAAGAGCATGAATTACAGCCAATAGTTCTTTCTCATAGATGCCAAGAGAAAGCTCAGCATCATGCAACTTTCTACTTTCATATGCAACAGCATGTCCTCCGTGATTTAGGACAACTCCTATGCAACTGCCACATGCATCACATTCAACACTGAATGTCTTTTGTAAATCAGGAATCACCAAAACTGGTCCCGATGTAATGGCACTCTTGAGCTTAAGAAAAGCATCAATCTCAGACTTTGACCATTTAAACATAGCCCTTTTCTTGGTAAGTTCATGCAATGGCGAGGAAATCATTGTAAAATGAGATATGAACCTCTTGTAATATGAGCATAAACCAAGGAAACTACAAACTTCATGTATGGATTTAAGTTCTAACCAATCCTTAATGGCTTGGATCTTTGTAGGATCCAGTGTCCACTCGCACTCCATCTTTTGATACTATTTGTCCAAGATAGTGAATCTCCGAGAGAAAATCCACTCTTTTTGCCATTAATTATAAGCTTATGTTTCCTCCATTCAATCAACGACAACTTTCAAGTGCGTCTTACGTTGTTCCTCATTCTTCGAAAATACCAAAATGTCATTGAAAAAGACGCTTGTAAATGCTCTATGATTTTTGAAAATTCAGTCCATCATTTGGTTAAAGGTAGCCGGAGCATTTGTGAGACCGAATGGCATAACCAAATACTCATAGAGACCAAAAGATGTGCAAAAGGCTATCTTGTGTACATCCTCAAGCATCACTCTCACATGATGGTAACCACTCTTGAGCTCAACATGACTAAAACGTGACGAACCATCCAATTTGTCCAAGTCTCAAGATATTATCAATCCTCGGAATAGGGAAACCAATTCTTGATGGTTATCTTATTAAGTGCCTTATAATCCATGCACATGCTAAAATGAATCATCTTTCTGTACAAGAAGAACAGGTGAAGAACTTGGTCGCACTAAACCTTTCTCTAAGAGTTCACCAACTTGCTTCATAATCGCTTGTGGTTGGTAAGCACTCACACGATACGCTAGCCTATTAGGAGGTGAATCACTTGGCACCATGGTTGTTTCTCGTACCAGTACGAACCAATTCGTAGTGTACGGTTCCCACGGTACGATATGATCATTGGGCACAGTTTCGATCATTTGCAAAAGTGCCATTTTTGCTCCTTTTTTGCTTGTTTTTGTCTGGTTTTCTTACTATTTTTCAACCGTTTTTTTTTTTTTTTTGCTTGCCTTGGCTATAGACTTGAGCTCTTGAGCAACTCCTTTAAAGTGCGCCCCCCCCAACCTTCCCTCACATTCAAGCTTGAAGCTCCATAGTTTGTAAGTGTTAAAAAAAACCATATTTTATCGTAAGTTATCCCAAATTTTCACATCGTACCGAAAATTTCCGTACGGTATCATACTGTATGGTGTCATATTTTTGTACCATGACAACTATGCCCGGCACCAAATCAATACAGTGATCCTATGGCCGTAAAGGAGGCATTTTACTCGGCAATGCATTGGCAAAACAATCTCTATACTCACTCAGAAAAATTCAGCCTATCACGAGTAAGAGAATCTACATGCACATTGCTATGTTCCACATCATCACATACTAGACACTCTTTTTCATTGCTTTATTGATTTGTACATGAGATACGAGGATAGTATCACCCGATTCCCTTGCATATATAAGATGCTCTCGGCCTTTGTACATAAAAGAGAGTTTGTTTGTCTTGTAATTCTTGCGGAGTTCGAGGCGAGCATACCATGGTTTACCAAGCAATACATCACATCCATTAAGAGGTGCAATAAGGAAGTTCTCATGATCGAGATAACCCTAGATGTGAATTTGCAGCTTTCCGATGAGAGGAGTGATCTTCACATCCTTCTTAACCAAATCTGAACATGCATATATTTCGGGTCCCATGTCTCCCACTTAAATCCCCAAGGTGGAAGCCATTTGGGTGGAGATGAAGTTGTCAATAGAGCAGTCATCAAACATGAATAAGGTGGGCTGATCTTTTAGTTGCCCCATGCTTTGCATACTACTCTATCCTTGCTTGCATGTCCTGTATTGCCTTACACATGGGGCACCATGCTCACATGCACTTCAAGCTCATCTGCTTTGACGCGATATGTGGTCTTTACTACCACATTTAAAGCATTTGCCCTTTCGCATGTATTGCGCCCTTTGCTGTTGAGATAACCAATAAGTGCTTCGGCTTCTTCTCTTGTACATTTTCAGCTTTCGGAACACTTTTGGCATGCTTGAAGCCCCTTTTTGGTGGATGTCCACCTTTTTTAATGCTAAAACCAGCTTTGTCCTTCCCTTTTCCCATGCTTAGGTCAATCTTTGATTGCACCCATTTGATATTGAGTTGCTTAAGAGGCTGAAGCTGAATTTATGAGTTATTGTAGAGTTTGATTGGGGTAGATTTTGAAAGATGGGTTGCAACCCGACTAAAACTTCCTCTTCTTTTCCTCTTTATCTATCTTAATAAAGGGAATAACTTCCAATAGTACCTTCCAAAAGTTTGATACATAAAAAGTGATTGATTCTCCTTCCTTCCGACCCAACCAATCCCACTTTTTGTGTATGTTTTTCGCAAAATTGGGAGGTAGAAACTGAGCATAAAATTTGCTTTTGAATTCAGCCCATGTAGCAATGGTGCTACCAAAAAGCTTCTTAGCAACCACCAATGTGCTACAGTCCCCTTCATATATATGTCAACATGTCTAAGCTTTGATCCCTCCGTGAACGAGATCTCTCTCATGAAAAGCAATCTCAAACTGGGAGATGAAAGATAAAGCTTTGGTAGAGTCATACTCGCCATGGTAGTTCTCAAATTTTATAGATTTGTCTCCTACCTTGAACTCTTTGGCCCTCTTGCTATGATGAACATCCTCCTCACCAATTTTGGCTCTCCTTTTGCCATTATCTATAAGAGGAATGTAACGGTCCAATTCCTTCCTTGTAGGAACCGAAACATGAGTCAGTTCCTTGCCATGTGTACCTAAAAATGAAGAAGCATGCCTGTGGCTGTGGGATGGGGTTCCATGTGTAGTAGAGGCATGGCGAGAGGTTACTATCACCTCTTCCCTCTCTTGTTGAATTGCAGATTTCAGCTTTGTGAAAGCGGCTCCAAGAGGGTTTGGATGAGGTGGCTTTTTGAACATAAGCTCACCCTCTTTTCCTTCCACCACATCACCTTGATCAATGAGAACAGAAAGTGCCATCCATAGTAACATGAAACGTTTCGTCCGTTTCGTCGTTTCAAAGGTTTTGTTTCGTCTGTTTTGGACGAAACACAAAGGTTTCGAAATGACACTTCTTATATACACATACCAAATTTATAACATAGCCAACAGAAAGATGAAGATGCATGTTTTGAAACTAGTGGGTATAAAATTCATGATTTTGGGAGTAAGTTTTTTGGTATTTTCAAAATTTGGGCAAGAAAAGGGGAGAGAGAGGAGGAAAGAAACAAGTTGGAAGGGAAGAGGGAGGTGAGAAGAAAAGGGAAGGAGGTGAGAAGAAAAGGAGAGAAAGAGGAGGAGGGAAGAGGAGGGGTGGACCGTGGAGGAGAAGAGAGAAAGAGGAAAAGGGAAGAGGAAGAGGAGGCATGGAGGAGAAGGAGCGAAAGGAGGAGTGGACAAGAAGAAGAGGCAGAGTAACAGGTTGCGGCCGAGAAGAAGTGTCGGATGCGTCAATTGGCAAATGGGCAGCAAACAAGGACAGAAATGACGACAAAAATCGCATTTGCAAAAAAAAAAACCTCTCGCCCGTTTTTTTGATCTCACTTTACATTTGGGCGAAACACCGTTTCGATGGGCAGGTTTCGTTTTGTTTCGAAACGTTTCGTGCTAGAAATGTTTCGTGCCGTTTCGAGAGGTCAAAACGGGTTTTTATGTTACTATGGTGCCATCGCTCTTGGTTTGACACCCAATTCTAGTGCAACAATTTCCAATGCATCATTCACAAAAGCTGAATGCCTTTGTGCATCCAATACTTACTTAACTTTTGGATCTTCATGCAAACTCTTCAATTGGGCATCTTTCTCACGTAGTTGTCTGATGTGATAGGCCGACTTTGGGAGTCGGCTCACTTTTTCTTGGATCCCGGGAGTGTGGATACCTCAGGGATTCGGCATTTGGTCGTGCGTATAGTGGCAGACTTGGCGCGCGACCCTGGCTATGTGAGTATACACGAGGTTTCTCTATCAGAGCAGGAGGCAGTCGCCATGGGCCACAGCCACTGGCGCCTGATCCGGGATTCTTGTAGTACACCGGGTGGGCAGACTCGCAGCCGTTCGGATGGGGACTACTCTCCATCCAAGCCGCTTGCGAAGGCCCGCCGTACGGCTGAGACAGCATCCACCTCAGCAGGGCATCCATGAGGATCATCTCATGGAATGTACAGGGCCTTGGCGGAGCACACTTTATACGCTATCGAGGTTGCTTGAGGCAGGAGCTTCAGAGATGCCTGGTTGGTGGCAGCATTGACATTCTGATGATGCAGGAGCACCATTTGGGTGAGAGCAGGATCCGGAGATATGGTTCGGTGATGCCTGGTAGATGGGACACTTTTTGGTCTGCAGGGTTTGGTCCTTTGGGTGGACAGGGAGGAGTATGCATGGTTATTGCAGATGTATGGCGGCAGGCCATTGTGGATCGAGGGCCTGGTAGAGCACAGTATGTCATTCTGAGGATGCATGATGAGCTATTGGGTGTGCTCAACATCTATGCGCCCAATCATGCTAGTGCCAGAGCCGAGTTTTGGACTCAGGTTGCAGATGCATTGCCAGAGGCCGCACATTGGTGTGTTGGGGGAGACTTCAACATGCTCGAGGACCCGGCAGATAGGGTGGGAGGCAGTCATGTTACAGTGCATGGCACGGAGCTTGCAGCTTGGGACCGGTTTTGCATGTCACTGAGGATCACAGATGCATGGCAGCATGGGGCTTTCTCCCGGTCTCAGGACAGTCTTAGTTTCTCTCGGTCGGATCGCCGGCAGGGAGGGACTAATCTATCTCGGCTTGATCGCTTTTATGTGGGCGATTGGTTAGGGGAGCGAGGGGGCTCCGTCGGCATTCTTGCTGGCACCTCATTTTCAGATCATGCGCCAGTTATATTGACATTGGAGGAGGGGACACGGGAGCCCAGCTTGCAGTTGAGGATCCCAGAGAGGGTACTTGCAGATCCCAGTCTCGCTGAGGACATTGAGAGGATCTGGCATGATAGTCAGTGCTCTGACCAGGATGCAGCGGGCCAGTGTGCCCAGGGACTCATTGATCTTAGCTCTTTTCTACATGCTGCAGCTTTGACACGACTGGGAGAGATTCGCGAGCGGGAGCAATGGCTGAGACGCAGCCTTGCTTCGCTACAGCGCCTTCAGGAGCAGCAGCCTGCATGTGAGTGGGTGGCGTCCCAGCTGTGCCAGGCACGCCAGGAGGTTAGAGAGGTAGAGGAGCAGAGACATGAGTTTTACTATCGTCGTCAGGCCTCTCAGTGGACGCAGCTTGGTGATAGAGTGACTGGGGAGTTTTTTGAGATCACTGGACCCCGTCATGCGCGAGCAGGAGTTCGCCAGCTTGGTAGACCGGATGGATCGATAGCTACTGAGCTCGGGGAGATCAGAGCCATTGCCACTGCTTTTTATAGTGACCTGCTTTCAGCGGAGCCTGCCACTAAGGATCGAGATGTATGCAGACAGACTGTGTGGGCCCATGTGCAGAGGAGGGTCACAGACCATATGCGCACAGTTCTAGGTGCGCCTCTGTCAGAGATTGAGCTTGCCGAGGCCTTGAGGGTCCTGCCGCGACATAGTTGCCCAGGGGAGGACGGACTGACGCCGGCCTTTTTTATGCGCTATTGGGACCTTTTGGGGCCAGGCCTCCGCAGGGGCTTTCAGCATGTTTTGGACACTGGGGTGATGCCGCAGAGCTTTTCAGAGGGCTTGATCTATCTTATCCCCAAGGGGGAGGGAGTATCGGATGACATTCGGCACTGGAGGCCTATTACGATCCTCAATACTGTATACAAGGTCTTAGCAAAGGCCTTGAGTTTGAGGATCCAGCCCTTCCTGGGGGAGTTGATTCATGCTACTCAGACAGGATTTGTCAAGGAGCGCAGTATCCTTGACAACATCTTTACTTTCTGGGAGGCGACGGCCCGAGCCAGGTTTCTTGGCGAGGACTTGGTCGTGATGCTTCTCGATTTTGAGAAGGCATACGATAGAGTTGACTGGGGATTCTTAGAGGGCACTATGCTACGCCTGGGCTTTGAGCCAGGATGGATCAGAGGGGTGGCAGCTTTATATTCCACAGCTCGCAGCCAGGTGCTGATTGCAGGAGGTCGGGGGCCGAGTTTTGAGCTGACCAGATCAGTCCGTCAGGGGTGTCCTCTCGCCCCTTTCCTTTTTCTCTTCTTTGCGGAGGCTATGAGTATGTATTTGACGGCAGAGGAGGTTGGTTTGAGAGGACTCCAGCTCCCAGTCCGGGGGGAGGACTTGCTTGATGCTGAGTTTGCTGACGACACGGGCTTATTTTTGCATGGCCAAGAGGCCAATCTTATTCGGGCAGAGCAGTCGCTCCAGGTTTTTAGTGCAGCTTCGGGAGCATTGATCAATTGGCGCAAGACAGTGGCCTTTTGGATCAGTAGTGCTCCCACTCCGGCATGGAGCCCGGACCCCGGTTTTAGATGGATTCCTCCAGGCACAGCAGTGCGGTATTTGGGATGCCAGATTGGCCTCGATTTGTCACCTGAGCAGCAGATTGCCCCGCTTCTTCTGAGCATTCGGAAGAAGCTATTGTATTGGAGTACAGCTCGACTATCCTTGGCTGGGAGGGTGGTGGTGGCAAATCAGGTGCTGTTAGCGACTATGTGGTACATTACGTCCTGCTGGATTTTCTCGAGCTCTTGCATCAGCCAGGTACAGAGGCTGATCAGGAACTTTCTGTGGTCTGGGCGGGACGGTCAGCCAGCTCGGGCAAAGGTTGCATGGGCAGTTATTACACTTCCGCTGGCTCAGGGCGGTTTGGGCATTATAGATCCAGTCGATCAGAGTAGAGCCCTATTGGGGAAGCTTATTGTTCGGGGGTTGCTTCCAGGCGCTGAGCCTTGGAAAGAGCTCCTCTTGCAGCGACTGCAGGCCCGGGCGCCTCCTGCAGGGGGTACTTGGGCACCAGAGATTCGCTGGATCTTCATAGAGATGAGGAGGACAGGCCTCAGTAGAGGATGGGAGGACAGATTTGCTTTGAGTATCCTGAGAGCTTGGGAGCTGCTGAGACCGGGGCTCTCTCAGCGGCCTCCTTCTTGTGTTGAGGAGCGGGCCAGGCAGCCGCTCATCTGGAGCCCAGCGGTTCGTACAGAGCAGGGTCATATGCTGAGTTCTCGGCCTCGTCTAGCCTGGGGACCTTTAGCGGCAGGCCCAGCTCGTAGTTTTGGAGACTGGCAGGCTTTCTGCAGTCTACCAGAGGAGACCCAGGTGGAGAGGCTGAGTCACTTCAGAGGGGGGTTGATTATGAGGGATGATATTCAGGAGGCACTTACAGAGGAGTGGTTCACACCTCTCGAGCCAGTGGCCCCACGGTGGATGGGAGCCTTTACACAGTTGGAGATCCTGATTGCTGTCAGAGCTAGCACTGAGGATGGCAGATGCCTCTATTATGAGATTCAGGATGAGGGCAGACTCCAGAGAGTGGAGGTGGAGTCGCCTTTGGTTGCAGAGTGCACCTTTCAGAGGATTCGGGTAGTGGCTGCCGCTTCTCGGAAGTGGCATATTGACCCCGACCCTGCAGACGTGCTCCCGGATTGGCGCATATGGGCATATGCAGCGCGTCCCTTGGCCCGGCTACAGTGGGACCCCGGGGAGTACGAGTGGCATGATCCTTATGCATCCCTTGAGGCCACAGAGATCACCTTTTTCCAGTATACTGTTCGGCTGGGACGACATATTTTGACGGCGAGGAGGACGGTTTCTCCAGCGGCAGCGGGGCATTGGCGATTGCAGGGACTATCACAGGAGTTCCTGGAGGATTTTTGGGCTCGGCTCTGGGCTAGTCGACAGGCCCGTAGGATCTCGGCTTTTCAGTGGCTGGTCGCCCACAGGGGCTCAGCAGTTGGCACTTGGCTTGTTTACAGCGGTCTTCCGGCGGCCTGCGTCCGATGCGGCCACCCTATGGAGACACAGAGACATTGCCTTTGGGACTGCCCTCAGGCACAGCAGATTTGGCTGCGGATGCTGCGTATTCTGGCCCCCCTCTCTCCAGAGGGTATGTTTACGTGGGGTGCCGCAGCTTGGTCGACTTCGTCAGGGCCTGCTATGGGCTATGAGATGGAGCAGGGCAGTCAGGCCATCAGATTTATTAGGGGCCAGCCTCGCCTGGTTCCGGCGCCGGATTTCTCGTCCGCCAGCTGGACACAGGAGAGGGATTTACGATGGGAGCTCCTCAGCAGCCTTACCATCTGGTTCACCTGGAGGGCCCGGTGCTTTACGGCCTTTGAGGGGAGATTAGAGCCACCAGCAGAGACTGTTCGGGGGATTTGGCAGGAGTTGATCCACACCCTGCGAGGACAGTACGACCGCATCCGGGGAGACTCGGATGAGGCGATCTTACGGCGCCAGGCCTTTCACACCACTTGGCGCTGCGGCCCATTCTACACCCTACACACGGGATCCCCCCGTTGGCACTACAGGCCTCCTGTTTGGCTCTCCCCCCCCCCCTATTGTATGATTTAGCCGCTCAGTTCTTTAGACTGATGCTTGTATTTTGCAGCACCTAGGGAGAGTCTCCCGGGCTGCCATGATGTATTCACTGCTCTTCTCTCTGTTAGGAGCAGGAGAGATCTCTTTTGTAGCCCTACGGGCGTTTTTTTTTACATAACTAATGAAAGGATCTTTTCTCGGAAAAAAAAAAAGAACCTCACTCCCCAATCCCAGGTGTCTTGCCACAAGCAGCTATGCTCCACTGGCATCCATACACAAGCATGTGTGTGGTGTCAGGCCGAGTCATAGAAGACCTTAATGGTCAAGCACATAGAGATGTAGAGTAGGTGAAGATAATTTGAAGAATCTCTTATTGCTGAATTTTCTGATTTTGAGAGAAAAATCAGCTTTTGATCAAATTGTCAGCGATAGAAATGCTCCAAAGCAATTTCAATAGGTACATATCCAAGAGATAGCAGCTGAAAAGGACTCCCAAGGGCTGGACAGCAACGTAGCACTCATTTGCCAGCTGATCCAAGAGTTGGAGAAGCAAGAAACCATGCCAAAAAGTATGTGTGTGGACTGGTTATGCTGAAAATTGCCTTCTTTTTCCTCCTCATGAAGCAGGCACCAGTTTCCCTTGAAGGGAGGTAGAGGACAAGCCTTTCCATATGTGTAAGGGGAGGCCATTGGACCACCTCAATAGGAGCCATACCTCTCCCATAAGTGGAGAGGGGGCCCAATAAGCTGTCCACGCTCTTTCATTTAACAGAGTGCCAGATTTATGAGAGTTTGGCCGGCTGCCATCCAATAAGTGCCCGAACTCATAAGTTGTTTGGCTATACTTTAATGAAGTGTGGACCTGCAAAGCAACACAATGAGCTTAAACACAAATAAGCTTAAACAAAGAGTTTAGGGTCACACCTACCACCTGTCTACAGCCCACAAATGAGGTCATACCTACCACCTGTCTACAACCCACAAACGGGGTCAGAATACAGATTCACATGCATGATTCACGAGAGCGCGTCCCCTACCCGTAAACTAGACACACAGATCTTGCAGACAGTAAAACATTTCACGCGAAAATAGTTCTAGGCATGGAAGTATGCCATGCATAAGAATGTATTGGTCAATCTGGCGTGGACCAAAATCCCCAGCCTCTCATTCCAGCCTAGCACCTGGTGTAGACATTAGTTCCCTTCCATGAGGTGCCACTCCACCAAGGTGGTAAGGTACGTAGTGTACGGTACGCTATCAATACGTACGGAACGTACTTCTGTACGGAACAAATTTTAAGGTACGTAAACAGTACGTACCATTTGTAAACAGTCCTAGAAACCTGAATATTTTGTAGACATAGCAACCAAAATACTTAAAATAAAGAGACTGAACCTCATTACTTAAAGTTTAAATCAATTATCAGTTACCAAGTCCATTACACAATACCTCATGTTAACATTAAACAGTCATAGTGATATAAGCAAGAACCATGAAAGTCATAGATAATAAAAGAGAGTACAAATATCCTGTCTACAGCTGCCAGCACATGTCCTGGTCCACAAGTGCAAAAAGCAAAACAATGAAACACTACACAGTTGTCTAGACTCTAGAGTCTAGACGCAAGAGTCTCAAATCTCATCATCAGATGAAGATGATGAGTCTTCTGAAGAGAGCATGCCTCCATCATTGATACCATTGCCCTCTTCATCGAACTCTGGCTCAGTAGCAACAAGCTCCAGTGCATCCTCATCATGTGCCTCGGGAATCTGAGTGTGAATGAGTTCGACAGCCTCATTTGCACGCCTCTGCTGGGTGCGACGAACTGGAAGCTTTCCCCTGCAAATGCTCTCTCGTCTCACAGAGCCTGGATTTGGAGCTGCCGGGCGTAGAGGAATGCTGAGAGATCGTGCACGTGAGCGGGTCACACAACGATCCACGCTCTCAAGCTCTCTATGTAAAGCTCTCAAAATCTCCTCTTGCTCATCTCTAATCTGCCGATCCACAAGCTCCGGGCTGGGTTCATCTACCATTTTGAGTAGTGTTGGATCAACCTGTTTAAACATGCCACAAATTGCATATTGGACAATGGACATCCATTGAACTACAAAAAAATTTCTACTTCTAAGTTCTTATTGAGTCCAAATTTCAATGTATACCTGCTTCGGTGACCCCAAAGCATGGTAGCTTCGCACGAGCCTCATGTTAGCTCTGCAATACACCAACTTCTCTAATTGAGAAGTACTAAGGCGATTCCGAATCTTAGTGTGTATAAGGGAGTATGAGCTCCAGTTCCGCTCACATGCTCCAGCTGAGCAATCCTGTGCAAAAATGAGTGCAATGCGAGCAAATTTGTAAATCTTTCAATGCTAAAACATCAATCTTCATTTCCGAAGAGTATACTTTAGAGATTAATTACAAGTTACCTGAGATAGAACACGAAGAGCAACTCGTGAAAGGTTTGGAAGACCAACCCTTCCATAAGAGTGCCACCATGTCAAAGGGAATTTCATGGCTTCCTTCCTCAATGACACAGGTCTCGCAAATGAAGCACCAATACCACTCATGTAAGTGGTGAACTCTCTATCAATCTGAAGTTGCTCCTCCTCTGAGAACATCCTTCCCACATACTCTGACTGCTTCATGCTCAAAGCATTATTTTTCCATAGCTCTGGCGACCTGTAGAGAGGATGGAGCATGGCAGCCATTGCATGGATGGGACGGCTCATGAATGTCCACCGTTTGTCTACAATGTCTAGGATCTCACCTCGGCTGAAAATGAGAGATTGAACATACATGTCTTAGGTTATAGTGCTAAGAGAATCGAGAATCGAGAAGTCATAAAAATCAAAGAAAGAGGAAGAAATTAGAACTATTGCTTACCGTTGAGCAGTCATCATGGAGCACTGAGCAACATGGTCTTTCATTTGCATAAACAAATGAAAGACCAGCCCCAAAGTTGAGCCCTCCATGTCTGTAAGTCGGAGAAGGACATACACGGGCTTAAGTGCAACTGAAAGGCTATGAACTTGCTGCCAAAAATCATCATCCAGGATCCGCCTCTGCAAGTATTTTGTACGCTCATCCTCTGAATTATGCATCTGTCTCCACCTTGGATCCACAACTGTTGATGATAGTGAATCTCTTATCTTGTAGAGCCTATCCAAGACCAAGAACATGTAGGCAAACCTAGTCTTGGATGGTCTCACCATATCCAAAGGGCTATGGCTCCGAAAGATGGCAAGAGCCTGATGCTTCTTGCGGAAGAAGGTGGTGATCTTTACAGCATCTGCAACAATGGGCTGCACCCAAACAAGCTTCCCAATGTCTTCCATTAAGTAAATCAAGACAATGGGCAGCACATGGAGTCCACACTATATGTGGAAACTCTGCCTCGACCATTTGACCCATTGCCTTGCAGTTAGAGGCGTTGTCGGTCACCACCTGCACAACATTGTCCTCCCCAACCTCAAGGATAGCCTGTCGAATGTGGCCATAAATGAACTCCCCTGTGATCCTGTCGCCTGCTCTCCCTGCATCCACGGCACGCAAGAAATAGGTGCCCAAGCAAGATGACACAAGGATATTGATTATGTGCCTCTTGCGAATGTCTGCCCACCCATCTGAAATAATAGTGCATCCAAACTCCTGCCAACCTGCTTTCACAGGTGTGAGCGCCTTGTCTATCAAGGCCTTCTGCTCATCCAACATGGATGTACGCATCTTCGTATACTGAAGACCTGTCCATGTCTCAGTAGGCCCTACCTGCGCAATTGCTTTCACCATTCTTTTCCATTGGTCTGTCCTTAACACATTGAAGGATATATTACACTCAATAAGAGTGCGACAAATCTCCATTTCTGCCACCCTTTGCCGCTCTTTTACCCAAGCTTGTGATGAGATACAAGAACGCAGAGTGGATTGCTTTGATGCCTCCCCTGTACCTCTCGCATCTTGTGGCAGGAGGTCCTCATCATCAGCAATACGTGCCCTCTTCCTGCCTGTGGTGGATTGGGCTGAAGCCGAAAGACTTTCACCCTCATCTACTATACCTGAACCTGTAACATCTCCAATAAAAGCATCATGGAGAGCATCTTGCGTACTTTCACCACCTCTAACACTGCTTGCACCACCCATTGCAGGACAATTCTCCGCAATCAATTGGTCCCTCACAGCTTGTGGTATTTTATCACATGGACCACATTGATTGGTGCACCCGATACCTGTCATGTGCTTGATGACGCGAGTTATGGTGCTAGTGTACTGCTCCCCGCAATACTTGCATGCCCATAGCCGAGTACCTGACCCTTGCTGAGAAGGGGTGTTAACAACCCTCAGGACATTGGTGTGGATTGCCCAGTTCGGGTTAGTCTTGCGCGGCATGATGAAGCCTGGGCGTGAGAGAGAGCGAAGAAGAGCGAAGAAGCTACTCTGCAGAGTTTTGCAGGTACACACGATTGTGCAAGTATTCACATGGATCCAAACTTTAGTCGCTTAATGCCCAAAATCTGGTCGCTTATCCGCAAGCGCATGGTCGCCACACACGTTTCGCCACGCCACGCCACTTATTTTTATTTTTTTATTTTAAAAAAACCGTACGGATCCGTACAGTACGGTACTGTACCGTACCGTACCGTACGGCTGTGCCGTACTGTACGGATCCGTACGTACGTACGGAATCAGCCTTGCACTCCACTAACCCTTAGCATAGACGTAAGTCCCCTACCACGAGATGTCATGTCCACACTATGGAACCTGTCTGTAGGTCCGGAACCGTAGAGAATGCCCAACTAGTGACATAGAGACCCTTGGAGTTTCTTCCTTTCAGTACACCGGCAAGCTGAGCCACTATATCCTGTTACAAGACATTGATGGAACTCCTGTTGTTGCCGCCATGCATTGAAGAGCTCAAGACCTCTTTCCAAGCTTTCTCACAGATTTTTGGCATGAACTTTGGGAGAGCTTCCGTCCAGGAAGGTTACAAGCTCATCGAAGGCACATGGTTAGCTATTGCAGGTGATCCAGCTACGTACAACTGTTGTGGTGCCCTCTAGTAGTCGCATCGCTGCTGCCTTTGGGATAGCCTGAGTGTGCAACAGATCTCGTGGAGGATTCTTCATTTGTTTACCTCTGATTCCAGCACTCTCTGCTTGGGCCACGAAGGTGGGCACGGCTCTACTTTATGAGCATGACACATGTCTTGCTCTTCAGCTCACACACTTTCAGATTTCTACCATCCCTGCCTCCTCGATCCTGGTGCCCCAATGGACCCCAGCGACCCATGTGAGCAAGAGGTGGGAGCTCATCAATAGCATCGCCACTAGGCGCATATGGCAAGCCAGATGCAATGAGGCCATTGAATGGGAGAATTAATTAGGGTTAGGTTTCATGTGGGAGACATACACAGAGAAAGAAGGGAGAGAGAGAGAGAGTTGTGGGGATAAGTCAACTCATGATATGAGTGTGTGACTCCCCTATCACACATGTATATTGCACTAGTACACATAGTGCACTTAGTACATTAAAAGTACTAAGTGTACTAAGTACTATAACTTATGGGCTTGTACACACTACAAGGGTGGGCATATTGCCTTTACCCCAACAACCTCCCACTTAAAGGCAAAGTGCCCTTAAGTAAAGGAAAAGAAAAATCAGCATGTACATGATAATATACAAGGCCATATCAAGGCTGAAACTGGCCTCATCCAATGCCCATCAAGTGTCTGCAATGAGCAAACCACTCCGGAGGCAAACTCTTTGTCAATAGATCAGCCGGGTTGTCATCCGTATGAATCTTAACAAGCTGAATTTGCTTGTTCTCTATCACCTCTCTGATGAAGTGATACTTCACATCCACATGCTTCGTCTTTGCATGAAAGACAGGGTTCTTTGCCAATTGGATGGCACTCTGACTGTCACAATGCAACAATGGAATATCCCTTGTATAACCCAAATCAACCACTAACCGAGATAGCCATAATGCCTCCTTGCAAGCCTTTGTGGCTGCAATATACTCGGCCTCTGTAGTAGATAAGGCTGTGCACTTCTGCATCCTGGATATCCATGACACAGCACCTCCTGTGAATGTAAACACATAACCGGTAGTAGACTTCCGGTTATCTGGATGACCGGCATAATCTGAATCCATGTAACCATGCACTAATGCATCCTGTTTGCCAAAGCAAATGCACATATCCTGTGTGCCCTTCAGGTATCTCATGACACCTTTCATTGCTTCCCAATGCTTCTTGCCAGGGTTGGCCATGTATCTAGAAACCACTCCCACTGCAAATGCAATGTCCGGCCTAGTAGCAACCATGGCATACATGAGACTGCCACAAGCTCAAGCATACGGAATCTTGGCCATATCAGCCCTGCCATTATCTGACTGTGGGCTGTCCATAGCACTGAGTTTCACATATGGAGGCAAAGGAGTACTAGTCTTCTTCCCCCCGTCCATATTGAACCTCTGCAAGACTTTGCCAATGTATTCCTTCTGAGACAAATACAACACATGCTGATTTCTGTCCCGAAGTATCCACATACCCAAAATGTGATTTGCATCACCCAAATCCTTCATATCAAAGGTTTGATGCAACCTCTTTTTCAAGGCATCCATCTCTTTACGAGATTTCCCAGCAATCAACATATCATCAACATACAAGATGAGGATCAATAGACTGCCATCCAAAGCTTTCTTGGTGTATAAACAGTGATCTATGTCACTTCTCCTGAAATTCTGGGATTTCATGAATGTATCAAATTTATGATACCATTCCCTTGGTGCCTGTTTGAGCCCATAAAGACTCTTTTTCAGCTTGCATACAAGCTTCTCCTTTCCACTTACTGCATAATCCTCTGGCTGTTGCATATATATCTCCTCATGGAGATCACCGTGAAGAAAAGCAGTCTTCACATCCATCTAAATCAAGTCCAAATCATCATGAGCAACCAAAGCTAATACAGCTCTAAGTGTGGTCATTTTGACCACTGGAGAGAAGATCTCATCAAAGTCCACACCATATTCCTGCTTGAAGCCCTTAGCCACTAACCTGGCTTTGTATCTTGGCTTTGCATCAGGTGCAACTTTGCGCCTGTAAACCCACTTGCATGGCAAAACCTTCTTGCCTGCAGGCAAATGCACCAACTTCCATTTCCATTTTTGTGCAAAGAATCCATCTCTGACTTCATGGCACGCTCCCAAAGAGCCTTGTCTGCCCTCTGTAAAGCCTCCTTATAACATGAGGGCTCCCCACAGTCAGTGAGCATCAAGTAGTCAACCCCTGGAACAAACCTGTCAGGGGCTCTGGAGGGTCTTGTGGACCTCCGTACCCAATGACCATCATTTGCAGGTTGCTGTCCAGCCTGTATATCACCTATTGGTGGCTCCTATTCCATGCCATAAGGCTGAAAAATCATGCCCGGTATCTCCTCTAACTGTGGTATATCCATAGGGATATCTTCTGCCATGTCTGGCTGTCCATTTGGACCATTTTCAGCACCATTTAAGGGCTGGTTTTGCTGCTGTAATGGCTGATTTACAGCCCTTGGTTGTTGTCCATGATGTCCATCATCATCAAAGATGACTCTGCCAGGCTCCTGTTGCCTTGCAGGCTCCTTATACATGCATGTTTCATCAAAAATGACATCATTGCTGCGTATAATCTTTCTATTCACAGGATCCCAAAGTCTATACCCCATTTCACCTTTGTCACCATATCCTAGGAATATGCATTTGTGAGACTTAGGATCAAGTTTGGTGCGCATTTCCCTGCGTATGTGCACGTACGCAACGCAACCAAACACTCTCAAGTGCTTGTATGACGAAGGCTTCCCTGTCCATACTTCCTCTGGCACTTTCCCACCAAGCCTCGTGTTAGGTGACCTGTTTATAAGATGAACGGTTGTCATAACAGCTTCAGCCCAAAAACCATGAGGTAACGCAGCATGTGACAACATAGAACGGACCTTCTCCTGAATGGTCCTGTTCATCCTCTCTGCTGTCCCGTTTTGTGGAGGATCATAAGGAGTAGAGAGCTCCCTCTTGATGCCTTTAGCATCACAAAAGTCCTGAAACTGTTTGGACATATACTCTCCACCATTGTCGGAACGCAAAGCCTTCAATGTTTTGCCAGTTTGATTCTCAACATGAGCAACAAACTTCTGAAACACTGAGAATATATCACTCTTCAAACGAAGAGGATAAACCCACACCTTGCGTGTGGCATCATCAATAAATGACACACAATATTTTGCCCCTCCCAAAGAAAGCTGAGGCATCTCACATACATCTGTATGCACAAGCTCTAACTGAGCATCTTTCTGTCCAAGAGCTTTCTTGTGGGGGCACTGGAGTTGCCTGCCATATATACAATGCTCACAAAACTGAAAACTTGAAAACTTTAGAGAAGGCAAGTAACCCAAACGAGACAATTGCTCCATTCCCTTGACACTCATGTGTCCCAACCGGCTATGCCACATAGAGATTTCCGGCACCTCGGTTGCATTTACATTAGCATGGTGACAACCACCTGCATGCATGAAGTAAAGAGTGTCCACCTTAGAGCCTCTGGCAACAACCAGTGAGCCCTTACTAATCTTCCACTTTCCACGACCAAATGTGGTAACATAATCAGCATCATCAAGCTGTCCAGTAGAAAGCAGGTTCTTCTTGATCTCAGGCACATGCCTGACATCATGGAGCATAAGCTGTGAGCCATCTGAAAACACAAGCCTCACATCACCTCTGCCAAGAATCTTGCATGCATGGTTGTCACCCAAATAAACCACTCCTTCATTGCCAGCAGTATACCTGACAAACAAGTCTCTACAACCTGTGACATGAAAAGAGGCACCTGAATCAATGATCCATGAGTGCATACCATGACCATCTCCTGTAAGAAGTGAATGGGCATCAAGTGAAGACGTGAATAGGACCTCATCCTCACTGTCACCTGCATGTGACACATTGATTTCTTCAATCTTGACTCCACTTTTGCCCTTTGGCTTTACATCTTTGGCTTCATCTTTGTCTTTGTCTTTGCCTTTTCCCTTTTCCTTTTGATCATTTTTCCATTTGTAGCATTGCTTTTTGATGTGTCCCTTCTTGCCACAATAATGGCATTCCAAGTCCTTTTTGGAGCGAGACTTGCTCCTTCCTCGTTCTTGGCTTTTACCCCTTTGCTGGGATCTCCCACGTGCATTCATTGCATTGGACTTTCCAACAGAATTGTTCTTCCTGTTCATCTCTTCTTAAAGAAGAGTACCCTCAACATCTGCATATGACAGCATAGCATTCGAATTACTAGTGGCTGTCCTGAATGTGTCCCAACTCTCTGGCAAAGTGCATAAGAGAAAGGTGGCTTTGAACTCATCGTCCATTGCCAACTTTTGATTTATAACTTGGCTGACAATACCATTAAACTCATTTAGATGGGCTGTCATAGACGCCCCTTCCTTCATCTGAAGACCTATGAGTTTCTTCAACCAATACACTTTGCTTGAAGCACTTTGCTGGGCATACAAGTCCTGCAATCTCTGCCACATTCCCCAAGCTGTCTTCTCTTCACGAATGCTGAAAAGTAAAGTGTCTGACACAGACAACATGATGGTGGATCTTGCCAGCTCATCCATATCTTCCCACTCTTCAGCAGTAAGAGAAGCGGGCTTTACACCCCTTTCTTTGATAGGCTTGTGCTGCTTTTTCTGGAGCAACACATTATAGCACTGGGTTTGCCAAATATCATAGTTATGTGAGCCTTCAAGCTTCTTGATGTGAAGCAATGAAGAGCTCTCACTTGTGGTTGCCATAGCAATATGCAACCTGTCAATGCCTGACTCCCTGCAAAATGTGCAAACACTGCACCAAAAGCACACAAAGTGCTCACAGTTGTTCTCCCAAAGTTTATCTCCCACTGCGGAAGCACAAATGCAACTCTACTCCCACTGTATGTGATGAAAACACCAAAATCTGGTTGCTGCAGATTTAGGACAACACCTTAAATGTGCTCTGTTCCCCTTCCAAAGTACTGTACAGCAGTACTAAGTGCTCACCATTGATGTACCAAACCTGTCCCGGCAAGTACAGCAACTGAAAATGAACCTTTTCCTCACTCAAATCAGTGTCCAGCCATGCCAAAACTTGCACAAAGTTGTACCAAATCTGTACCAGCAGGTACAGTAGCAATAAATGCTCTCCTGGCTGTCCAAATGAGTGAGAATCAGACTTTTACAGTACCGACCACTGCATACAACAGTCCCGAACAGAAATTGGGCAAAAGCCCCTTGACTGCAAGCTGATTTTTGAGGATTCAAGGCATAAATGTCTTGCCTGCTGCTTTGCCAAGCTCAACAAGCATAAAATCTTGAAAAGCCCCTTGATTTAAGATCAATTGCTGATCATACATGGTACATTGAGGCACATGAAGGCATCCAGAGTCTTCACAGTGCTTCCCCCTGGCCACATATACATCCAGTACATAAAAGCCCTTTGATTTACAGGCACATTGAATGCTTGACAGGCATCAACACATTGCCCAAAGCATCAAATGCGAGTGCCTGCATGCAAATCAACCCAATCAGCACAAAAGCCCATTGATTTGCACTGCAATTTGCTGCAATTTTGCCCGAATGTGCGATTTCTCACATCATACAGCATGTATGAATGCCCAATTGCACAAATACATCAAAAGCCCCAAATTTTGACATCCAATTTCCTGCAAATTGATCCTGATTGTGACCAATGTCACCCAATTTTGCCAATTTTGCTCAAAAAATTGAGCAATTCGGCACCTGACCCGCTCAATTGATGATTGTACCTGCTCAATTGCAAATTGGACATGCAAATTCCAAAAAATTGAAGCAAATACCTCAGGTAATTTTTTGATTTTTTGTTGCAGGAAAGGGGGGTTTGCTGATGCTGCTGCAAAATTAGTGCAGATGAAGGACTCCTTTGCAACAGCCCGTGCGGCTATTGAAGCAGCACCACATTAGGCATACATGCTCACGAGAGCATTGCTTGCACAATGTCTCCCTGCAGAGCAGTCCTTGCGGGAGTGAGAAGCAGCGCTGTCCAACACAATGGTGTTCTGCAACCGTCTGCAGCCTCCCAAAACAGCGCCCGTGAGCATACGATGTCACGCCTTTGGAACAGGCAGCGCACTTGGCTTACGTGGCCACTTGAGCAGCGCCCGGCTTACGTGGCCCCTTCCTGGCGCGCCACTATCGAGTCGGCGACGCACGGCGTAGACTCCTCAACTGCGCGTGCTGGTGAAGCGCCTGGTGAAGCGCCGCTGCCTTTCTTCTTCGCTCGCCTGCCTGCCCTTCGCGCTACGGGTGTTTTTGCTACACGTTCACCGCACGGTCCTTGCCGGCTCGTGTCAAGTCGTAAAAGCCTTCGCTTCACCCACAGCTGTACGACAGTTCTCACTGTCTTGCAGCGCACGTGCTCCTTGCTGAGCACCGAAAGCTCCAAGCAATCTCTTCTGCTCGTGCCAAGCTCAAGGCTCCATAGCCGAGCTTCTTCTTCTTCGCGATGAAGACGACTCCGCACACCCGCACACACACGGACACAACCGTGGCTCTGATACCAGTTGAATGGGAGAATTAATTAGGGTTAGGTTTCATGTGGGAGACATACACAGAGAAAGAAGGGAGAGAGAGAGAGAGAGTTGTGGGGATAAGTCAACTCATGATATGAGTGTGTGACTCCCCTATCACACATGTATATTGCACTAGTACACATAGTGCACTTAGTACATTAAAAGTACTAAGTGTACTATGTACTATAACTTATGGGCTTGTACACACTACAAGGGTGGGCATATTGCCTTTACCCCAACAGCCATTGATGGATCCGTCACCCCACGGCGGAGTTTATCTACTACATTTGGTGCGTGGGAGTGCCTCACAAGTGACTCAGATGGATGCAACAGCCCCGCACGACTTTCTTGCTCACTTGGAGCCCGGGTCTCTTCTTCACTCAGAGGAACAACACACTTCTTTGGCAGTACAGCCCCCAATGTGGCTGCCTCCCCCTTTTCTTTTTTGTTTTTCAGACCTTGCATGAGGGACCTTCTGTATCTTGTTGCCTCTATAAAGGGTGGTTGTCTGTGTTGTGTAGACGCTTGTGCAGACCCTTTCTTTTGACTAACAGAAGAATCTCTTCTTCTTCTTCTTCTTCTGTATCACACCAGACAAACAAAAGACTATGTCCATGATATGTCTGCCCTCCATAGCCTCTGAACATCTAGCCACTAAAATTTTCCAAGCTCTTCAAAATCTGAATAATTTCCCAAGCTGGGTCTTGTTCCAAGTGACGTGTTTAACAGGAATCTCTAGCAAGGTGGTGGTATTAACGGTTCCATGAATAGCATAGAGGGCAAAATTTGTCAGAACATTTAGGGTCCTAAATCAGAGGGCTACACAGCTTCCCCATGTAATATGGATCCTTACATAAGGAGCCAAATATTGCGCCATGCTCTATCAAAGAATACACTTTCAAAATAATAAGAGGGAAAAAAATCTTATGTAAGCTCCAGACTACCACTATTGTTAAGATCATAATGCAATCAGAACCCAGAAAATGCCTTTGTTCCGAACAATGCCTAAATCCAATGCATGACTCAGTTTACACATTTCAACCATGGGCGAAACTCGGATTCAAAAATAGCCCACTCAATTCTATATGAAGGGGACGGTTAGCTAAATTTCCACAAAATAGAGGAATGAATACTACAATATCTGAACAATCACAAGAAAAAACATTAAGCTATGAATGCTAGAATATCTCAACAGCCACAGAAAAAACAGTGAAACACAGAGCCTTCAAGGTTGTGCCAACTGACCCCTCACTGGCAGTGGCAACTGCAGTCAACTCAGATGATGTGAGATGGCATGCATACTGGGCTGTTATCTCTTCACGCGTTTGTTGATCAGGCAGACCAAAAGTAATGGAGGAATCAAATCGGCTGCATAGAAGAGGTCATGAGAAAGCATTTTAATAAAAATACATCAAAATAAGTTGCAACAGCTCACTGTCACATGCCTATCTTTCTTTTGGACAGTTTTATTAAATATATTTAGGTGTCAGCATCCAAACTCATACCCCCCTTCTGGGTAGCTTGGTGTGATTACCACCTGGGGTAAGGGCCCACCAATACATACCTTGATTAAAAAATATAAAAGATTTACTTAAACAGACAAAAGCACATAGAAGCATACCTGATCAGTGCAGGATCCAAGTCCTCCTTTCTATTTGTAGCAGCAATGACTACTACTCTGTTATCCTGTTCAAATCCATCTATCTAGAGCAAGTACACATAAATGAGTCTAGTGCAATCCAATGTAACAAGGAACTAAGAAATCTTGAATCTGTCCACCACAACACCACCCTTGCCCCCCTCAGGATGCACCCCCAGACCTGCTCTTTACAGCACCTGTATTTATCAGCTTTCTCTAAGATGACCTGTGCGCCTGCTGAGATGACCTGTGCGCCTCTGCTCTATGCGCACCAACCTGCATGCCTCTGCCCGCCTCCGTGCGCACCTCTGTAGGCTGCCTCGCTGCCCTGTGCGCAGGTCACCGGGCCTTTTCCCACCCACCCTTGCTCGCTACTCTGCTCTGCCCGCCGCTGTAGGCTGCCTCGCTGCCCTGTGCGCAAGTCGCCGGGCCTTTTCCCACCCACGCTTGCTCAGGCCCCCAAGGCAGCAACTAGTAGGGGAAAACATGTCTCAACCCCTAGAGGGGGAATAGGATGGTGAAACAACCTTTCACACCCCCACGAAGAAGGCACCAAATGCCTACCGCAGAAGACTGAGGGAAGGAATCATGTCCCCTGGCTCACAAAGGATTACGAAGATGGCCTGACGAGATGAGGCCCTTTATGAGGAGATACAGCTTCACATAAGGATAGAGATGAACACCATGCGACAGGAGCTTGAAAAGGAATGGACCGAGTAGATGCATGCCCAAAGGAAAGTGATATACGAAACACTGAAGGAAGAGATATATGTCCGATTGAAGGGAGAAATGGAAGCCCAAGTACGGGATGAGATGGAATTAGCCCAAGCCTTGATGCACACGGAAATGAAAAAAGAGATGCAGAAATGGAAGGATGACATGCTCCGAGAGATTGGCACAACAGTTGCATCGTATGAAGGCACTTTGAAGACATGTATGGCTGACCGCGAAAAAGACATCACAGAAATGCAAAACACTTTGGAATCATGTAAGGCAAAAGTGGCTACAGGTGAGAAGGAAATTCATTCATGGGCTGAAATTGCCAGTGCCACAAAGAAACAAATTGAGGAAGTCAACCCATGGATTGAAGTAGTAAAAAAAACAGAAGGATACACCAGTCAATAAAGTAGAGGTGATGAATGCTACATTGGAAGAGGAAGCCAAGAGACGGGCACGTGCCTTACATGTACGTGTAGTTGGGTGGGAAGATAAGGGAAATCCCCAAGAGGATGCAAAAGCTCTTGCAACAAAAATTGGAGCCACTGATGTACCCATTACCAGAGCATGGCGAGTAGGCAGAGATGAAACCAGGGCAAAGATATTGATCATCAGGTTTGGTGACTTGGAGAAGAAGAAGGCCTTCCTCTCCAAAAGGATGGCCCTTAAGGGGGAAAAGATTTATTTGGATGAGGACATTACACCGGCACAAATAGCACACCGGAAGGAACACATGCCGCGTGTGCTTGAGGCAAGGAAAGAGGGGAAATGAGCGGTATACAGAGATGGCCGAGTCATCATTACGGACAGGAGGCCCGCTTGACGGTGCGCGGCCTATGAGACCTTGCGATTCACGGTGTGGAATTGCAACGGAGCCCTTAGAACAGATGCAGGATACTTTGAGGATACTTTCAGACACAATGATATTGCTATGTATACGGAGACCCATCAGTGCACAAACAAGAGGCTTCTTGACGTACAGGGTTATAGATGGGAATCAGTTTTCTGCCCTCAGCCACACACAGTGGGAGGTTTCAGAGGATCCGGAGGAGTGGCAATACTTTACAAGGAGGAGCTTCGTGACAAAATACATGTGGTACATAGAGATGCAGATGCGAGGTACATGTGGGTCCGAATATGCAGAGGGGCTCCGCGAGCTATATGTGGCGGTATGCTACTTTCCCCCAGCCCGCTCCAGGTTTGCACCATCAGGAGAGTCACCCTATATACCACTATATGATGATATCATGAGGTTTGCCAGCATGGGAGACATATTACTATTGGGAGACTTTAATGCACGTACATGCACAGAGCAGACAAGGCTGTATGATACTCAAGAGGCTATGTACCGGGAGATCACGGCAGAGGATGTAGGGTCGCAGAGATCAGAACAGAATGAGGGGGAGATTACAGATTATGGCAGGCATTTTCTCACACTCGGGAGTGCACATGGGTTGGTCATATACAATGGCTTATCGAGATGGCAAGGATCAGATGCTCTCACACACTGGAACTCTAAAGGGGGAGCGAGCACAGTGGACTACTTGATGGGATCTCCTTCATTGATACCTGACGTGCAAGGTTTCACGATTTCCAATAGGCCCATTGGCATAGCAGCCGATCATGCATACCTGAGTTTCACACTAGTAGGTAGATCCCCGAGAGATGGATCAGCCACTCATCTACCTAGGTACCCGAGATATTAGTTTACACGTGAGACAGTTGGGGTTTACCGAGATGCAATATCTGATGGCTTGTTCGCTTTAGACCCGCATAGCCCTCTGGACGAGATCACGAGAGGATTGGCAGGTGTACTACATGCATCCGCCTCATATGTGTTTCCCTACACTATGATCCCTTCCACCCACCCCTGCAACACTGCCCCACATAACAGTTGCTATGATGATGAATGTCATGAGACACGAGCACAGCTACAGCGTGAGATTGCCATTGGGTATAGACAGGCCAGGATGATCTTTCAGCGCCTTGTGCGGAGGAAGAAACGAGCCTATCTGGCTAAGCTAGAGGAGGAGATCTACCAACTCTTCCTGGGGAAGGACAGCAAGAGGGCATGGAAGATGTTTCAGGAGAGACAGCCTGGTACTCGGGAGCTAGACCGCCTAGTAGCACCTTTTTTACTATGCGGATGGTGCTAGATGTGATAGACAGGTTACAGAATGGAAAGGCACAGGATCATGATGGGCTAGTTGGAGAGCACTTCTCATATGCACGAGACACTTTGGCTCCGCTCATCGTACATGTGTTTAATCGTGCCATTTGTGAGGGTTTCCCAACAAGCTGGACAAAGCATATCATTGTACCACTATTTAAGAGTGGGGACCCCATGGTACCAGGCAACTACAAGACGATCATGATTGGTCAGTACTTGGCCAAACTATATGGCTCTATATTGGAGTCGGAGCTGAGCCAATGGGCAGAGAGGCATGGTCATCGAGCACATGGATAGACTCGCTTCAGGAGAGGATTTACTACCTTGGATCACATACTGACACTTCGGGCACTTATTGAAGAGGGCAGCGCACAGAAGAGAAGGATATACTGCTGCTTTGTGGACTTCCACAAAGCCTTCGATACCGTACCACGTGCCAGGCTTATGCATAGATTGCATGACATTGAGGTACCCGAGGATATGCAGTGGGGAATATATGCTTTGTATGAGTCTGTGACAAGCAGAGTTCGAGCTCCAGGCGGACTATTTGATAGGGTGACCAGCACGATAGGGGTGAAGCAGGGAAGCCCGCTATCGCCCACCCTCTTTGGACTGTACATTGATGCGGTCCTTGATTATGTAGACAGATTGGGAGGCCCAGGGGCATGCCTGGCAGGGGTGTTGATACCCATCTTGTTAAATGCTAACGATATTGTTCTAATCTCAGACTCTCCAGAGGGATTACAGAGACACCTGGATGCATTACAGGCTTTCTGTGCCGATAGAGATCTGACAGTGAACCTTGGGAAAACCAAGGTTATGGTGTTTAACACCACACAGGCATGGGTGACAAGATCAAAGCCTCAATTCACTTTCCGAGGAGAGCCGGTAGAGTACGTCAGGCCATATGACTCCTTGGGAGTTACTTTCACAGGACCGCGTTTCTCCCTGAAGGAGGCAGCAGCAACTAGATTAGCTCGAGGGCATGCAGCCTTGGGGGCACTTGAGAGGCAGTGTGCACACATACAGTTTCAGGAGCCACGCACCAAATTGTGGCTATTGGATACGCTCGTCACACCGACCCTCCTGTACAGAGCTCCAATTTGGGGGGCCAGTATACATCACAGATCTCAAAGAGGGACAGACGAGGGATGGAGGCAAATGGAGAGACCACTAATTATGATGATTGCCCGCATGATTCAGAGCAAATCATCAGTACCACATGAGATTGTTTGGGCTGAGCTAGGTGCCCCACCAGTAGTAACCGAGGCCCTATTCCAGGCAATTACCTTTTTACAGCGGCTATGGGAGCTCCCTCAACAGAGGTACTCCCGATGGGCATTGACCTCATCCATACAGTTGGCAGAGGATGGAGATACTCATTGCTGGTACGCTCAGATGAGATCATGGTTTGACCTACATGGTTTGCAGATAGAGACACTACCAACCTTTCAGTACAGTTTGGATTGTCCATTTTTGGATCTCACCCGCTCACAGCGAAACCGCGTGATCAAGATGGATATCATCAGAGTGGACACAGAGAAGACATGGACTAGCTCCCTTGAGCCCTTAGGCACGAAAATGGCTCATTACAAGAGCCATTTTCTACACCTCTCACCAAATGATTTTATCACCCGCCCGGCGTACATGGATGTACACCTATCACATGGGATACGTTGAGCCATTGGACAGATCCAGACCTCGTCACACTAGCTCCGGATTGAGACAGGGCGATATGTGCATCAGATCTTGGATGACCGCATTTGTCAGCTATGCTACCATGAGGTAGAGACAGAGGAACACTACATTTGCCGATGTACAGTCTATTATGAGATCTGAGGGAGATATCACTGCCTCTTCCGAGAGGGTTTTCGGCCGTTACGCAGGGTCATGGAGTTTGAGGATCAAAGATGCCTGGGATTGTTTCTACTTGAGCTCAGGAGACACAGAGAGACCCTCTAGGCAGACAAGAGGCCGAGCCATGATGTACCTAGACAGAGGACCTTGACAGATTTCTTTGGCACTAGCACCAGCACCAGCAACCCAGCCCACACACCTCTTGATACCTCCTCCATTGGGCCATCAGGGCACCGACCATGCTCCCAGGGAGTCACCACTAATAGAGCAGTTATCTTATGTCGTGTGCTCGTCGGCCACGCCCACCAGGATCCCGACCACGGCATCCTCACCATCGCTAGATCAGAGCCATTATTGCTCAGCATCGGAGGCGCCTACCTCGCTTCTACGACCTCTCCATTCTAGACAGCCCCATGGCGGAGATACTTGATCTAAGGAGAGAGCAACACTTCAACTGTTCAGCATACATGGATCTACCTGATATACATTTTTCAGTATTTTCCAGTATTTTCTACTCAGTATCATCTCGGAGTCTTATAGTTCTGTTCTTATAACTGTAGGACAATCAGTTTATTGTACTTTTTAGTCTCATTTAGTTGTTCTCTTTGATGAGACACCAACTTCAAATGTACTCTTAGTTTTGGTCTCATAGGCCATTATGGCCTCTTAGAAACGTTAATATATCATTTCATTTCATTTCTAAAGATGGGCACATCATAGGGAGTCTAGAGGGCTAGGCCAGTGGATAAGGGGGCCAATTGGGGCAATGCCCAAGAAAGAAGACCTAGGCATTGTTTTGTGGGTCTAGGGCCTCGCTCTTGGCAATTTCTCCACTAACTGCTGGTCCTCATCCACTGGCCTAGCCCTCTAGACTCCCTATCACATACCCATCCTTCTGGGAATCCTGAAAATACAGGTGATATAATACTCCTGCACACAGTAGGTCAAGTGGTTTCCTCACCTGTCTAAGAAGGACAGATAACATTCGGCGGGTCGCTTCATGCATTTCGCTGTCACGGGTCATTGCCAAAGAATCAATCTGCTCAAAGGAGGAAAACATATGGTATTGGCAAAAAAAAAAAGATGGTGTCAATGTGTGGTAACAACCAGGTTTGCCAACAAGCAAAAACCTGGGTTTGATCCCCTAGCTGGAACTCATGTGAGCCAAAAAGAAAGGGCAACCATACTAGTGGTAATGTTCAGAAAGTTAAATTTCTTTTTTGATATTAGTTAGGTCCACCAATTTTCATGAAGGTTTACCTCATCCAAAAAGATGATTGCACCATTTTGAAGATCATTGGCCATATCGAAAACTTTTCCTAGCATTCTCTCACTCTCACCATAATATTTAGACATTACTGCTTCCAAAGGCACATACAATAATGGGACACCCTGTAAAGGCAATTGATATGATTTAGTTTTGCTATAAAGAGAGCCAATATTAATCCTTTTTCTAAACTTTGTTTTTTTAATTTTTTTGGGGGGGCAGCAGAGTTCCTATAGAAAGCTGAATTTATTTACCGCTTGATTGGCTATAACACGTGCTGACGAAGTCTTCCCTGTGCCTGTAAAATCAGAGGTAAAATTTTTACTTGTATTATTGTAGCACTAGTTATTGAAGTGATTTGTGCGTGTATCTGTAAACACTTTCAAGAGAAAAAGAAAGAAGTCAGAAAAATATGAGTAGAAAAAGTACTTAGCTTTTGTCAATTCCAACCACCTTCCTTGATCAAAGCTCAGAAAAGACACAAGAAGTGGGCCATGCCTAAAGCATTACCTGGGGGACCCTCAAATAAAACAGCTCGAGGGCGATTTGATTCAAACTTGCGTCTTGTTCCCCGTGCAATGCTGTCGTAGATTTCAGGGCATCGTAAAGCAAGGAGGACTGTATCTTCAATCTCCCTAAAGGACAAACCCATGTCATAACTTCAGTCATCCATCCAATTGACATTGTATTACAGAACCTTGGCTTCCAATAGGAGGGCTGGGAGTTGTACAGTCCAGATTGCCTGTCCATCCCTGATGGGGGTCCATGATGGGGCCAACAAGGTTTTGTAACAAGTGAACTCTACGAAAAAGAAGTTTTGAAAAGGAGAGGATTACAATTCATGAGGCTCTCAACATACCTTTTTTGTTCATGATATCCGGCAATATTATCCCAAGAGACCACCTCTGTGTCTGACTGCCCACTTAAACTGTCCTGCCCATAAACCTTTACGCCCATAGCCTCCAAGGTGTCTAACACAGTCTTGGGGTTTCCGCTCTTACTCTTCCTTTCATGTTGTCTCTTGTAGTTTTGTCTAGGGGTTTTTCTTGACTTCTCACTGCTGGAAAGACGTAACGCACTGACCACTACATCAAGCTCCTCCTCAGAGTAAAAACCTTTCTTTAAGAACTCGATCTCCTGACAGACAGTTACCCAAAAATTGTTGAAGCATATGTTTAACTGCCATCAACTAGAAATAGACAATGACCTCCTCACAATACAAGGTATTTGAAACTTGGTAGTTAGAAAGAAACATAGTCACTGTCAAGGTAAGGATTTCAGCATAGCACGAACTGCCTGAACCCGTCCTACAGTCTCGTGGGTTTCTGGCATGCCTTTGGTTCCATTAAACTCAGATAGATAAACGCATAAGATACTCTGCTTCGCATGGTTATTTGGTCTGCATTTGATCTTGCTCCATCCATCTTGTCACCTGCCTCTGCTCCTATGGCAGCACATAATGTCTAGCGCCTTCCTAGAAGTAGTAGTGGCACATTGTCTGAAAGTAGAGGCAGAAGACCCTTGGGCCCCACCGATAATGAAAATCACAAGGCATGTGTTAGGTGGAGCAATCCATGCATTCCTACCTCTCAAACATAGGCACGTGGACAAGCTGGAAAACACAGGCTCTAATTTGAGCCCTACAGGATGGCCATAGAGTAAAACAGAATCCGGTAGTTTCAGGTAGGTTGCATGCCCTACCACTACTACTACTTAGATTTCCATTAAGTAAAACCATGCAGGACAATAACTAGCCTTTTCAAATCCCACAAATATGCTTGGGTGACAGAAAAGCTATGTTGAGCAAGTATAGGTATGACAATTACTGCAACTACCTCTCATCATTCCTGTCTTTCCCTGTTCCTCTATTTGTGACATTTGTGCTCCTTTGCTCCTCCAGATCTTCTACATACTAGTACCCCTGAACATACACGCATGGTGCACACAGACATAAGTGACCTTTTCTAGAAAAGGGTTCAACTAGCTTGAAGAGGTTAATTGGTTTAGAGCCAAGAGGAAGGCCTCATGCTCTACTTGTCATCCTCGTTCTTCTTCTCTTCGCCAGGTCTCTTTGAGGGTGATGTCCAATCGCATCTGAAGCTGCTTCAATTTGAACTCGTGTCTCATGCCATCTCCTTAGCAAGATATCACTCCGGAGTAAGCAGGGGAGATTAAGGTTATGAAGGAGCAGATTCGGTGGGTAGTGAAGAAATGGGTGGTGATGGTGAAGAAGTAACTTCATCAGCGTAGAAGTCATAGTGTCAATCGATGTAGAGGACACTTCATCGGACGCACTAGACTCAATCTCTCTAATCTCCTCTTGCTCCTCCATGGTGGGTGTGTTTAGGATTTTTCCAGAATGCAAGCAAACTATCCAATATGTGAGCGAATATAAACCATCCACACGAGACAATTTTTTTTGTTTCCTGCAGTGAAAGGGTGATCACGCTCAAAGCTCTGATACCAATTTTATGTGTTGAAGCATACGGAACCTTCTTACTTGATTAGGAGAGATTATTCACAAAACTGAAAATATGCAAGAGAGAGATGGAGTGGAGAGAGAGAGAAAGACAGATATATTAATGTCTGCAAACTATGAAACCAAAAGTTACAATGAATCCATGAGAGAGAACAATACACATGGTTGGGTTCAGTAACCCTCAGAAGGGTCCCCACCTGTTGCTTGTATTGTTGTATAAATGTAGACCGACCTTGAGGACTTCCAGATGTCTAGGGCAAAGCTGATGTGTTGGCCAGCCTGTATGTGCAAGTGGTCATCCTAGCATAGATAGAAAGCATATAGAAGCATAAGGCAGAGGCTTGCCTTATGGCCAGCCTTATAGCCGCAAGATGGGCAGCCCAAGAGTACCCATAGCCATCCAAAAGGGGCAAGAACTTGGGCTTTAGGCATGGGGGCCAGAAATAGACCAGCCTTTGATCAGTCGGCCTGCCCATATAGGCCAGCCGGTGAGAAGCAAACCCACTAGCCCCATACATGGTAGAGCACAGCATTTAAAATTTTAATGTTATGTTCAGCAGTCATGGGTACATAAAAACAGGCTGACAGCAGTAGGTAGAACCGACCAGCATAGAGATGATCATATATAAGCACCCTTCAGTCCCTTGCTTAAATCATCTCATTCTCACACTATTCAACAATGATCAAGAGCAGAACTATGTGTGCCTATGTCTCTTGACTTGTGCATACATTCTTTTCAGCAAAGCACTACATTGTGCTTCAGTCCAAGGCATACCGAAGTTTTCTTCAGCATGCAGCCTTCATTCTTGCATCTCCCTCAGCAGATCTGGGTGTGCATAAAGGCTTCCAAAGTGGCTTCATAGTTGTCTTCAATCCACTTGATGGTTCAGCCAACATTTGGTCTACATCGTATCAGTAAGTTTTCTGCATTGTAATTTGCAAAGAAGTTCTCCAAAGCAATAAAGCAAATACTCTCGGGGGAGGGGGGGGGGGGGGGGGGGGGGGGGGGTTGTTTTGCCTTAAATGGGTAGATTGGGACCCAATCTGGTGTTGCTCTTCATATTCTCTCTCTACTATATCTCCTATGGAAGATTAAAGTGGATTACTTCATGCTCACTAACATAAAGGTGTAAAGAAGGCCTCGCTATGCATTACACAATCATACCAATTTCATGTTACATTGGAGCTTCTAGTTGTGACCGCTTCTGGTTGTGAAATTCACTATGTCTATATCGAGTATTGAAGGCAGTCTTGGGAATATCTTGCTCCTTAATCCTAATGTGATAGTACCCTGACTTTTAAGTCGCCAGACATAAATTTATAATCAGCTAGCCTTGATGTTCTCCAATCCTATTGCCATGACAAGCAGTCGTCGTGAAATGGCACAATAGTATCTTCCTTTGGTGCATGTATCCTAAACAACACCCATTCATCTAGTATTGGTACGACACCTTAGGAGACAACATTTGGTAGCTGTTTCTCATCTTTTCTTACGAGGATGGTGTCGCGATCATTGGAGGCCAACAAGACCACACACAGAGTGTCTCCCTGAAATTGCAAAGTGAAGACCAAAGTGCCACATTGCAATTCAGTAGAGTCATTGGTATTGCCTCTTTGGTTTCACAAGCTCTCCCTATTTAGGATTCAGAAGTTTCTTGAGGGGCAAGAGGGGGGGAAAAGTAAGAAAGTTATATTGAACGTCTTCAAAAGACCCAATGGGTCTATAAGACCAAAAGTGATACAATAGTGTCCATGTAATCTCATCATGGTACAAACGAAAACAAAGACGAGAGCTATGAGCTGGGAATGTCAAATCCGAGCCATGTGATACAAAATCATCATAACAATCTATGGAGCTAAGTCCCTGATAGGAGGGGGCCATCGAGAATATCAAGCATGGGGGTAGCCTGTAGAAGGCTCTACAGATCCACTGGGTGCAGGAGGGTGGCTTTGTGCCTCTCCAAGATCTCCTCAAGCTAAAGCTGATGTCTGTGTTGCTGGCGAGGTCTAAGGTTTCTGGGACGTCAGGCTCGCTGTAGTGCCGTGGCCCTATCTAGTCACACCAAAGTAGGGAGAGAGAGAGAGGTACAAGAACTCATTAATTCAAGCTTGAAAAGCCCCATATATTCAAAAGGTAACACAAACTGGTAAATCTCAAAAAAGGAAGCTAGTTGTTGAAACTTCTGTATCACAAAAACTTTATTGATGGCAACATATAAACCCTTTTAAAAAAAGACGAAGACAGCCAGTGGGAGGGATTGAGGCAACCATGTCAAGAAATCTTACAGGAAATTTTTCCCCTATAAGAGGCTCGAAAACCCCTATACATAGTGCATTTGATGATAGAGCAGCTTCATTGCCACCATTTTCCAGAAATTGCTTTTGATTCTGATAATGAGGATACTCCAATGTCAAAACCTGGGCCACCACACTGTTTCACAACACCCCAAATGCTTCAATACCATCATGACCAAATTCTAATTGACAAAACAAAGAACTGGATGAATGTGCATTCTTGAACACCATGTGAATCCGTGGAAAACCTGTCTGAAGCAGAAACAATCATCTTCCCACCATTGATGCCATTGTTAAGCCTCCCCACATGTGCTATAACATCGACAACCAAGCACCAAAGGTCACAAAGAGGAGATACTGGAATCTTAACAGAAACCTGCATTGACAAACTAATTTGTTAGCGAAAAATCTCTCTCTCTCTCTCTCTCTCTCTCTCACACACACACACACACTGCCATCATGCACTAATACGACATGCATTCGCAGCAATTGTTTTCTCTTTCACTTCTTTTCTTTCAATGGCACTATTGTATCACATCATAGACCGTTTGGGTCTTTAGCAAGCGCTAACATTATTGTATCACTTTGGTCTCATAGGCCCATTGGGTCTTTAGTAGACGCTTATCTTTCTTTCTTTCTTTCTCAACAGACGCGAGCTCTATTGAAGCTGCATAATGACCGGGCTAAGGATCACGAGAACCTTAGGGGGGAACACTTCGCACATGGACACAAAATCCAAGCCTGCTTTCTTGGAGAAATCTTCAATAGGGCCTTCTATGAAGGCCTTTCCCTTCTTAGACCACCCATACCATTGTCCCCATATATAACCTAGGAGACCCACTGATCTCAACAACTACAAGACTATTATGATAGGCCACATGATGTCAAGATCCATGGGGCACATTTGGAGGGTAAGATCAGTCAATTGGCAGAGAGAAAGGGACAGAAAGCCACTAGCCATGCACGCTTTCAGGAGAAACTACTCTACTTTAGATCACATCTTTGCTCTCTGAGACACCGTTGAGGAGGCGAGGGCTCAAAAGTGAAACCGATCCCGTCAAGTGGGAAAGACTCCGTTGGACACCCACACGCTTAATAGCACAACTTTAAAACCACAAATTTGAAATGGACAACTTAATACAACTTGAAATTTAAATAAAATGAAATGGAAAGATGGACACCAGCACTGGGGCCGGAACGGGCCGACCCCCCCCCCTCAATATATGATATATTTATTGGGAGTATTTAATGAATACAATGCTCCATGGGTTCCAAGAACCAGATAATGTCCATGTACATATGAAAACAGTACCAAACAAATATGCTCGAAGTCGAAACTTGATGTAGAAGCTCGAAGCAGTACGACCACTAGTGTGGTCCAATCTCTACGGTCCTGTGCTTTCACTAGACTCCGCGGAGAGCGCCTCACTGGTGTTCCGAGACCACGCACAAACAGGCGCTCTCGTACTAACGCCTGGCTCTCCCGATCTCAGCACCTTTGGACCGAGGTTCTCCAATAGAGCTTGGACAACCCGGCACCGAACGGGTGTTGGCCGTATAGGGAGTCGGGAATCCCTTATCAGATTTAAACATAAAATACTTTACTAAAATCTGAAAATTCACTTACTTGTAGATGGTTGATAGAAAACCAATACTCGTGGAATGATGAAGTTGAAGCCACCCAGGAGATGCGAAGTCCCCTTCATGAAGACTCAGTCGCCTCGTGGTGAACCACCAAGACAAATACCACCGCAAGAAACCACAACCGCCTGCTGTGAAAGGAGAAGTACAGCTTACTGGTGGTGGACAATGTCCTGGATGCAAGACGCCACTTGTTGGTGATGCACACGCAGCCTGACGATGTTGGACGCACAGCCGCTTGGGGGAGCAATTCAGTAGTAGCCTCGGTGTGCAGTTCAGTAACGCCTGGCTGCAGTGCACAGCCGCCCAGCTGTAGCCTGAAAAGGAGATGGCCTGGAGGAGCAGTAGAGTTGAGGCGTGGCCTTCAGGTGGTGGCAACCGTCTCTGTGTAGGCAGAGCATGTGATAGGCGCCTGGCTGGGGGAGGAGAAGCAGCCGCCAGCAGTGAAGGTGTAGTCGCCTGTATGGGAGGTGAGCAGCCGCCTGTAGTGCAGTTACAGCCAGCCGCCTGGGAGAGTAGCCGCCTGCAGTCAGTGAACTCCTGCTGCAAGTACAGTCACCTGTACGGAGGGTAGTGCAGCCCGTGAGCAGTCTGTACAGAAGTGAGCAGTCTGTACAGAAGTGCAGAGTGGTTTGCCCGAGTACAAGCGCAGCCTGAAGGAGCAAAGCGTTGAAGCGCCGGTTGTCTCACGTAACAGGGTGGAAGCGGAGATGATTTACGCTTGATGAAGAGAGTCTTTTTTATAAAAATTAAGGTGAAGTTACAACTAGAGATTTCCACGCATGCATGTGGGGGGACTAGTGTGGGTAGGTGACCATGCCCACCCCCACACTCACTTAAAAGTGGGGCTCCCCACCTTGGCCCCTAAGTGGGTGCCCAAAGGGGGTGCCCACATTTAAGTGAATGTGAACACCTAACCTTATAAAATAAAAGGTTAAAATATGAAACATTAAAACAATATGTGCGACATACTTACCACCTGTTCACATGCACCAAAACTCGTCAGAATACAGAGCAGGCTTCACGACTCGCTGGCAGGCGTCCCCGCTCAGTAAGTAACACGTCAAGCAAGCAAACACACAAATACATGTCCTGCGAAAACAGTTTCAAACATGCAAAATATGTGTGCATGTGCAAATAGTAACATGGACATATCTCCCGTTCATGGAACAAGTACAAAATATCTGTCGGCACAAAACTGGCACGACATAAAAAACATAAAAACCTGGTCTTCCTATGGAGTGACAGTCCCATAGGTAAGACACAGTTCCAGGCACGAGTTTCCCTATGGTGTGACAATCCCATATGCAAAACACGGCACGAATACTGGCTCTTCCATGGCGTGACAGTCCCATGGGTCGAACACAGTCCAGGTCATACACGGGTGGCACTGGTCTGGCTCCCGTCCATACGACACCATCCTGCTAACACACGGGTGGCACCAATCTGGCTTCCGTCCATGTCAGCAAAATACTGGCCTCTTCACACGAGACACCGGCAAGTGAACGAGACGCAAAAACTGGAGATGGACCAAATGGTCGGCCAATTGGTGACATCCCCCCAGGCTTCTAAAGAGTTGACCTCAACTGAAAAGCCTCAAGATATGCCTGCAACAACTGCGGATAATCTGCAAAATAATCCTCATTTACCCATTTGGCATCAATAGGCAAATAATTTTTAAACTTCACAAGGTATCTCCTGGAAAGCTTTCCTGCAGGTAGCTTTCTCTCCTTGTGAAAAACAATCTGTTCTAGCTGGAGGATCTCCTCAAGCTCTTCAATTTCTGGCGGATCTTCTGTGATGACAGGCTCATCAGGATCTGGCCCCACATATTTCCGAAATAGACTCACATGAAAAGCATTGTGAATCTTCCAATGACTAGGTAAAGCAAGCCTGTAGGACACTTCATTGATCTTCTAAATCACCTTGAAGGGTCCATAATAGCGAGGAGAAAGCTTAGGATATGATCCTTCTCGTCCTGGCCTCTTCCGAAGCCTAGCCTTCTCAAATTTCAGCAATACCCAATCACCTTCTTTGACTTCCATGTCCCTTCTATGCTTGTCAGCAGCCATTTTATGCTTATCCTGAGATCTTGCAATGGCTGTCCGCACCTGACCAAAGGCAACATCCAAGTCACGAACATATTCATCAGCTGCAAAAATCTCATCCTTTGTACGAAGGATGGGTGGCAAGACCACTCTGCCATAAATAATCTCAAACGGAGCCTTTCCTGTGGAAGCATGGATCGTATTGTTGTAGGCAAACTCAACAAGTGGAAGATACTTCTCCCATGCACTCTTTTGATCTGCCACATAACATTTCAATAAATCCAACACGGCTGAATTTGCAGCTTCACTTTGGCCATCCGTTTGGGGATGATAAGCTGATGAAAACTCAAGCTTAGTACCCATATTATCAAATAAAGCCCTCCAAAATAGGCTTGTAGTCCTGGGGTCTCTATCCCCAACAATGGATTTAGGCATACCATGATGCTTGAAAATATTAGCAAGAAAAAGCTTTACCATATGATCAGCTTTGATGGTTTTCTTGACGGGCAAGAAGTGAGCTTGCTTGCTAAACCTGTCCACAATAGTCCAAATAGCATCATTCCCATGCTGGGATCTAGGCAAATCCATAATAAAATCCATCGTGATACTTTCCCAAGGTTGCGAGGGAATAGGCAATGGCTGAAGCAAACCTGGAGGCTTTTGCCTGTCAAATTTCACCTTTTGGCAAGTAATACATGCACGCACATAAGCCTCAATGTCTTTACGCATGCTCGGCCAAAAGAAATACCTCTGAATCATGCGTGTAGTAGGCATAATACCTCTATGACCAGCATAAGGTGGAGCGTGACATTCGTCCATAACCTTTGGACGCAAATCCTTTACTACACATAGGCAATTATCCTTCATAAGATAACCCTCGTTGATAACATAAGAGGCATGTGAATGACCAGCCATCAAATCAATCCATATATGGCAAAAATCAGCATCCAAATGATACAAATCTCTCATAGCAGATAGGTCTCCATGAGAGGCCACTGAGACTGCAGCAACATAAGGCCTCCTAGATAGTGCATCGGCCACCACATTTTTCTTTCCTGGAGTATGCACAATCTGAAAATGAAACATGGAAAGAAAGTTTGCCATTCTCATCTGCTTCTCTGAAAGCTTGGTTTGAGATAGAAAGTATCTCAAGCTTTGATGATCTGTCTTGACTACAAATTCAGCCCCAAGAAGGTAATGTTTCCAAATCTTTAAGGCGTGAATTACAGCCAAGAGCTCTTTCTCATAGATATCCATATGAAGCTCAGCATCATGCAAACGACGGCTCTCGTATGCAACTGCATGCCCTTCTTGATTTAGGACAGCTCCTATGCAATCACCACAAGCATCACATTCAACCACGAATGACTTGTGCAAGTCAGGAACAATCAATACTCGACCACATATGATCGCATGCTTGAGCTGCAAGAAAGCATCCTGTTCCTTTGAAGTCCATTTGAAAGCAGTTTTCTTCTTCGTGAGATCATGTAGAGGAGTGGCAATCATAGCAAAATGCCTTATGAAACGCCTGTAATACGAGCATAATCCCAGAAAACTACGTACTTAATGTACGTTTTGCAATTCGGGCCAATTCCGAATAGTCTCTACCTTTGCAGGATCCATTGTAATTCCATCCTTGGATACAATATGTCCCAGATAATGAATCTCTGAAAGGAAAAACTCACTTTTCTTGGCATTGACGAAAAGTTTATGCTTCCGCAACTCTTCGAACACTGTGACCAAATGAGTTCTGTGTTCCTGCTCATTCTTGGAGAAAACCAAGATATCATCAAAGAAGACTCCTGTAAACTTGCGATGGGATCGGAATATCCTATCCATCATTCGATTAAAAGTAGCAGGAGCATTGGTGAGACCAAAAGGCATTACCAAGAATTCATATAATCCGAAGGTTGCCCTGAATGCAGTTTTATGGACATCTTGTGGCACCACGCGTATCTGGTGATAACCACTCTTCAAATCAAGTCTGCTAAAGCAAGCTGAACCATCAAGCTTATCCAAGATATCATCAATACGTGGAATTGGAAATCTGTTCTTGATGGTAAGCTTATTCAAAGCTCTATAGTCCACACACATACGGAATGATCCGTCCTTCTTTTGAACAAGAAGCACAGGAGAGCAGTAAGGTAAGGAACTGGGCTGAACCAAACCTTTCTCTAAAAGCTCGTTTACCTGCTTCATGATTTCTTCTTGTTGTGCAGCACTCACTCGGTATGAGGGTTTGTTAGGTGGAGAACTACCTGGCACAAGATCTATGCGATGATCTTCGGGCCTTTGGGGAGGTAATTCACCTGGCAATGAGTCAGCAAAACAGTCGTTGAATGTATTAAGAAAATTCAGCCTATCATTAGACATAGCATCCACATTTTGATGATTTGGCACAAGACTATCACGCACAAAAACCAAGTACGCAGAAAGACTCTTTTTCATTGCTTTATTAATTTGGATGTGTGATACAACTGGGATGGAATCCCCTTCTTTGCCAGCATCAATAAAATGCATGCGGCCTTTATGCATAAAAGAAATCATATTGGACTTGTAGTCTTTGCGGGGCTCAAGCCTATGGTGCCACGGCTTGCCCAACAATACATCACATCCATTCAGTGGAGCAACTAGGAAATGCTCATTATCAAGGTAGCCCTGGATATGGATACGCAACTTCCCTATCAAAGGGGTAACCTGCACCTCTTTACCAATAAATGCAGCTTCGGCTTCAATCTGAGGTCCCATGTTTTCAACCTCAATACCCAATGCAGCTGCCATTTGCATAGAGATGAAATTGTCAGTTGCACAGTCATTAAACATGAAGAGTGCGGGCTGATCCTTGATTTGCCCCCAAGCCTTGCAAACCATTCGCTCTTTTGCATCATGACCTGTATTTCCTTGCACATCAGGAACTGCATGTACATTAGCTTTGGTGTGCTTATCCTCGTGCTTTGATTTGCGATCTGGGCATTGCCGAAACATGTGGTCTTTGCTACCACAAGAAAAGCATTTTCCATCCTTGGCATATTGCTCTCTTTGTTCCGGGGTTAAGCCGAATTTGTTCTTCCTTGGGTCCTGTTCTTTAGATGTGTTATTTTCAGCTTTACCACCCTTGTAAGGCTCCCGGAAGTTCTTTTTAGGTGGCTGTCCACCCTTTTGCTGATTTGGGACAGCCTTGTCTTTTCCCTTGGAACCTCCTTGATCCTGCTTAATCTTGAGCACCAATTGCTCCATAGCAAGAGCAGAAGCTGTAAGTTGTTGCAACGTATGTTTCGGGTGCAATTCAATACCCGATCTATATGCTGGTTGCAGTCCAGAACGAAACTTCCTCTTTCTTTCATCTTCAGTGATTTGCATAAAGGGAGTCACTTCCAGCAACACTTTCCAGAATTTGTTAACATACTGTTGCACACTTTCATTGTCTTTTTGTTCCAGCCTGTCCCACTTTTGAGTGAGAGTTTGCTCTGCATTGGGTGGCAAGAACTGAGCATAAAATCTATCCTTGAATTCCTTCCAAGTAGAAATGGGATCCTTAGTGATCTTTTCAGTGATCCACCAATGAGCAGCAGTCCCTTTCAAAAACATGCTAGCATGGCACACCTTTGACTTTTCTGTGAAATCCTCATCGCTAAAAGCAATGTCGAACTGTGCCACAAACGCTAACACCTTAGAAGCATCATGTTCACCATGAAAGACATCAAATTTAACATATTTGTCACCTGCTTTGAATTCCTTGAGCTTCCTGGCATGAGGCTCATGGTCTTCTCTTTTTCTTTTCCCCTTTTCCAACGGGGTAGCCCTATCTGCATGGGCTCCATGGGCCGTCATAGAGGTTTCATGGGGCACGGTGGCATGTGCTCCACGAACTCGAAATTCAGATGCATGTGACTTACCTGCATATGGCATGGTCTCTCCATGAGACAACTCAGAAGGCAAAATTTTTCTGGAAGTAGACCTGTCACCATGAGATACATGTCTTGCATGCATGTGACTTTCATGCCCTCCATGAGCACTGGCATACATATATCTGTCAGGCTTAGTGCCTTGGGGAGAAGATGCATGTCGAGAGGTGACTGTCACCTCTTCCTTTTGAATAAAAGATTTCAGCCTTTGGGATGCGGGATCTCCATGCTTCAACCGAGGTGGATTTCTGAATTTCAGCTCTCCGTCATCCCCCTCTTTGATATCACCTTTGCGGAGGAGGTAGGCAAATGCCAACTCCCTTGGTTTCTTGCCCACTTCACGAGCCATTGATTCAAAAGTTACATCTACCATAGCATCAGCCTTCCTGGCTTCAATAGCACTTTGCAGATGGGGATCTTCATGCGAAAACTTTAACTCTTGCTCTTGAGCCTACAAAAGTTTTCTCATATGTTCCATTTCAGCCCTCATAGCATCAGGCTCTTGTTCAAGCATAACTGTCTTTCCTGGAGACAGTTGACCCTTTGATTCGCTATCAATAACCCTTTCAAGGGGCTTGTGTCTTTCTCGCAGGGCATCAGACCCACGAGAGGCACTAGATGGACCCCTCGAATTTGGCACTTCCAAAGGGTTGCCTTGGCTGTCCATTGTGTTTTAAGTTTGCTAAAAGCGGGATGTCCAGTACACAAGTTCGTTTCCCCACTAGGAAGAGGGAAACAACCGTGCTCTGATACCAATGAAACCGATCCCGTCAAGTGGGAAAGACTCCGTTAGACACCCACACGCTTAATAGCACAACTTTAAAACCACAAATTTGAAATGGACAACTTAATACAACTTGAAATTTAAATAAAATGAAATGGAAAGATGGACACCAGCACTGGGGCCGGAACGGGCCGACCCCCCCCTCAATATATGATATATTTATTGGGAGTATTTAATGAATACAATGCTCCATGGGTTCCAAGAACCAGATAATGTCCATGTACATATGAAAACAGTACCAAACAAATATGCTCGAAGTCGAAACTTGATGTAGAAGCTCGAAGCAGTACGACCACTAGTGTGGTCCAATCTCTACGGTCCTGTGCTTTCACTGGACTCCGTGGAGAGCGCCTCACTGGTGTTCCGAGACCACGCACAAACAGGCGCTCTCGTACTAACGCCTGGCTCTCCCGATCTCAGCACCTTTGGACCGAGGTTCTCCAATAGAGCTTGGACAACCCGGCACCGAACGGGTGTTGGCCGTATAGGGAGTCGGGAATCCCTTATCAGATTTAAACATAAAATACTTTACTGAAATCTGAAAATTCACTTACTTGTAGATGGTTGATAGAAAACCAATACTCGTGGAATGATGAAGTTGAAGCCACCCAGGAGATGCGAAGTCCCCTTGATGAAGACTCAGTCGCCTCGTGGTGAACCACCAAGACAAGTACCACCGCAAGAAACCACAGCCGCCTGCTGTGAAAGGAGAAGTACAGCTTACTGGTGGTGGACAATGTCCTGGATGCAAGACGCCACTTGTTGGTGATGCACACGCAGCCTGACGATGTTGGACACACAGCCGCCTGGGGGAGCAATTCAGTAGTAGCCTCGGTGTGCAGTTCAATAACGCCTGGTTGCAGTGCACAGCCGCCTGGCTGTAGCCTGAAAAGGAGATGGCCTGGAGGAGCAGTAGAGTTGAGGCGTGGCCTTCAGGTGGTGGCAGCCGTCTCTGTGTAGGCAGAGCATGTGATAGGCGCCTGGCTGGGGGAGGAGAAGCAGCCGCCAGCAGTGAAGGTGTAGTCGCCTGTATGGGAGGTGAGCAGCCGCCTGTAGTGCAGTTACAGCCAGCCGCCTGGGAGAGTAGCCGCCTGCAGTCAGTGAACTCCTGCTGCAAGTACAGTCACCTGTACGGAGGGTAGTGCAACCCGTGAGCAGTCCGTAGAGAAGTGCAGAGTGGTTTGCCTGAGTACAAGCGCAGCCTGAAGGAGCAAAGCATTGAAGCGCCGGTTGTCTCACGTAACAGGGTGGAAGCGGAGATGATTTACGCTTGATGAAGAGAGTCTTTTTTATAAAAATTAAGGTGAAGTTACAACTAGAGATTTCCACGCATGCATGTGGGGGGACTAGTGTGGGTAGGTGACCATGCCCACCCCCACACTCACTTAAAAGTGGGGCTCCCCACCTTGGCCCCTAAGTGGGTGCCCAAAGGGGGTGCCCACATTTAAGTGAATGTGAACACCTAACCTTATAAAATAAAAGGTTAAAATATGAAACATTAAAACAATATGTGCGACATACTTACCACCTATTCACATGCACCAAAACTCGTCAGAATACAGAGCAGGCTTCACGACTCACTGGCAGGCGTCCCCGCTCAGTAAGTAACACGTCAAGCAAGCAAACACACAAATACATGTCCTGCGAAAACAGTTTCAAACATGCAAAATATGTGTGCATGTGCAAATAGTAACATGGACATATCTCCCGTTCATGGAACAAGTACAAAATATCTGTCGGCACAAAACTGGCACGACATAAAAAACATAAAAACCTGGTCTTCCTATGGAGTGACAGTCCCATAGGTAAGACACAGTTCCAGGCACGAGTTTCCCTATGGTGTGACAATCCCATAGGCAAAACACGGCACGAATACTGGCTCTTCCATGGCGTGACAGTCCCATGGGTCGAACACAGTCCAGGTCATACACGGGTGGCACTGGTCTGGCTCCCGTCCATACGACACCATCCTGCTAACACACGGGTGGCACCAATCTGGCTCCCGTCCATGTCAGCAAAATACTGGCCTCTTCACACGAGACACTGGCCTGGCCTCAAGTGAACGAGACGCAAAAACTGGAGATGGACCAAATGGTCGGCCAATTGGTGACAAAAAGCAACATGTATATTGCTGTTTTGAGGATTATCACAAGGCCTTTGACTCGGTCCCTAGATCCCGACTTTTGGACCCGCCTACAGGACCTTCAATTTTCATCAGATGTAGTATGGCAAGTGATGATTTCATATGAGATCGTGATTGGCAAGTCTGGGCTCCAGAAGGGCTCTCGGGAGACATCCACATTACTATTGGAGTCAAGCAGGTCTGCCTGCTATTTCCCAGACTGTTTGGGTTGTATATAGATGAGATCACATCATTTGTGGACAGATTTGGAGAGACAAGCTCGCAGTTGGCTCAGATTGTCACCATTTGGCCTGGAACACGTCTATTTTGGTATAGTCTCATGAACAGGGATTGTCCATACCAATGCTGCATTCCATAGCATCTCTATGTGCTTGCCTGCAATTGAATTTGCATGTTGTTTTTCATGCCTGCCTGACCAATGTGTAGTTCCGGGTAACCCCGGGGATACCCGCCCTTGAACTGTGCGTCTAAAACTGTCTTTTGACATGCGACATGGTTATGTCGCATGTGACAAGTGGTAAGTATTCGTTAAAACCTAGCCTTAGAAACTAGCACTAATTTATAAGTGAGTTTGTACACACTTTATTAAGTTTTGGGCAACCAAAACTCACTTATAAATTATGACCAATCCTCTGTTTGCACACTAATGTCCCAAGGCGGACAAAGCTCAATGCCCACCTCCCAAACTTTTTCTCCTTTGTTCAACGAGAGCAACCAGCCATGTGTCCATCCCAACTTGCACCACAAGTCACTTTTCCACTTTGCCTGACACCCAGGGTGGACATCTCTGTCAGAATATGCAGCGGAAATGATATCCAAACTTGGGTAGACAAGAGCAAGTAGACTGCAGAAAATAATCAGCACAAGAAACACAGAGAGATGTGTGTAAACTCTTCTCTATACACAAGATCCCGAAGATACTGAATGAGAAAGTGGAGGAGGATGGGGGGCAATATATACAAGCCCATGAGGGCAGTCGGCCAGCTCTAGAAGAGGCCCACGACTGGACAAAATCCCACGACTGCTGAATATAGCAGTCGGCCAGCATCTGATGCCCCACGCCTGGACAGAACAAGTCGGCCAGCACTCCTACAGCCCACGACTGATACAGATGCAGTCGGCCAGCTTCAGAGTGCTCCTGGCATCAACTGGCAGCCCTCCAGCCACTAGAAAAAAAATGGGAAAAATAGGGAAAAAATACGGGGAGTGTGGAAAAATGATATACGGGCGGGCACACCCACAACAGAGGCCCTGGTGTATACAAATAGACAGGAGATGACTTCTAACACCCCCTCTCAGCTCCTGGCTGTGTAACCAACCCCAGGGAGCTGGAGTGCCGCCTGAGCGTAGCCTGAGGTAGAGACTTCGTGAAGAGGTCCGCCGCATTGTCCTCTGTCGAACAATAAAGTAGCAAGATGTCACCCGCCAAGATCTTCTCACGAACAAAGTGATACTGTATCTCTATATGCTTGGTCCGGGCATGGAAAACCGGGTTCCGAGCAATAGCTATACAACTCTGGTTATCACACTGGTGGATGACTGTGGGCTCCCTCTGTGGAAACCCCATCTCGCCTAGCAGCCTCCGCAGCCATACAACCTCACAAGCAGCACCACAAGCAGCCCGATACTCTGCCTCTGTCGAAGAAAGGGCAATAGTTGGCTGCTTCTTGCTGCTCCAAGAAACCGCTCCTGAGCCGAGGGTAAAAGTGTATCCTGAAGTAGATCTCCTCGTATCTGGATCTCCTCCCTAATCTGAGTCACTCCAACCTTGGAGCTTGACTCCATTCCCTCCTGTGTAAAAGAGTCCCAGATCCTTCGTACTCTGCAGATACCGCAAGATCCTCAATCCTGCGTCCCAATGAGTCTTCAATGGCGTCTGCATAAAAGAGCTCAACAGCCCCACGGAGAAGCTCAAGTCCAATCTGGTGTTCAGCAACCAGATCAATGAACCAACCAACTTCCGGTACTGCGAGGCATCAACTGGCTCACAAGGATCTGTAACGGTTAACTTTGTGTTCGGGTCCATCGGCGAAGTAATAGGCTTGCAGTTCTCCATCCCAAAGGCCTCAAGCAACTCATGAACATACCGCTGCTGAGAGACGAAAAACCCCCTCTGGGTCTGCCAGATCTCCAATCCCAAGAAGAAGTGGAGTAAGCCTAAGTCGGTCATCTCCTACTCCTTTGACAAGGCAGCCTTCGTCACTCCAATGTGCTCCACATGACCGCCGGTGAGAATGAGATCATCCACATAAAGGATGATGAGTGTGACCATGCCGCGTTACATGCCGCGTTCCCGAAAGAGATACAGGTTCGGATCTGCTTCCCGTGGTGGTAAAGAGAAAATGCAGGAAGAAGAGTCCATAGCCTTAAGAGCTAAAGCTTACTTGTATGTAGGCTCTTCTTTATGCACAACAAGAAGAGTTGAAGCTCTACCGCCAAGATCCATTGGTACATGATCGCTTGAAGGCCAAGAAAGCTAAATCTTTTACGGATCATGACATGGCAATGATATCTCAAGAGTTGCATATGCAACCGAGAGATGCAGCACATGCATACTTGGCTCATATCGAGGATGCCTATGCAGAAAAGACAACCATCCCACATGTCTTGATAGGTGGTTGAACAAGAACATATGTCTAAGAGGATGAATCCTCATGCTATTAGAGAGGAACCATCGGCGACCTCACGCCATGCAGATGCACCTTACGTAGCTCATGAAGGATGCAATGTTCATGGCAATGGTCAAAATGTATGTCAAATGTCACGTGCATCCCGCACTTGGATGCCACGTAGACATTTCTGTACAGAAGGTGCAGGACCTGGGATGGTGAACTGGTCCCATGTGAGCCCAGTCCGGGACGAGTCAGCCAGGGATCCATCTCAGTCGTCCGAGGTCAAGTGTGCATTGTCCTGCACATGAGTCCAAGGTCAGGTGTGCATTGTCCTGCACATGAAGTAGTGCCAGTCCGCGCTGTGAGTCTCCCCCTGGAATGATGTCAGATGTGCTGTGTATCTGGTTTGCAACTGGATGCCAGGCCTCTGTAGGCATGTAGTTTGCATGTAGAGATGGGGTCAGCCCATAGGGCTACCCCAAGGCAAGGGCTGGAGGGGCAGTCGGCCAGCTCCAGAGCCTCTGGACAGGCAGCCGACAGAGGGTAAAACCCTAGAACAGCAGGCGGCCAGGTGTGGGGGGCAGTCCCACACCTCTGCGCAGCATGTCCAGCAGCCAGGGTGCTGCCCAGAGTCATGCGCAGGCTGGACAGGGTCTAAACAAGTGTGAAAACACTTTATTAAAGTGTGAACACAATTTAATGATGAAACTCAGTCGTGGGTGCTTCCTGAAACCAGCCGACTGCATGAAGGGAGGGGTATAAATACCCCAGCCCATAATCCCATTATTCATCTCATAATTCACCAAGAGCCTCAAGCATTCAAGGGCCAGGACAGCCAAGGGTTTGCTAAAGCTAAGGGGTGAAGGACTGAAGGTCAAGGGCAGGTTTTCCAGCCAAGAAAAGGTCAAGTACTTTGTATTTGTTTTCAGATTTACATCATTCAAATAAAGCAAATACACCATCCGTGGTGGGGGCCCTACAGAGGGTAATTGGGACCCAATACTGTGTCCTTCTCCATCTCCCCCTTCTCTCTCTATTTTCTGCACATCGTCTTTCAGTTTTGTGCGTTAATTCCGTCGCGAAAAGAGTGCTGTTTTCTGAGTTTTGAAGTACCGATCCTTCTCCGAAGCTTCCGCATATTACAGTGGTATCAGAGCCTACTTCAAGGACGAAGATTCAGCAAAGAAAACCAGAAAATTTTTCGCTCGTGTGGTTGGTTTTTAGACGCCGGTGGACTACCCCTTTCGGAGTGACTCCTGTCCCTCGGAGGACGGTTGGTTTTTAGCCTCCGGAAGCCTCCGGAAGTCTCCCACACAGATAGTGGATGGTCAGATTGCGTTCCGGAAAGGAACTGCATATTCCCGCTATGGCGAGCTTTGGCGACGAGAGAGAACCAGAACCATGGGACCAGAGTGCACCAGGCAGCCCAGCTAGGGCACCCGGCTTGAGTGTACAAGACATGTTCCAGCAGATGATGCGAGCAATCGCAGACCAGACAACCAAGTTGGACGAGCAGAAGGCGCGGATTTTGGCTCTGGAGGAGCGTTCTCGCTCTCCAGCGTCGCGTTTTCCATCTCCTCCTCCCTCTCCTTCCGTACCCCAGATACCAGATCCTCGTCACAGGGACCCTCTCGAGGGGTCACAGCCGCAGTCAAGCTCCTTGCTTGAGATGCAGATACGGGCATTGGAGATTCGACAACGAGAAGACGAAGCCATGCGACGAGTGGAACACGAGCGTTACCTCCGAGCTTTGGACGCCAGATTGACACCGGCGGCGCCCTCGAATCATTTTCCCGAGAAAATGAACTTCAGTAAGTATAATGGTAAACTCGATCCCACTACTCTGTATTCATGGTTACATCAATTTGAAGCTTACTTTGCCGCAGTTAGGAAATCAGATATTGACAAAGTGATCTTAGCCAGTTGGTATTTGGAAGGTGAGGCCATTCCTTGGTGGACTCAGTGGGCCCATGCCCACACCAGATCAGGTATGGCAGCTTATGGGTGGGACGAGTTCGTCCGTGACCTTAAGCAGCGGTTTTTACCGCCCCACTACCTTGAGCGACTCGAAGACGAGTTCAGGGGTGCGCGTCAAAATGCGCAACCAGTCCTTCAGTTTGCCAATAGAATTTCGACCTTGTGTCTACAATTAGGCTTATCTGATGCGGACAAGAAAGGGCAGTTTTTGTATGGCCTGGACACGCACATCCAATGGGAGGTGCGTATGTTTAGACCAGCCACCTTTGAGGACGCACTCTCGCTTGCGCAGAGTGCAGAAATGAAACACAATGGTGGCAAGCCCAAGACTTCCCAGCCGGCTTCTCCCAAGGCTAACGCTTCGGGGGGCAAAAGCCAGAACCAGACGGGGTCTTCCCCAGGACAGAGCCCGGGAGCCTCTGGCTCCAAGAACTCGAACAATGCGTCTAAGCTTACTCCAGACCAGAAAGCGGAGGCACGCAAGACAGGTGGCAAGTTGAGTGCTGAGGAGCTTGCTCAGTACAGGATGTTACTTTTGTCACACAAAAGGACATACTTCTCGGGATTGTCCGAAGAAGCCTCCAAAGGCCGCCGCCGCCTCCACAGCTTCCGTGGTGAGCACAGCTCCCACACAGACCCCAGTGGCTACCCCTAGTTCTTCAACCCCCGGTGCTTCAGTTGGAGCAATTATTAGCCGGGAGCTCGAAGATAAGCAGAAGGGCGCCCATGACCAGGAGTATGAGCGCAACGAATTGCTCAAGTCCTTTGGCTACATAGGTGTCCAGAGAGTCGTTGTCTTGTTTGACAGCGGCAGCACGGAGGATGTGATCACGGAAGAGGCCGCTAGGCGTGCCCGTTTCGAGCTGACTCCGGTGGACAAACAAGTTGAGGGTTTTAGCACAGGTATGACAACGAGCGTCAAGTATGAAGCTCTAGGTGCTAAGTTAGTCATTCAGGGCATAGAGTTTGTGCGTGACTTTATGGTTGCCCCTCTTGTAGGAGCAGACATAATTTTGGGGATCCAGTGGTTTCACAAGTTTCTCCCTGATGTCAAGTGGGACAAGCACACGTTCCAGATTGATCGGAATGTGTCAAACACCCCTGTGACCATTAAGTGTGAGCCAGGTATTCCAAACTTTCCGCTCATAAGCCACTTGCAGGCTAAGCGAGCAGTCAGGAAAGGCGCACAGTGTGCGATGATTTACGTCCAGACAGCCCAGACGGTGGCCAGTGCTTCCGAGAAGTACTCGGTTCTCCATGAAAAGTTCCAGAAGATTTTTCTTCGGGACAGTCTCCCTCCCCAGCTTCCCCCGTCCAGACCGGAGGATCACAAGATTGACCTCCTCCGAGGCTCGGAACCCCCGAGCAAGTTTCCGTATCGCCTTTCTAAGGCAATGGAATCGGAGTTGGACCGCCAACTCCAAGAATTGTTGCAAGCTGGCTTCATCCGCCCCAGCGTGTCGCCGTTTGCAGCACCGATCTTATTTGTCAAGAAGAAAGATGGGTCTTCTCGGTTGTGTGTCGATTATCGTGCACTCAACAAGCTGACTATCAAGAGCAGATTCCCGATGCCTCGAATTGACTATATTCTCGAGAGGCTGAATGGAGCTAAGGTGTTCTCTAAATTGGATTTAAAGAGTGGGTACCACCAGGTTCGGATTGTTGAGGGGGACATCCCCAAGACAGCTTTCCGTACAGAACGGGCCCACTATGAATTTGTGGTCATGCCATTTGGTTTGACGAACGCCCCAGCTACATTTAACCGCATGATGATGCGTATTTTCCGGGAGTTGATTGGAGTGTGTGTGTTCATATTTTTGGACGACATACTCATATTTTCAGCTACAGTTGAGCAGCATGACATTGATGTGGAGAAAGTCCTTAGGTTGCTGGAAAGCAACGAGCTCTATGTCAATGAAAAGAAGTCAGAATTTTATCTGTTCCAGGTGCATTACTTGGGATATATAATCAATGCCGAAGGCATTCGACTTGATCCGGCTAAAGTGGCCGAGATTGTTAACTGGGAAGTACCTCAGACTGCTTATGACATCAGATCATTTGTGGGTATATGCCAGGCATATTCCACCCACATTGACAAGTTTTCTGATCTCTCGGCAGACCTCACCGATCTACTAAAGGGAGTGAAAACAAGGAGGCAAAAGATTCGAATGACTCCACGAGCGTTAGAGGCATTCCAGAACCTCAAGGTGGCTTTGTCAGAAGCGCCTTGTTTAGCCCTTGCCTCATGGGACGAACCATTTCAGGTGATCACCGATGCGAGTAACATCGCAATTGGAGGTGTATTACAACAGAATGGTCATCCAGTAGCTTACATGTCTCGTAAGTTACTGCCCGCCGAAAAGAATTACTCAGTCTATGATCGTGAACTCCTAGCAGTCATTCAGGCCTTGAAACATTGGAAACATTTCCTGTATGGCCGAGACTTCGAGGTTCGCACTGACCATCAGGCATTGCGCTGGATTCAGACGATGCCAAGTGCACAGTGGAGTGATCGACAGCACCGCTGGAGTCAGATATTCCTGCAGTTCGGTGGTATGATTGAGTACCTTCCAGGAAAGGCCAATCCAGTGGCCGATGCTTTGAGCAGGAAGGGACAAGTATCTACGATTCAAACCACTAGACTAGACCTTGTTGGTACAGGACTAGAAGACATGAAGCACACGTACGCGGATTCCGAGGAATTCGGTACACAGTGGGAACAGGCATTGGATGCCACAGGACCATGCCATTTTCTGATACGCGATGGTTGGCTTTACTACAAAGGCCGACTGTGTGTCATGAAATCATTCCGGGCAGCTCTTCTCCATGATGCCCATGACGCCATTACAGGTGGTCATAGGGGCATGAATTCGACTCTGGAGAAGTTAGAACGGCAATACTATTGGCCAAAGATGAGGCGTGATGTGTTTACTTATGTACAACGCTGTGACATTTGTCAAAAGGTGAAAGCTCCTCGTGGAAAGAAGATAGGGTTGTTACAGCCTTTGCCAATTCCTGAGGGTCCTTTCCAAGACATTTCGATGGACTTTGTCACAAATCTGCCTCCCAGTCCGAGTAAGCGTAATACACAGTGTTTGACTATTGTTGACAGGTTCAGCAAATTTGTGATGCTTATTCCTTGCAGGGCCAATGTGACCGCCGAGGGATGTTGCCCAGCTCTTCATTCGGCATTGGTACCCGATTGGTGGGATTCCTAGGACCATAGTGTCAGACCGAGATGCCAAGTTTACCAGTCATTTTTGGAGGGCATTGTTTGATAATTTTGGTACTAAGTTGAATTTTTCCAGTGCATTCCACCCACAGACAGATGGCCAGACAGAGATATACAACCAGTTGGCCTTTGATGTGCTGAAGTGTTATGTCCACGATCAGCAAGGTAAGTGGGAATCGTTTTTGCCTTTAGTTCAAGCTGTTCTGAATGACTCTTTTTCTTCAGCTATTGGCAGGACTCCATATGAGGCAGCGTTTGGAAGGCCTTTCCAGTCGTTGTTAACCAGGACTTCGTCTTCAGTACCGGAGGCGAACAGAGTGACGGAGTCTTACCAGGAGATTCTAGAGTCCGTTAAAGACAGATTGGCTAAAGCGCAAGAGGCCTACACTCGACAGGCCAATAAAGACCGAAGGGACATGAAGTTTTCGGAAGGAGATTGGGTATATCTTCGGATTATGAAGCAAAGATTAAAGCAGGTGGGCAAGCGATGCCCAAAGTTGTCTTTCAGGAGCTTCGGACCATTCCCTATCCGGAAAAAGATTAATGAGGTGTCTATGCAGTTAAAGCTACCTCCGAGTTGGACTATGCACGATGTATTTCATGTCAGTTGGTTAAAGCCATATGCAGGTCCACCCCCTTCAGAGGTCAAAGACGAAGCGGAACCAGACATCATTGATGAAGCTGAGGTAATGGTTCCAGAACAGATCCTTCTGCACCGTTTCAAGCATGGCTCAGGCCGAAGACTACGACAGTTCCTCACGAAGTTTCAAGACCGAGGAACTCATGAAGCGGTATTGCTCGACAAAGACTTTTTCGAAGATTATCCGGCTTTATTGACGGATTATTTGGAGGCTATGCAGCTTCCGTCAAGTTAAGCAGAAGGGGATGTCACGTGCATCCCGCACTTGGATGCCACGTAGACATTTCTGTACAGAAGGTGCAGGACCTGGGATGGTGAACTGGTCCCATGTGAGCCCAGTCCGGGACGAGTCAGCCAGGGATCCATCTCAGTCGTCCGAGGTCAGGTGTGCATTGTCCTGCACATGAGTCCAAGGTCAGGTGTGCATTGTCCTGCACATGAAGCAGTGCCAGTCCGCGCTGTGAGTCTCCCTCTGGAATGATGTCAGATGTGCTGTGTATCTGGTTTGCAACTGGATGCCAGGCCTCTGTAGGCATGTAGTTTGCATGTAGAGATGGGGCCAGCCCATAGGGCTACCCCAGGGCAAGGGCTGGAGGGGCAGTCGGCCAGCTCCAGAGCCTCTGGACAGGCAGCCGACAGAGGGTAAAACCCTAGAACAGCAGGCGGCCAGGTGTGGGGGGCAGTCCCACACCTCTGCGCAGCATGTCCAGCAGCCAGGGTGCTGCCCAGAGTCATGCGCAGGCTGGACAGGGTCTAAACAAGTGTGAAAACACTTTATTAAAGTGTGAACACAATTTAATGATGAAACTCAGTCGTGGGTGCTTCCTGAAACCAGCCGACTGCATGAAGGGAGGGGTATAAATACCCCAGCCCATAATCCCATTATTCATCTCATAATTCACCAAGAGCCTCAAGCATTCAAGGGCCAGGACAGCCAAGGGTTTGCTAAAGCTAAGGGGTGAAGGACTGAAGGTCAAGGGCAGGTTTTCCAGCCAAGAAAAGGTCAAGTACTTTGTATTTGTTTTCAGATTTACATCATTCAAATAAAGCAAATACACCATCCGTGGTGGGGGCCCTACAGAGGGTAATTGGGACCCAATACTGTGTCCTTCTCCATCTCCCCCTTCTCTCTCTATTTTCTGCACATCGTCTTTCAGTTTTGTGCGTTAATTCCGTCGCGAAAAGAGTGCTGTTTTCTGAGTTTTGAAGTACCGATCCTTCTCCGAAGCTTCCGCATATTACATCAAATGCCATTGTTGGCTGAAAATGTGCATGCACAACACATGCAACATGGGCTACTAAATCTGTCAAGTTTGATACATATCATGGGAAATATGATGCATCAAAGGCACTTGCTTTTATTGCTCAGTTTGATATTGCTTTTAGTGATGAGGATTTCACTCAGAAATCGATGTTCCGGCATCATGAAAGGTACTACTACAGCTCATTGGTAGCTTACTGAGAAGCTCTCACCAAATCCTGTTAGATCATGGGAAGAGTTCAAGGAGAGGTTCTCTCTCCATTTCTTGTCTCCCAATGCATTAAATGAGATAACAACGAAGTGGGATTGGGTGAAGTAGAATGAGAGGGAAGCGGTGAATGCATGTGCAAAAGTTTTGGAAAGTGCTTTTGGACGTGTCTCCATTTATGCCTGTCCCAGAGACGGAAAAAAAGAGAAGATTTCAATCAGGATTGCAACCCGTGTATAAAACAGGACGACAAATGTCTGTTGGTCACACCTTACAGCAACTAATCACAGCCACCACTGCCACCGAGCCATTGGAACTCAAGTTGAGTCAGTCCAATAAGGCTAAACCCTCATTCTAAGGCAAAGAGAGGGCTGTCCAAAACCTACAAAATAGTGAACAGCCACCTAGAAAGAACCAAAACCAGGATAAAAATGGTCCAAAGGCTGAAAATAGGCCTACCAAGAAGAGTCCCTTCCAAGTGAAAGACTATGGTCTCACTACAGAGCAGAAAAAGCAATATATGAGCGAGGCGAAATCCTTTACTTGTGGTAGCTGTCACCATTTGGCCACCCAATTGATCCACCCGTGCTTTCTCATCATGTATGTACATTGGACTGGTGTCCATGGCAGTTGTATATGCTGGGGATTGATGCCACTCATGTGATACTGTGGACTTGGCTTTCCGTTGGGACTTCTGCCTGTGTACATGCCTGGAAATGCTTGTTGGATTGGTGTTTCATTGGGTCTGGTACCTCGTGTACTTGCCTGGAGCACGTCTATTTTGGTATAGTCTCACTATTTTGGTATAGTCTCATGAACGGGGATTGGCCATACCAATGTTGCATTGCATAGCATCTTTATGTGCTTGCTTGCAATTGAAATTGCATGCTATTTTCATGCTTGCTTGACCAATGTGTAGTTCCGGGTAAGGGGACGCCCGCCCGTGAACCTTGCATATGAAACTGTATGCTAACATGGTTATGTGGCATGTGACAGGTGAAAAATATTGGTCATAAACCTAGTCTTAGGAATTAGCACTAATTTATAAGTGAGTGTGTACACACTTCATTAAGTTTTGGGCGACCAAATCTCACTTTTAAATTATGACCAACCCGGTGTTCACACACACTGATGTCCCGAGGTGGACAAAACCCAATGTCCACCGCCCAGACCTTATCCCCTTTGTACAAAGGGGGTAACCAGTTCCTTTGTACAAAGGAAGTAACCAGCCATGTGTCCGTTCTAGCTTGCACCACATAGCATCTACATGACACCTAGAGTGGACAACTCACCACCTCACTCTTCCCTCTCTCTAGAAGTAGGCGCCTCCTTCATGAGGCCTCTTGGGCTGTATTTTCGGCACTTTCTTCTTCCCAACTCCATATCCAAACTTGCTAGGGTGTTTCCCAAGCTTCCAAGTGTGTTTCCGGGTGCAATTCACTCTCCTACACACTCCCAATGACTGAAATTCAGTAAAACAGCTCTCTTTCTTGTTGTAATTTCTGGTCTTTTGTTGAAAACCCTAATTTCAGCCTTCCTTTCTCAAGCTGAACCATAGGGGAAGCTTTCCCAAGGTTCCCTTCATCCTCTTGAAGACTTTTATCGTAAAGGATTGCGACAAAACAAAGATTTCAACACGCCAAGCACTTCCATCACGAAGACTTCCGCTATCATCGACTCTACTTACAATTGGTAAGCTTTTATGCTTAAATATGGAAGCAAGTAGCAGGAGGGAGGAACCGGATTACAAGATCACATACCCTGTGTAGTGTTCTATTGTCCTAAGTGCTCTCTTGCAGATTGTTGCTACCATGTGTTGGTGGGTGGAACAATAGAGAACAGATGGTAGGGAACAGATGGTAGGGAACATGGGCACTTGAGAGGGTAGCGTGAGTTGCAAGTTTACACTGACAACCACATTGTTTGCAATACTGTGTTCATACGCATTGGTATGGAAATCTGGTCAGAAATGCCCATGACACTATGTACTTGATTCTCCCAAGATCAATATACTTTATTTGAGGGAGGCCGTTCCGTCTCATTGTGCGTCTCTTGCCAATTCAGCAAATTACTTCTTGTATTGAGCATGTTGTCCATTAAATCTTGGTGTATTTAAGTGTGTTGACTAGCATGTGTTCAACCAAGTTACAGTAGCACTGAGCATATTGCAAATGCATGCCCAAACAAGAAGAAGCATGATAATGTGAATGATCAAAGCCCAATGTGCATATGGTTCCCAATGTGCAGGCAATGCTTCACATGATAGCAAAAATAGGGTTACATGTAAAGCTTGGGGTCAAATGTCCGCTTTGTTCATGTTTGATGATTGTGTGGCTGAAAACTTCATATCTACATAGATGGCAACTGCTTTGGGTATTGAAGTCGGGGACATTGGGTCCTCAAATTGAATCAGAGACTACCTTTGTTGGTACAGAAGTACATGTTATGTCTATTATTGGCAAGTTGCACACACACATTCAAGGCTACGTGGATCATGAAAACTTTCTTGTAATGCCTTTGAATGGTTGTGATGTATTGCTTGGAAAGCCTTGGCACACGTGCATTGATCCATGCAAGGCTTACAAGACCAACAGAATCACCTTCATGCATAAAGGCTGAGAGCATGTGATTGATGCTAGTGAAGAGGGTGATATTATCCCCATTGTATCTCATGTACAAATTAAGAAAGTAATGAAAAAGAGTGTTTTTGCATACTTGATTTTTGTACGGGATCATGTTGAAGAAAATAATGTGCATGTAAATAGTCTTAGTAATGATAGGCTCAAATTTTTGTAAGAGTACAATGATTGTTTTGCTGATGAGTTGCCATCCGTATGACCAAAAGATCATCGTATTGATCTTGAGTCGGGTAGCTCACCACCTAATAGACCAGCCCATCGTGTGAGTGCATCCCAAAGAGAAGCAAGTAAATGAGCTTCTTGAGAAGGGTTTGGTTCAACCAAGCTCTTCCCCATATTGTCCTCCCATCCTCTTGGTTCAAAAAAAGGATGGATCTTTTTGTATGCGTGTGGATTATAGAGTTTCTTCTTTTTTTCATGAATACGAGCCTGAGAGTATGGATAATATCACCCCATATACTGCTAATGCACTGAGACTCAAAAATCTAGACACTCTCAATAGCCTCCATGTATCTTGCTCTCCAAATCTACCATGCTATACTACTGGCAACAATCTCCCAATTGGTGTCAATCCTCTATCTCGGGGGTGTATAATGTGAGTGAATGACATCCTACTGGGCAATACCTCTATGAATGAAAATAGCAGTGTCTGTATCACTGCCCTCGTAGAAAAGTTGCAGACTAGACTAGGAAAGCCAAGCAACAGTCCCCCAAGTAACATACATGGCGCGGCCACTCAATTTTCCCATAAGTTGGGCTATAGAACCCCAAATACGATGTGGAGTGCTGCACCCCCATAAACAATGTTTGTACAGCCTTAGAATCTGCCAAACATCTCAGACAGGTAGATGCTATACCGAAAACCGATCTCCACTAATTGGTGGAGAGACCACCATGTAAAAATAACCAAAAGAAATGAGAGATTTGGCTTCTTCTGTATGAGTGCCAAAGCCTATGCCAATATTTGCATTGTATCACTGGAGTGATGTCATAGCTCTCCCAATGAGTAGGGATCCTATGCATTTGTCGAGTGATGAGAAGCCTGGCATTCCGGACCATGAAACTAAAAAAAGGAAGGCTTTTCAATGGATCGGAGGCATCAATCCACTCCCACTCACCAGGATCCCACTAAAGATATCTGATAGGACTGCCACCATAAAACCACAAACACCAAGAGCCATGAGTCACTATCTGAGGAGAAGGATCAATGAACCAGTGCTTCCCCGAGCGACCAACAATCCTCACTGAACTAAGCCTCGTATCTGGGACGATCCCCTCCATGCTACATCTCCTCAATCTCCATCCAGATATGATAGAATAGATGATGCAATCTGTAGGCATCTCCATGCTACATCTCCTCAATCTCCATCCAAGCATGATAGAATAGATGATGCAATCTATAGCCTCCTGACCCGGGAGAGAAATAACCTACACGTCTATCCTAGAAAAAACTCCTAGCCATCTCGAATGATAATCTCCGTGAAAGGTCCCAAAGAGCCACTCATGTGGTATAGCTTTATCAATCTGATCAATATGTATGTGAGAGTCCCTAAGATGCGGAATGGATACAGCTCTCCGATCCACCAAAAGACTCTTAAAGGTCTTCCAAGCAAGAACTGTATATGTACATCTCTCCCATCCTGACCACTGCATATAACAAGATGCACCAAGTGGCCAACCGACCTCGTCCCTAATGAACTCATTCCACATAATAGGTTGTTGGTCAGCCTCATCCAAAGACCTAGGAAGCCTCCGTCGCATGAATGGTCTCATGCTTCTTCGTGCTCTGACAATGGCTACAATAAGAGGGAAAGATAGTGCAATGATATCTGCCCCCGTGAACAAAAACCATGTGGTGGGCAACCAATCTCTCCCAACACAGGGTGTACATCCGAAAATCTGAGATAAGAAAAAATCCTTTCAAGGCTCAGTGCTTGGTAGGAAACCTCTAACCACAAGTTTTCAAAGCAACGCCCTGCACTTAACATCCGGATCAATAATATTCAGCCCCTCCTGTCGTTTGGGCTGAATAATTGTGAGCCAAGCTACCCTGGCACATGTTCAGGGTGTAATATGCGGAAGCTTCGGAGAAGGATCGGTACTTCAAAACTCAGAAAACAGCACTCTTTTCGCGACGGAATTAACGCACAAAACTGAAAGACGATGTGCAGAAAATAGAGAGAGAAGGGGGAGATGGAGAAGGACACAGTATTGGGTCCCAATTACCCTCTGTAGGGCCCCCACCACGGATGGTGTATTTGCTTTATTAGAATGATGTAAATCTGAAACAAATACAAAGTACTTGACCTTTTCTTGGCTGGAAAACCTGCCCTTGACCTTCAGTCCTTCACCCCTTAGCTTTAGCAAACCCTTGGCTGTCCTGGCCCTTGAATGCTTGAGGCTCTTGGTGAATTATGAGATGGATGAAATGAATTATGACTTGGGCTTTTATACCCCTCCTATCATCCAGTCGGCCTGCTCATAACAGCCCCACGACTGAGTCTTGTAATAAAATGTGTTCACACTTTAATAAAGTGTTTTCTCACTGGTTTAGCCCCTGTCCAGCCTGCGCATGACCCTGGGACAGCACCCTGGCTGCTGGGCATTCAACGCAGAGGTGTGGGGACTGCCCCTACACCTGGCCGCCTTCTGTTCTAGGGTCTTTACCCTCTGTCGGCTGCCTGTCCAGAGGCTCTGGAGCTGGCCGACTGCCCCTCCAGCCCTTGCCTTGGCTGGTGGGCAAAGTCTTGGGCCCTCCTGGCCCCTTGGGGGTGGTTCTACACCTCCCCCATGCCCATCTAAGTATGCACATGCAAACCCTTGTCCTGGGGTAGCCCTATGGGCTGACCCCATCTCTACATGCAAACTACATGCCTACAGATGCCTGGCATCCAGTTGCAAACCAGATACTCAGCACATCTGACATCATTCCAGAGGGAGACTCACAGCGCGGACTGGCACTGCTTCATGTGCAGGACAATGCACACCTGACCTTGGACTCATGTGCAGGACAATGCACACCTGACCTCGGACGACTGAGATGGATCCCTGGCTGACTCGTCCCGGACTGGGCTCACATGGGACCAGTTCACCATCCCAGGTCCTGCACCTACTGTACAGAATGTCCACGTGGCATCCAAGTGCGGGATGCACGTGACATCCCCTTCTACTTAACTTGACGGAAGCTGCATAGCCTCCAAATAATCCGTCAATAAAGCCGGATAGTCTTCGAAGAATTCCTTGTCGAGCCATACCGCTTCATGAGTTCCTCGGTCTTGAAACTTCGTGAGGAACTGTCGTAGTCTTCGGCCTGAGCCATGCTTGAAACGGTGCAGAAGGATCTGTTCTGGAACCATTACCTCAGCTTCATCAATGATGTCTGGTTCCGCTTCGTCTTTGACCTCTGAAGGGGGTGGACCTGCATATGGCTTTAACCAACTGACATGAAATACATCGTGCATAGTCCAACTCGGAGGTAGCTTTAACTGCATAGACACCTCATTAATCTTTTTCCGGATGGGGAATGGTCCGAAGCTCCTGAAAGACAACTTTGGGCATCGCTTGCCCACCTGCTTTAATCTTTGCTTCATAATCCGAAGATATACCCAATCTCCTTCCGAAAACTTCATGTCCCTTCGGTCTTTATTGGCCTGTCGAGTGTAGGCCTCTTGCGCTTTAGCCAATCTGTCTTTGACGGACTCTAGTATCTCCTGGTAAGACTCCGTCACTCTGTTCGCCTCCGGTACTGAAGACGACGTCCTGGTTAACAACGACTGGAAAGGCCTTCCAAACGCTGCCTCATATGGAGTCCTGCCAATAGCTGAAGAAAAAGAGTCATTCAGAACAGCTTGAACTAAAGGCAAAAACGATTCCCACTTACCTTGCTGATCGTGGACATAACACTTCAGCACATCAAAGGCCAACTGGTTGTATATCTCTGTCTGGCCATCTGTCTGTGGGTGGAATGCACTGGAAAAATTCAACTTAGTACCAAAATTATCAAACAATGCCCTCCAAAAATGACTGGTGAACTTGGCATCTCGGTCTGACACTATGGTCCTAGGAATCCCACCAATCGGGTACCAATGCCGAATGAATAGCTGGGCAACATCCTCGGCGGTTACATTGGCCCTGCAAGGAATAAGCATCACAAATTTGCTGAACCTGTCAACAATAGTCAAACACTGTGTATTACGCTTACTCGGACTGGGAGGCAGATTTGTGACAAAGTCCATCGAAATGTCTTGGAAAGGACCCTCAGGAATTGGCAAAGGCTGTAACAACCCTATCTTCTTTCCACGAGGAGCTTTCACCTTTTGACAAATGTCACAGCGTTGTACATAAGTAAACACATCACGCCTCATCTTTGGCCAATAGTATTGCCGTTCTAACTTCTCCAGAGTCGAATTCATGCCCCTATGACCACCTGTAATGGCGTCATGGGCATCATGGAGAAGAGTTGCCCGGAATGATTTCATGACACACAGTCGGCCTTTGTAGTAAAGCCAACCATCGCGTATCAGATAATGGCATGGTCCTGTGGCATCCAATGCCTGTTCCCACTGTGTACCGAATTCCTCAGAATCCGAGTACGTGTGCTTCATGTCTTCTAGTCCTGTACCAACAAGGTCCAGTCTAGTGGTCTGAATCGCCGATACTTGTCCCTTCCTGCTCAAAGCATCGGCCACTGGATTGGCCTTTCCTGGAAGGTACTCAATCATACCACCGAACTGCTGGAATATCTGACTCCAGCGGTGCTGTCGATCACTCCACTGTGCACTTGGCATCGTCTGAATCCAGCGCAATGCCTGATGGTCAGTGCGAACCTCGAAGTCACGGCCATACAAGAAATGTTTCCAATGTTTCAAGGCCTGAATGATTGCTAGGAGTTCACGATCATAGACTGAGTAATTCTTTTCGGCGGGCAGTAACTTACGAGACATGTAAGCTACTGGATGACCATTCTGTTGCAATACACCTCCAATTGCGATGTTACTCGCATCGGTGATCACCTGAAATGGTTCGTCCCACGAGGCAAGGGCTAAACAAGGCGCTTCCGACAAAGCCACCTTGAGGTTCTGGAATGCCTCCAACGCTCGTGGAGTCATTCGAATCTTTTGCCTCCTTGTTTTCACTCCCTTTAGCAGATCGGTGAGGTCTGCCGAGAGATCGGAAAACTTGTCAATGTGGGTGGAATATGCCTGGCATATACCCACAAATGATCTAATGTCATAAGCAGTCTGAGGTACTTCCCAGTTAACAATCTCGGCCACTTTAGCCGGATCAAGTCGAATGCCTTCGGCACTGATTATATATCCCAAGTAATGTACCTGGAACAGATAAAATTCTGACTTCTTTTCATTGACATAGAGCTCGTTGCTTTCCAGCAACCTAAGGACTTTCTCCACATCAATGTCATGCTGCTCAACTGTAGCTGAAAATATGAGTATGTCGTCCAAAAATATGAACACACACTCCAATCAACTCCCGGAAAATACGCATCATCATGCGGTTAAATGTAGCTGGGGCGTTCGTCAAACCAAATGGCATGACCACAAATTCATAGTGGGCCCGTTCTGTACGGAAAGCTGTCTTGGGGATGTCCCCCTCAACAATCCGAACCTGGTGGTACCCACTCTTTAAATCCAATTTAGAGAACACCTTAGCTCCATTTAGCCTCTCGAGAATATAGTCAATTCGAGGCATCGGGAATCTGCTCTTGATAGTCAGCTTGTTGAGTGCACGATAATCGACACACAACCGAGAAGACCCATCTTTCTTCTTGACAAATAAGATCGGTGCTGCAAACGGCGACACGCTGGGGCGGATGAAGCCAGCTTGCAACAATTCTTGGAGTTGGCGGTCCAACTCCGATTCCATTGCCTTAGAAAGGCGATACGGAAACTTGCTCGGGGGTTCCGAGCCTGGGAGGAGATCAATTTTGTGATCCTCCGGTCTGGACGGGGGAAGCTGGGGAGGGAGACTGTCCCGAAGAAAAATCTTCTGGAACTTATCATGGAGAACCGAGTACTTCTCGGAAGCACTGGCCACCGTCTGGGCTGTCTGGATGTAAATCATCGCACACTGTGCGCCTTTCCTGACTGCTCGCTTAGCCTGCAAGTGGCTTATGAGCGGAAAGTTTGGAATACCTGGCTCACACTTAATGGTCACAGGGGTGTTTGACACATTCCGATCAATCTGGAACGTGTGCTTGTCCCACTTGACATCAGGAAGAAACTTGTGAAACCACTGGATACCCAAAATTATGTCTGCTCCTACAAGAGGGGCAACCATAAAGTCACGCACAAACTCTATGCCCTGAATGACTAACTTAGCACCTAGAGCTTCATACTTGACGCTCGTAGTCATACCTGTGCTAAAACCCTCAACTTGTTTGTCCACCGGAGTGAGCTCGAAACGGGCACGCCTAGCGGCCTCTTCCGTGATCACATCCTCCGTACTGCCGCTGTCAAACAAGACAACGACTCTCTGGCCACCTATGTAGCCAAAGGACTTGAGCAATTCGTTGCGCTCATACTCCTGGTCATGGGCGCCCTTCTGCTTATCTTCGAGCTCCCGGCTAATAATTGCTCCAACTGAAGCACCGGGGGTTGAAGAACTAGGGGTAGCCACTGGGGTCTGTGTGGGAGCTGTGCTCACCACGGAAGCTGTGGAGGCGGCGGCGGGCTTTGGAGGCTTCTTCGGACAATCCCGAGAAGTATGTCCTTTTGTGTGACAAAAGTAACATCTACCCTCCTTCCTGTACTGAGCAAGCTCCTCAGCACTCAACTTGCCACCTGTCTTGCCTGCCTCTGCTTTCTGGTCTGGAGTAAGCTTAGACGCATTGTTCGAGTTCTTGGAGCCAGAGGCTCCCGGGCTCTGTCCTGGGGAAGACCCCGTCTGGTTCTGGCTTTTGCCCCCCGAAGCGTTAACCTTGGGAGAAGCCGGCTGGGAAGTCTTGGGCTTGCCACCATTGTGTTTCATTTCTGCACTCTGCGCAAGCGAGAGTGCGTCCTCAAAGGTGGCTGGTCTAAACATACGCACCTCCCATTGGATATGCGTGTCCAGGCCATACAAAAACTGCCCTTTCTTGTCCGCATCAGATAAGCCTAATTGTAGACACAAGGTCGAAATTCTATTGGCAAACTGAAGGACTGGTTGCGCATTCTGACGCGCACCCCTGAACTCGTCTTCGAGTCGCTCAAGGTAGTGGGGCGGTAAAAACCGCTGCTTAAGGTCACGGACGAACTCGTCCCACCCATAAGCTGCCATACCTGATCTGGTGTGGGCATGAGCCCACTGAGTCCACCAAGGAATGGCCTCACCTTCCAAATACCAACTGGCTAAGATCACTTTGTCAATATCTGATTTCCTAACTGCGGCAAAGTAAGCTTCAAATTGATGTAACCATGAATACAGAGTAGTGGGATCGAGTTTACCATTATACTTACTGAAATTCATTTTCTCGGGAAAATGATTCGAGGGCGCCGCCGGTGTCAATCTGGCGTCCAAAGCTCGGAGGTAACGCTCGTGTTCCACTCGTCGCATGGCTTCGTCTTCTCGTTGTCGAATCTCCAATGCCCGTATCTGCATCTCAAGCAAGGAGCTTGACTGCTGCTGTGACCCCTCGAGAGGGTCCCTGTGACGAGGATCTGGTATCTAGGGTACGGAAGGAGAGGGAGGAGGAGATGGAAAACGCGACGCTGGAGAGCGAGAACGCTCCTCCAGAGCCAAAATCCGCGCCTTCTGCTCGTCCAACTTGGTTGTCTGGTCTGCGATTGCTCGCATCATCTGCTGGAACATGTCTTGTACACTCAAGCCGGGTGCCCTAGCTGGGCTGCCTGGTGCACTCTGGTCCCATGGTTCTGGTTCTCTCTCGTCGCCAAAGCTCGCCATAGCGGGAATATGCAGTTCCTTTCCGGAACGCAATCTGACCATCCACTATCTGTGTGGGAGACTTCCGGAGGCTTCCGGAGGCTAAAAACCAACCGTCCTTCGAGGGACAGGAGTCACTCCGAAAAGGGTAGTCCACCGGCGTCTAAAAACCAACCACACGAGCGAAAAAAATTTCTGGTTTTCTTTGCTGAATCTTCGTCCTTGAAGTAGGCTCTGATACCACTGTAATATGCGGAAGCTTCGGAGAAGGATCGGTACTTCAAAACTCAGAAAACAGCACTCTTTTCGCGACGGAATTAACGCACAAAACTGAAAGACGATGTGCAGAAAATAGAGAGAGAAGGGGGAGATGGAGAAGGACACAGTATTGGGTCCCAATTACCCTCTGTAGGGCCCCCACCACGGATGGTGTATTTGCTTTATTAGAATGATGTAAATCTGAAACAAATACAAAGTACTTGACCTTTTCTTGGCTGGAAAACCTGCCCTTGACCTTCAGTCCTTCACCCCTTAGCTTTAGCAAACCCTTGGCTGTCCTGGCCCTTGAATGCTTGAGGCTCTTGGTGAATTATGAGATGGATGAAATGAATTATGACTTGGGCTTTTATACCCCTCCTATCATCCAGTCGGCCTGCTCATAACAGCCCCACGACTGAGTCTTGTAATAAAATGTGTTCACACTTTAATAAAGTGTTTTCTCACTGGTTTAGCCCCTGTCCAGCCTGCGCATGACCCGGGGACAGCACCCTGGCTGCTGGGCATTCAACGCAGAGGTGTGGGGACTGCCCCTACACCTGGCCGCCTTCTGTTCTAGGGTCTTTACCCTCTGTCGGCTGCCTGTCCAGAGGCTCTGGAGCTGGCCGACTGCCCCTCCAGCCCTTGCCTTGGCTGGTGGGCAAAGTCTTGGGCCCTCCTGGCCCCTTGGGGGTGGTTCTACACCTCCCCCATGCCCATCTAAGTATGCACATGCAAACCCTTGTCCTGGGGTAGCCCTATGGGCTGACCCCATCTCTACATGCAAACTACATGCCTACAGATGCCTGGCATCCAGTTGCAAACCAGATACTCAGCACATCTGACATCATTCCAGAGGGAGACTCACAGCGCGGACTGGCACTGCTTCATGTGCAGGACAATGCACACCTGACCTTGGACTCATGTGCAGGACAATGCACACCTGACCTCGGACGACTGAGATGGATCCCTGGCTGACTCGTCCCGGACTGGGCTCACATGGGACCAGTTCACCATCCCAGGTCCTGCACCTACTGTACAGAATGTCCACGTGGCATCCAAGTGCGGGATGCACGTGACACAGGGGTGCCGTCCAAACCTGACCAAAGAAAATTGCAAATCAACCTCTGCAACTGACCAATGCACGCACGAGAAAAGCACCAACAAGAGGCAATAAACCAAGCCGAGGCAAGCAATACCTGATTAGCCACCAATGCTCTCGAGGCTAAATCCAATCTCCTAGAGCTCCAACGAAGAAGCTTCTTTCGAATACTCATAAGTACTGGAGCAAACTACTCTGTAGGAGAAATATCAACCCCAACCTGGCATCCCAAATATCTAGCAATGCATCCTCTACTGATCCAAGTAAAACCAAGCTCTGCACCCCAAGCAACTCTTGGTGAGTAGCTAATCCAAAAACCAACAGATTTGTGCCAATTAATGAAGGCCCCTACTAATTAATGAGGGCCCCTACTGCCAAACAAAACTCTTCCAGTGACACACAAAAGGAACATAAACATATGTGTGAGGCCTCCAAGAACATGGATGTAACATCAGCTAACTCAGAGTCAACCAGCTCCTCCTGACTACGAAGTGGCAACCTCAATCCAGAAATACCAGCATTGGAGCGGAAGAAGATACTCATGGCCTCTGCAACTATGATATATAATAATGGGGCTAAAGGGCATCCCTGTCATACTGAGCGAGAGATCTCAAACCACTCACCTCTATCACCGCAAGCGAGCACACTACTCTAGGCATCACAATACATGCATGAAACTCCCCTGATCCATCTTTGAGAGAAACCCATATGGCTAAGAGTACCCTCAAGGAAGTCCCAATCCACTCTATCATAAGCCTTCTCAAAATCCAAAAGCGGAATGGCTAAAGGCTTTGGCCCATTCCACGGCCTCCCAAAACAAGAAAATGTTATCAAAGATGCTCCTTCCGTGTAAGAATCCAGTCTAAGTATCATGATGACATCCTGCAAAATTGGTTGCAATCTAATGCTCATTGCCTTAGCAAGAATCTTATATACAGTCCCAAGTAAGGTGATAGGTCCCCACTCTTAGGGATAAGGAAGATAAGCCCCTCAGTGACAGAAGCAGGCATAGAACATGTGTCCCACATCTCCTGGAGAGCCGATGTGATCTCTGCTCCAATCTCGTCCCAAAAAGTAATGAAAAAACAAGGGAGAGACCATCCTCCCCTAGACACTTACCATGAGGTAAGGCATGAAGAGCATGACTGAACTCCTGCATAGAAAAAGGGGCATCCAGAACAGCACACATCTCCTCAGTAATCAAATGTGGCACTGCATTCCAAACCTTTCTATGTGCCCTATGTCTCAAGTCAAAGTGAGACTCAACGTTGAGAAGTTGGCAATAGAAATCAGTAGCAATCTGTCTAACCATAAGAGGATCTCAATGAAGAGTGCCATGTGAATCTCATAGCTGCCTGACACTATCTCTAGCATGAGATGGGCCGTGAGTAGCAAAGAAGTGCTTGTTGCATCTGCCACCCATTTGGGTCCAAAAGGATTCTTGAGCATGGTAGCACTACTCCGCACGCTGCTCAAGAGAGTGATGAAGCTCTACCCTAACACTACACAAAGAGTCTCCAACCCAATGAGCATGAGGATGTTTCTCGTGCTCTCACTATAAGGCAGCTAGTCTACGTCTAAAAGTCCTTGGCCTCTTGCCTCTTAGAAAAGGCACACATGTGATAAAAGTTGCTAATATCACAAAGAGCAGAGGCCAGGCGCCTACGAGAAATCATGAGATCATCTTAGCCCTGCTGCCCCTCTTCATAAATGAAAAGAAGAGTGTGTTCTTGTCACAGATACATTACCTTGGGCATATTGTGTCCAAAGATGGAGTGCGAATGGATCCTGCAAACCGCTACCTCTGTTGGCATTGATATCTCTCCCGAGCAGCAGCTCACTCTGCTGCTTCTGAGTATTCGGAAGAAGCTTTTATACTCGAGCTCGACGAGGCTATCCCTAGCAGGGAGAATGGTGGTGGCGAACCAGGTACTGCTTGCCACCATGTGGTACATCACTTCGTGCTGGGCTTTTTCTAGGGCATGTCTTGGCCAGGTACAGCGTTTGATTAGGAACTTCTTGTGGGTCGGAAGTGATGGGAGGCCAGCCAAGGCCAAGGTGGCCTGAAGAGTGATCATTCAGCCACGTAGCAGAGGGGGGCTTGGCTTCATAGATCCCGCTATACAGAGTCATGCCCTGCCGGGCAAGTTGATTGTCAGAGGACTCCTACCCGGCGGTGAGCCTTGGAAGGATTTCCTCTTGGCCCGGACTTCAACCCGCACTCCAAGCTTTGGAGGCCCATGGCCACAAAGTACTAGATGGATCTTCACAGAGATGTGTGCCCGAGGTTTTAGCCCTACCTTTGAGGACAGATTCGCAGCCAGTCTACTTCGTGCTTGGGATCATCTTAGGCTAGCCCTCAAACAGATTGTTCCAATGGCCTCAGAGGAGCAACTTCAACAGCCTTTGGTCTGGAACCCCCTAATCCGTTTACCCAGTGGCCATTGTTAGGGGCCCGACCGCATATATCTTGGGGTGCCTTGAGCATGGGACCAGCCAGGTCTCTCGAAGATTGGATTGCACATAGGCAGTTACCTCAGGAGGAGCAGGAGAGAGGCCTGACAGGGATCCAGGGTAGAGACAGGCTCAGCATCGACATTGACTCAGCTATTTCTCAGGAGTGGCTGAGTCCTATTTCCGACCCGACCCCCCCGACATGGCTGTGTGTGTTTACCACACACGATATCCTTGTGGCGGTTCATGGAGCAGATGAGGACAGTGGTCTGCTCACTTTTTCTATTGGATATCATGGCAGACTAGAGAGATCAAAGCACCCCTTGGAGGATTCCAGAGGTTGCACCTTGCAGAGGGTGAGGGTGATTGGTTTTCACGCACAGGTGTCAGGAATGGCACATAGATCCAGCACCGGCCAAGGTGGCCAAGGAGAGACTATGGCGGCTGTGGATTTGGGAGAGCCAACCCCTTACACGACTGCAGTGGGACCTTGGAGAGTGGACTTGGCATGATCCCGCAGCTTGGGAGGAGACTCTGGATGCCCCCTTCTTTGCATATACAGTGGCTTGGCCGCAGGATCCAGATGTCCTAGATAGATGGCACGCCGTCAGCAGCCGCACACCGGCAGTCTCAGGGCCTATCACAGCGCTTCCTTTCAGATTTTTGGAAGAGGCTTTGGGACAGCTATCGGCCGAGGAAGATCACTCTCTTTCTTAGGCTCATGGCACACACGAGTTTGGCAGGCAGTACTTGGCTGGCAGTCACAACCCCACCGACAGGTGATTGGCAACCAGGCTCATGACAGAGATGGGATATTTGCAATAGTATAGCAGCCTGGCACATCTGGCGTGCTAGATGCAGCGAGGCCATCGAGGGTACCCACACTCCGCCGGTTGAGACCATCAAGAGCATATGGCTCAACATCATTCACACCCTCCGTGGTCAGTGGGGGAAGCTGCAGGGAGGTTCCGACCGCATGCGGAAGCGGCAGGAAGCCTTCCTGAGACTTTGGAGGCCTGGACCTTTCCTCACAGATAGAGGCGGTGACCCCATTTGGCATTACAGACCACCTGTATGGTTGTTTCCCCCCTCCCCATGTATGAGATAGCCTTCTCCTCACAGAGCAGCCAGCTGGAGGAGAAGCATCTCTTCCCCTTTGATTATATGTTCCCTGCCCTTATATGAGGCAAGTCTGTATCTAGCCCTTCGTGTTTGTACTTGGCCTTTCTAGCTGTTTTCTCTTTAACTAATTGAAGGATCTTTTTCCCAGAAAAAAAAAAGGGGTTAGCTGGGGGAAGTTTTGCCTCTTTTGACTGAGCCAATCAGCTAGTCCAAATTTTGAGAGAAAAGGTCGGTCTCTTCTAAGTTTCTAAGGGGACCACTGTACAATACTTGGGCTGTTATGTGAGGCGGGGAGATGTATCATTGGAACAGCAAACTGTACCTCTTCTTCTTGCGAGCATTTGCAAGAAGGTCGTGTACTGGAGTAGCAGATCCAAAGTTTCAATCCTTGGTTCCACCCAAACATGTTCACAGGTTGGTGAGTACAAAAAGAAAGAGTGTCATCAAGTCAAAGCTGACTAAAGATAACATGTACCTGTTGACCCTTTGCAGAGACTTTAAATGGGGAGAGAGCAGAGGGTGATAAGTTGAGAGACTTCAACCTCTCCTGTATACCCATCTCAACCTGTTGCATTACTTTTTCTGGATCTATGAACTCCTCAGAAGGAGCTCCACCAACCTTGACACTATCAGCATTATTATCCTGCATGTGGCCACAAAATAACTCTTTATTGTTCAATTTTTTCACCTTTGAAGCACAATAGAGAAAAGTAAACAATCTCTTACCATAGGACCAGCCTCACTTGTTGCAAGCTCTGACAACCCTGCAGATGCAATATAAAAAGCAGATCCAAATGCCATCAGGAATGCTGAATTCCGTAACAGACGTGTGTTTCTGGCCTCCTCAGAACCTGAAGTGCTAACGAATGGAACATGTGGCCCTGCAGGTTACACCACTTCGCTCTGTCAAACTTGCATCATATGCAGGTCCCAGCATTCGGAAAAAAAAAACCAAATTTTAAATTAAAAAAATGGAACTAGCAAAGATAAGGTAATTATTGGAATCTCCTTGTTCAGAACTTTTATCTATACCCATATTGAATGGGTTGCATGAAGTCAGTACATGTATCTTAGGAGGTTCTAGAGTCATCTTAGCAGTATCTACATTGAGTAGTCTTCTAGGGTTCCTTGTGTTGGAAATCAAGGTCTTACCTGTGCATGTGAACCATCTCTTAAGAGGGGTCACTTATGTGGAGTATGTGTGTGAAACACCTCTTAGAGGGGTCACAATAATACCTAGATATTTGTGTGTGATGCGACATAAGCAATGATGTTAGGAGAAGAACCTTTGTACTTCCATTGAAATAAACACAACTATCCCATCATTGACTCGTGCAAGTCTCTCTCTCTAGAGTGTATTCTAACCCTCTCTTTAAGATTTCATTGTCTATGCTTTAGCTTCAGCCATGTTTGTTTATCAACCTCCATAGCCTGCACCTCAAGCTCCACTATATCCAACATGGCATCAAAGCATGGTTCTATCCTCCCAATGTTGCCCGCCATTGCATTCTCTTGCAACCCTCGACATCTAATGTGCATTAAACCCTAATTCATTGAGGAGACAAAGCTTTCCACAAAGGAAGAAAACTATTGTAATGATAAATGGGCTTTTTAAAAGTCCAAGTTTGTGTTGTTTTCAATTGTGTTGTGTGTTGTTCTATATTGTGAGTCTGTGACCTGATCCTATGTGTACTCTACCCTTTGGATCCCATAACTAGCCTACGAAACTAGACTCATGGGATATATCCTTGACCAAGAAAACCGGCATGCGAAACCATGAGGCCAGATTTATCCTAGACACACTGTAAGGGATGTGGCACGGGTACTTAGCTTATCTTCAAGTTGCATGCTTTTGATTAGTACTGCCATCTTGTCCTCGTCATCTGGAGAACACTTCAAACTTGATAATTATTGAACAAGAGAATTAAATTTGGAGAGATGATCACTTAGCTCTTCATTGTCTTGCATTTTCAGCTCATAAAACTTCAATTTCAGAAAAACTTTGGAATTAGTGACCTTGTTACCAAAGATGCTCTCCAATCGATGCCAGATCTCCTTAGCCGTGGATGTAAAGTCGACGTGATGAATGAGAGAGTCTACCAAGCAGAGACTAATGAGGGCAATGGCTTTTGCATTTTGCTGCTTCCAAATTTTTCTTTGTGGCTGATCAAGTGCATCAAATGTGTCGTTCTCAACAACTTCCCAGACTTCTTCACGCATGAGTAGTAGCTGCATCTTGGTTTGCCATGTGGGAAAGCCTTCCCCCTTGAACTAATCTATGAACAATGTACTAGAAGATAGCGAAGTCATGACTCAAATCTGAACTGAAAAACTTTAGCTCAAAAACTTGAAGGTGCAGCAGATGGGTAGGGAGTTTTTAGCTTCATGTGAAAGCCCCCCTATTTGTGGTGAAGTGTGAAGCCAATAAGTAAGAACCTTATCCCAAATAAATGAAAGACCTACGCCTCATCCTGTGGGAGTTGCGATTGGTGGGCGGCGGCAGAATGGCCCAGCAGAAGTCAGCTAAGCCCGCTCTGCTGAGAGATGCAAGTACCTGGCTGTTAGCACAACCGCAGAGCAGCACAGGGAAGAAGAGCGCGCATGGGAGACGACGCCTTAGCTGGTTGGGCGGGCGGAGAGATTGCACGCAAGGACATCTGTGGCGGGTCTTTGCTCAGTGGCGCCACCTGTTGTGTAGAAGCTGCGCTTCATATGCTCAACAGCAGACTGTGGGAGCTACGTTTAGCAGAAGCTGAGATAGACTGTGGGGGCTTCGTTCAGCAGAAGCTGAGATCTCCTCTTGCTGACTGTGGGGGTTGTGTTCAGAACCTTCTTCTCATAAGACTGTGGGGGCTGCGTTCAAAACCTTCTTCTCATAAGACAGCTTAGCTGGGCGGCATCTTCTTACAGAAGACCAAAGCACTGTGGGGGATGCGTGGCGATGGATGTGGAGCTTCACCTACGCTCAGCAGTGGAAGCTATGGATGAAGCTATGGGAGATGGACAACCAAACGAGGAAGACCAACTTCCATTTGTGGATCGGCCTTCACCCCCAAGGGTTGCCCATGGAGAAGCATGGCTCTGTTAACATGTTGGAGCAGGAGAGCAAGCTAACTCTAGGTGCAGAAAGGAAAGATAGCAAACATAATGAAATGGAAATGAAAGGAAATGAAAGCAATGAACAAGTACTTACATGTAGACCAATATAGCTTGATTTGATTGATTTGACACACAAGAAAGTAAAATACTCTTATAGAGTGAACACACACTCAAGTACCATATGCTTGTGGGATAACTCCCAAAGTGACACGTGGCACTCTCTCACACAAAGACTCATATACTAGTTCCTAGTACACACTAGAACACTCTCTTTGACTATGATTTCTCCAACACATGTTGGGGCTTTGGCGGATAACGATCTACCGTTGTCTGCCACAGATGAGGATCAGCAGGATATTGATGCCTTGATGAATGAGCTTGAAAAGCTCCGTGCTTTGCAAAGAGATCCTGATGTACAGAGAGTCATAGAATCAAAGTCTCATGTCAAGGCTGATGTGGTCACTTTTGATGCAATTGCCCAACAGATGGGAATTGACAAACTTCGAGAGTTGGCTGTTGCTTATTTAAAAAGCCGTGGCAATGTTGTTTCCGATGATGAGGACAAGTGGGTCTTCACACGGCGCAGGCTATCCCGTGCAGGGAACTCCGATGATGTTGTGAGAGGGCATGCAAACCGCACCAGTGATGTAAGAGGACACGCAGCCCAAGCAAGTGATGTAAGTGGGCATGCAACCCGAGCAAGTGTTTTGAAGGGACTTGCAACCCATGCAACAGATATGAGGGGGCATGCAGCCCGAGAAGATGATGTATATCGACATGCAGCTCGTGGGGATGATGAGGGGTTTTCAGCCCATTTGAGAGATGCAGAAGATCTTCATGCATTGTCGGTGGTGTCTCCACCTTCTAGGTATGTTCCTACTCCTTAAGTTCCATCCAGAGTGGAAGGTAGGCCACTCCTAGGGCCTCTGGACAAGAGGCCGACACGGCATCCAGCCCTTAGAGGCCTGTCGGCCAGGTGTGGGGCAGCCCACACAGGCTACCCAGCAGCCAAAGGCAGATGCGCATGCTGGCCAGCCAGCCAGATCTGAATGCGCAGGGTTTTTCAGCATTAAATGCTAATTATACAGTCGTGAGGCTATTTTCAGTCAGCCGCCTGGATTAAAACCAGCCAACCAACACAGTGGAGGGGTATAAGTACCCATTGCATAAATCAGTTTCATTCATCTCATAATTCACAAGGTGCTGCAGCTACTCAAGGGCCAGGACAGCCAAGGGAGAAAGCTAACGCAAGGGTGAAGGTTTGAAGGTCAAGGGCAGAGATCTATCTCAACCAAAACAGGTTCACTCAGTCTTTTATTTTCAGATTTTGCATCATTCTAATAAAAGCAAATACACCATTCGTGATGGGGGCCCTACAGAGGGTATTCGGGACCCAATACAGAGGGTGCACCGATTTGTCTCATAGGCCGAGTTCGGTCTTTTGGAAGACGTTAATAAAACCTTTCTTTCTCTCTCTCTCTCTCTCTCTCTCTCTCTCTCTCTCTCTCTCTCTCTCTCTCTCTCTCTATTTTTCTGCACATCTACATTCAGTTTTGTGCGTTAATTTCATCACGACAAGTGTGCTGATTTCTAAGCATTGAAGTTACCGATCTCCCCCGAAGCTTCCGCATATTACACATCGTTTGCTTCATTCCATAGCATCTCATCACTCAAGCAAAAGCGATTCAGCCCTCAGCCTTTGGGAGCATCATCGCTTGGAACATATAGGCATTCATCATCAACAAAACACGTCATCAGCATTCAGCCAAGGAGAAAGCACTTCAGGTCCTTGCGTTTTCAGCCTTCAGCAGTTTTCAGCATACATCGACTTCATCATTTGCTCCAGCCATCAAGGTGAAGGTAAATGCACCATGTTCATTCATTCATATTGCATAATCACATCCTAGAACAGTCCCAAAACAGCCCATCTCTCAGCCACAGTTTGTAGCCTTCCTACAACCCCTTGGAAGAGTGCATTGGCCTTGAGATTGGACATCATTGGTGCTTCTACAACCGTGTGCAGTTCGGCCCGACTCTTGGTCTTCCGAAGGTCTTGTTTTTGGCTTATCTACAATCCCAAGTCAGTCATACAGTCATTCTCTTCAAAGTAATAAAAGCAAATACTCCCAGCAATAGGAGGGGACCCTTCAGTGGGAAATTTGGGACTCAATAAGGTGTACAGTTCTCTATCTCTCTCTCTCATCTCTTAAAGTGTGAAGTGATAAAGTAGATTGCTAAGGACTCGCGAAACTCAAGATAAAGAAGGCGGTGTGAGACTTTGTGCGACAGGATTCTACATCTACGCATAATTCCGCTACGTGTTACACATCCTCCAATCACAACAAGGTGGCGTACATTTCTAGAGTACGGTTGGTGACTACTCTGCCATCCGTCTTCCTGTTGAACTTGGAAGGCTTAAGCAGCTTCAACAACTGGTTCCACTCCTCTCATAGCATGAGATCGGACTCACAGATCCCTGTAACTATGCCACGACGAACAAGGAATGGAGAACAGGCAGCACGCTATGGGAGGAGATCCCTCAAGCATGACCATTGGCGCCACTCAAACGAGTGGCTGCTCGTCTAATGCTAGAGTGCTCCTATGACCCAGAACGGATGCGAGCTGGCTGCCCCACCTCCTACTTAAGGTTGTCATCCACCTGCTGCAAGTGGTGGGTAATGATGGAAGCGGAATAAGGAGTCCCTTGAGGCTAGTGCCCATGTTGACTCATGGCCAATGCCTATCTGTTCCGTTGTCATACAAGAAAAGACAACCATCATTGCTCTTGCGTCCATTATGAACAAAGCTAGAAATTGTGGTTCAGCAAGGTATCCAGAACTAACTCTTCTGGAAACCTAATGTTACTCTGATCTACCCTAATCAAGCAGGCAAGACACATGGGATGCTGGAAATGAACTTTTGCAGATACCCTGTGCTATGATACCAGCTGTAAGACTACCAATACTGTGATTGCATTAACAAAGAATAAATGTGCAGCGTAATGCAAGCAAACAAAAACACACACTAATATACTAATCCTTGTATTGTGTACAATGAATAAAGTACAACTAAAAGTTCTAAGTACAAAAGGTGATCAATCCCTGCTGATCTCAGCCCAAGTTGCAAAGAAGCTTCCTGTTCTGATGCAAATGTTGGCAGCCAAATCAACCAAGCACGTGCTTTGAGACACCTTAAGATTTTGAATATTTGATTATTTATGCAGCCTGCCCGTTCGCACCAGAGCTACCCTAGACGACCTCCAGGCTGGCCAATTGGCTGGCCCAGCCTCTCAATGGTGTGCAGGTAGGTGACAGATAATCCTAAGGCAGGACACTGCTCCTCCACAAATCTAGTATAAGGCATAAAGAAAAAAAAGATCCTAAGCTCAAGCTAGGGTGAAAAATAAAACCTTTCCTCAAAGACTGTGTACCTATAACAATACAAAATGACCCCTTTGGCTGCCACCAACATTGAAGAATGGCTAGAAAACAAAATTTTGAGAAGCCCTAGGCAAAATCAATAATGTGGTAACTTGACGTGTGGTTCCCAAACTGGAGAGCATTCACTTATCCTGCCAATCCAGGGCTAGTGCGCTTGCCATTTATGGTATAGCACTTTGGGACCACCTTCCTCAGCTTCAGGCTGAAGACTCAAGCCTTTATACTTCTTTTCCCACTGAAGGAGACTTCTATACTCTTGACTGCCCAGAAAATCTCCAGCAAGAAACCTGCAACTATAGCATAGCTGAAAGCAAGCATATATAAGACCTAAGCTCCGATACCAATGTAAAGCCTATATGTCTTAAGTGCAAATGTCTTATTACAGAATCCCTAGTATAAAAAGGGCTTTCCTTCTTTCTTCCATGTGCATGCCCTGATATTAATAATATTATTGATTTTATTTATTTTTGGCATAGTGATGAGAAAACATACTTCTGGAAAGGCTGTGCTTTCCTTCTTTCTTCCACCCATGTACATGTGCATGACCTGATATTAATAATATTATTGATTTTATTTTTTTTGGCATAGTGATGAGAAAACATACTTCCTGATATTAATAATATTATTGATTTTATTTTTTTTGGCATAGTGATGAGAAAACATACTTCTGCAAAGGCTGTGCAGGCTCTCGAGTGCTTCACCAACAGGACGACCATATCTGGGCTTCCATGGGCTGGTCGTTAGAGAGCATAGGCTGCGCCAATTCTTGAAGAACCTCCTCATCATCGTTGTCTCCTCGCTTTAGACAGTCTCAGCTCACCGCCTTCGCTGCTGGCTTGATTACTCCACAAGAGACTCCTGCGTATATATAGGTGCATGCGTGTATAGACGCCCTTAGGTCCCTTTCTTTTCTTTTCTTTTTTTTAAATGGTGACTATAGTGAGGACCCCTCATATCCTCTACAAAGTGAGGACTAGACCCCAAAATAGGACCCTTTCATGTAAACCAACATAAATAATTTATGTATGTCAAAATCTTTACACGTGACAGAAAATTGTATCTTCTCTCTCTAGCCACATGACAGAATTGTATGGGTGGGGCAGATTGTGCCCAAGTGGGAGCAGTACCACAGCGCAGAACTAGTAGAAGGAAATCGCAAGAAGTCTCGTTATTTGTTTTATCAGTAATTAGTAATAATAACAATGGATACGTAAGAGCTCGGGCCATCCTTGCTCCTAGAGCAAAGATCTTTCTCTCCATCTCTCAGGCAATTAAACAAGTCCCCTCCCAACTCTCTCTCATGAAAACTTGTAAGTGTCTTGCTAGGCATAGTAGTAGCTAATATGCTATCACACAATATCTTCCATTTTGGCATACCCTTGGATCCTTGTGTGGCTGCCCTTTTCTCATACACTCCATCATCCACAATTACCTCATCAATAGGTTGATCTATATGCTAAAATTTGAGTTGATTTCAGTCAATATGGTTGATTTGCAACACCTTGTTGTTGTTGAGCATTCATTTGCTCCACATATGGATGTCCACAACATTGTACAAAGGTGAGAGTATATTAAAGATGTCATATGAGCTTGCTAGTTTTTGGATAAAACATGGACTAAACTATTTTATATTGCAAATAAGGCCATGAGACCACAGTTTTGTCTGAACACTTGTGTAGCTAAACCACAATTTTTGTCTAAACACTTGTGTAGCTGAACCAAATAAATCATAAACATGAGTTGTACAACAACCTTGGTGAAATGGTGTTGCACATTCAAAAATACGTCATAAATAAATCAACACAAGATATGAAACCCTCAAACCGTGCATATCCAAGAACTCACATTTGAAATTATGGTGCCCTTAACCCAGAATGAGACCAAACAAGGGTTAGAAATTGTTAAGGAGGTGAAAGATCATCACTCCAATACTTTTACTATCATGGACCACAAAAGATCGTAGATTGTTCTTTTTGGAATACCCTATCTCCAGTAGTTGTGCCAACACTTTAAAACCCCTATGTGAGCAAGGTGCATTACACCACTTGTTCAAAGATTATCCAACTAAATAGTGCAATGCCAGACACAACAGAATCAGCACCACTCAACATTGTTAATGTGCATAAATAGAGGGTTATAACCATCATACCATTAAATGTGTTAACATGGCTGCAAGCCAAGATGCAAACCAAAACAAAATCTACCAACACTGAAACTTCAAATGGGTCGAGGAAAATGTAACACATCAGACTAGTGAGGATTCAAAGCTAAAGAAGGAATCCGAAAAATTGAAACGAAAACTACAAGGAGACAAACAAGCCTCGAACCAACCAAAAGCTCAACCAAAGAAAAGGGATGAGGAGCCTTAGAAGCCAAAAAAAAAAACCAAGGACAAGAAAAAGACATAGTTCAAAAAAAATAAGCTCAAATGAGGGCAAGAAAATCAAAACAATCTTATCAAAGGGACTCAAGTCAACCCTCAATGCGGGCACAAGAAACATCAACATAAGCTTAAAAATTTCCACTGAAGTATATCTAGGTTGCTTAGAAAGGTTCAATGTGTGTGGCAACCCTTGTGTCATCCCCATTCCTAGAGATCTAAGCATGGAAAGAGTTTGTTCACTAATGGATAAAGGGGGCTGAGAAGTGATTGGGTTTAAATTAGTGTTATGAAAGGGACTTGAGATTGGAAAAGTAGAGGGTTGAAACTATTAATGTTGATACAAAAACAAGTTCCTTTTTTGCTATAGTAGACAAAGAGATTGGGATGCAAGTTCTATACATGGCGGAGGGACACAAATAAAAATCCAAAACAAAACATTGTCCTATGCCACCACACGGAAAAACAAGGGATTAGAAGCATACACACACTTCCAACCAAATGATGAAGGATTGACTCCAATTGATAATTCTGAGGGTGAAACATGGGAGAGTATGGTGAGACTAGTTGAATGGTGGACTGAGTCACCCATTGGCTCCCTATTCAATGTCCTCAACTTACAAATCTTCATGAAGGTTGACCATTCCATTTATCCAAGGCTCGGAGTAAGGACCGCATCTTTTTAACCACTCTATCTCAAGAACCTCTTCTACAAGTGTCACCAAAGAAGCAGTAAGATCTTGACCACAAAAACTTGTCTATAACAGCCACCACTCTTAGAAACAATTCCTAATCATCAATGGTGGCACCAATGGTCAAACCCATGTCTAACAAAGAACCCAAGGATGAAAATTCTACTACAAATGATAACCACAACTATAACAACCAAGGTTATCATCACTTTAGACCAACAAAGGAAAAGCTATCATTGTGACCCTGTCAACAACAACCCCTGTTGCTAAAGTCAATAATTCAACAATCACAAAAGAGATCGAATCCATAGTTGGATTTGGCAAAATTCAGCACATAATCTCTACCTCGGTAGCCCCTCCTTTATTGAAGACCCCAACCTCATCAACAATATTGCCACAACCCATAACTAAAGCCTCACCAACTCATATCAAAACAGGTACAAAAGCTTTAATTCCAACAAGTAAATCTCGTTCTCTACCACCAAGAAGACCATTAATATATTTCCAAAGCATCAAAAAAGTTGGGTGGAAAAGTGATTGCTTCAAGCACAAGGATTCTATGAGGGTAGAAATCCTATGGCATTCAAAGACATTACACAAGAAAATGTCAATAATGGAAGTGTGGATTCCAAAGGTAATATCATGAAGGTGCAATCCAATTTTGAATCCCAAAAAGGCAAACCATGCTCCCAAAGAAGAATAAGTATGCAGCCAGTAGGAAGAAACACCAAAATGGAGAACATAATAGCCAAGGTACCATGCTTGATACCCAAGAATTCATCAAAGATGGGTACCCAAAAACCTACTTCATGCTTAGTTTCTGAAAAGAAAAAAAACCTACTTCAGGCTTAGGATAGTATAAGGGTGATATCATTATATGGGTGTCTAAAGTTTTCCAGATTAATCATGTTTCATCATCAACTTCAACTCAAGGAGTCCAAAGTAATGCTATGGTGTGGAGACCAAAGCAAAAACAAGCTAACCACATGGAAAACTCTACTTGCCCACACCAAGAGAAATTGCCTATCACTTCATCCAATGGAGTCCAAAATAATTCTATGGTCTGGAGACCAAAGCAAAAATAGCCTAACCACATGGAAAACTCTACTTGTCGACACCGAGAGAAATTGCCTATCACTTCATCCAATGAAGGGATGTAATTGGAGATGTCTCCATGGATCATCTACATGAACCCACTCTTTGAACCACTAGCTGAGTTGCAAAAGCTCAGTGAGGCAGACACAAGAACCTACTCTCCTAAAAATGGAGGTAGACACAAGAACCTGTTTCTCACATCACGGTAAAACAAATGCCAGGAAGCCACAAGACCCACTACTTGCAAAGGTAGAATGCCACAAGAACCTCCTACAAACACAATCCGGTGAATCATCATCATCAAAAGGAGTGGAAAGGTAAGAGACTTCATCAATAGAATATGGATGCTACCAAGAAGAAAGATCTGCATGTAAAGGGTCAGATTGGACTCATGGGTGTCCAACTCTTAGCAAATCAAGTACTTCAAGGGTTAAATGACAAAGGACAGACAATGATTCCATGAGTTTTCACCACCATGATTCTCCAAAAATCACGAGTGACTATCATTCTAAAAATCACATCAACCAAAACTCTTTGAACAATCAAGTAAAGTGGTGATTTAATGATGGTTCCACATTAGAATGGACAAAGAAGCTGCATAAGATCAATTCTACAAAGGTTTGTTTATCGTGATTTCTAAGAGAATCACACCCATGATTCTACAAAATCACGCTACATCAAAGTGCTTGTAGGAGAAAGTTTCTTGTTAATTAAGATTAACCCAAACCTTTACAATTAGGAACCAACCTTATTGTTTAAAATCAAATTCCCATCATGGTGTTTATCTCAAAAATAAAACTTGTGATTCCAAAGTAATGCCAGTTAAAACTCAACAAAAGGCCAAGAGATGGTATCAAGATTGACATATAAGTAACAAGAACTATGTATGAACCTATATAACATCATTTCCACAAGGCTAAGATCGTGATTTTTACCACATCATCAAAAATCACGCCAGCATTGCCATGATTAGTTAATCATGCTATAGAACCACAATTGCCAAGATGGGTCAAATGCATTCCAATCGTGCTGATTTCTTTCAAATTACACTCCACATGCATATCCTACAATTATTTATTATGTTTCATTAATTCTTATTTGTCGTGATTTTCTAAGTTAGCGTGATTTTTTCAACATCCTCAAAAATCATGTTGTATGTATTAGGCTAGGTGACCGTGATTTTTTTTACATCATCAAAAATTGCACTAGCATTGCCATGGTTGGTTAATCATGTTGGGTCCAAATGCATTCCAATCATGCCAACTACTTTCAAATTACACTCCACATGCATATTCTATAATCATTTATTGTGCTTTCAAATTACACTCCACATGCATATTCTATAATCATTTATTGTGTTTTATTAATTATTATTTACCATGACTTTTCTAAAAATCATACTCGTGGTTCCTCAAAATCACGCCAACAAATCTTCATCCAAATGTTCAAGTGTATAATATTTTGGCATTCTCTCATCATGTCTAAACTACTAAGGTCATCTTCCCTCAATATGCATACAAATTGTCACCCGTGATTCTTCCAAAATTCATGCCCGTGATTCTTATCTCTGTATAATCACGCTCACTTGGCTATCTTAGATTTCATCACAACCATCACTAACCTGTGTTTCCCCTTTTTCTTAATGGATATCAATCATCATATGGTGTAAACACAGGCTTTTCATCATCTCATGAGATTCTTCAACAACAATCACAGCCATGATTTCTACCACCTGCAAAAAACAATGCAACCACATGGCCACCACCATGTTTTCTCATCATGATTCCACTCCTATAAACCATAATTGTGCAATTTCATAAAAGTTTCACCACCATGATTCTCAAAATCACGCTCGTTGTTCATAAAGAAGAATAGTCTTCAAGTGGCTCATCATCCTTCTCTACTATAATTGAAGGAAGAAATTGCTTAGTGAGTACACTTTTACTCACCTCCAATGGTGGAATATGGGGAGGTGTACTTTTAGGAAGATCTACATATAATGTGTGTTCAAAGGGTATTAAAAAATACTCTTTTTGATGAATTTTGACTTTTCAAAATGCCATTTTAAACCCCTTATGTAAATAGATTTCTATAATTTTTTCTCAAAATCTTGGTTAAAAAAACCCTCTTAATGATTACACATAGTAGACTTACATATTTTTAAGTGAACCCCTTGAGGGTGAAATTCTCATCATCGTCACCTTCCCATATATGTCTCAAGATGGGGGGACCAAGGTGGGTGTATGCCTAACCCATGGTATGACCCATCACCTAAAATTCCTTAAAGTTTATCCTTGCCATCATCAGTAGAGCCAATGATCTCATCCAAATAGCCTCTAGCCCTTTATAACAAATGCCTCCACAACCTTGCATGCCAACTAAATCCTTTCAATCCTCTCCAAATGTTTTGACCATAACAGCTCCAACAAGAGTTTAAGGACTCACCCTTTTATACATCATGGTATATGAATTTGACCAATGATCAAAGAGCACCTAATTGTTCTTAATAAATAAAACATCACATGGGAAGTAAAGTAGGTTAGGTCACTATAAAATCCTCTAACAATTGATATGGGACATATTAAATTAAAAAGACGTGCTTGTAGAGAGATTGCTTATAAATGCTCCTCTGGACCTCTACCTCTCTTCTTCCATTGCTTATAAATGCTCCTCTGGACCTCTACCTCTCTTCTTCCATTGCTAACCACCATAGAATCCCTGCTAACCTCAATAAATATTATAACCTTGCATGTGATAGTAAAAAATAAAAAATAAAAATAAAAAAATGAGAACGAATCACACGTAATGGCTCACCCACCCAATTAGCATCCCATCTATTATTAATGTTTTTCTGTACTAACTAGCTTCTCCTTCTTCCCTTTAGAGGATCAAAGACATGAAACATTTACTTCAACACCAAGCAACCATTTACCTGTCCAACAAGTCTTCAATCTGATCACAAGGACGTGAACTTAACATTAGGAAGGGAGGGATGTTAACCCATTTTATGGGTAACAAGGTTGCCACACCCAATTGTATGACAAAGAATGAGTAATCTACATCAAATGTCAAGGATGGAAATACCAAACTCGTGTATAAGCAAGTCATGAAGCAATGGCTTCCAAATCTCAAACTTGGACGGGTGTCCATAAAGGTCCCATAGATAATTAATGGCATTTCCCACTCTAAGAGCTTGTGGTAGTGAGCTAGGATGTTCTCCCTAGTGTTATAATGTATCAATGTATTATGAGATAAAGTAATGTATAAGTAATAGGCACTTGCCCAACCACAGTTTAAGTGTGTGTGAACACTTATGGCCATGTAGATAAGGCCATTTCTCTCATAATGCAAGTACAATCTCCCATTGTATAATTAAGCTTTCCCTCTTGCTAAACCTCTCTCTAATCTTCTCTCTAATGCATGCTAGTTAGTGTGTGTGAGTGATTTGAGGTGAGAGGAGGGAGTAGTTCTTGTAGTGTAACATGACAGTATGACAATGCTTGCAAGAGAAGGCGAATGGTAAGCTACCCGTGGTGGTGTTGAGCTTGAAGGCCTCAAGGGTTACGAGCTCCGCCACATCACAAAGATCCCCATGACACGTTGAGGTGAGTGGTTCCCCTGAAGCTATCTCTTAGCCTTAATAATCCCTACCATCTCTTTGTCTTTAATTGGCTCACCAATCATGGCTAATTGATACATATAACGCTGGTTTTTGCAAACATAATCAGACATTGTTAGGTTCTTCTTCTCAATTGTGTACAACTCTCCTCTGAGTTGTATCTTGCGAGATTTCAACACACTTGCAAACATACTTGAGGGTCTCCCATATATTAATAGCCGATTCAAAATGCTCAATGTGTGGAATCATTGCTTGACTCATTGTGTCCGAGTAATAATACTCATCACCTTTTTCTCCTTCACCTGCTATGCTTTGACATCAGTTTCATATTGCCTTTGTAAACTCTATTGAGTCTCACGAGCTTGATCATCTGCTATGCTTTGACATCAGTTTCATATTACCTTTGTAAACTCTATTGAGTCTCACGAGCTTGATCATCTCTCTGTTTGGATTCTCTCTCCTTTTGTCTTTTAGTAGCTCTAGAGGCATGTTTGGCATTACATTTTCTCTAGTGAGTATAACCCATAGGACATTGAGTTAAGATTTTGAACCTCCAAGCTTGATATTTATGCTTTTTAAGCTTTTGAATAGTGTTGATTTGTACTCTGCCATGATGATGAGGATGAAGTGTTGATGTAGAGGGATTTATAAGTAAAAGCTATATGAGAGAGGTTTGATAAGGATATATGGAAATATCATTTTGGAAATATTGGTTCAAACCGTGTTAAAAATGGACTTATGAAGCTCCCCGAAAATAGCTAATTCTCGACTTGTCTTTTCCTTGCTTTTCGAAGTCGGATGACCTACTTTTTCTTTTTGAATACCAAAAAAGCTTTGTATTATTTTTAACAATAGCCAAAAAATAAAACGACCTTACACAAGGCCTGGCCAATTTTCCAAACATTTGAATGCCCACCTAGTGCGGCATGTGAATAGCCCTAAGGATACACAGTTGACCACCAATAAAACGCACACGACCACCCAACATCACTGTGTATGCCACACTTAAAAGGGTGAGCACTAAGGGAATTGATCCTAGTTACACATGTTGTATGTGTCAAGGAAGGCCAAACAAAAATCTTTATGCCAACTTTGTTATAGGACATTTAGAAGTGATATGCCCCGTTTGTTTACACTTGTTACATTTCATCTTGTTGGGATATTTGATCCAACAATTATTTGCCAAATGACCTACCTTTTTACAATGGGTACACCTTACTTTGCTCACTTGATGTGACAAAGCTTGTTTGATATTCAATGAAGTCGATGCATTTGAAGATTCAGCTCCTCACTTTGGCCTCTTTTCTTCATCAAGGCAAGATTGAATGACTCCTTCAAGGATGGGACTAGGTATGTTCGTCAGGGTGGTGACTAAGGTGGGGTACACCTTCTTGAGTGCTTTTAACAAAACAGCCCACTGCATCATCTTCATCCATTCTCGCATTCACTGATGCAAGTTGAGCCATAAGGCCCTTCAAGTGAGAGATAAAGGCTCCAATGCCATCTCCCTGAGCTCCAAGCTGAAAAATTCAATTTTAAGTGAGATCTTGGAATTTTTACCACGAGCTCCATAGAGCTTGTCAAGCTCATCCCATTTCTCCTTTGTAGTCGGGAAGCTGGTCCACATGGTGAATAAGAGCCTCATCAAGATGAAGCATGATGATGGCTTGTGCCCTCTCATCATCTTCAATATCTTCAGCCTTAGTTCGATCAATAACCTTAGTGCCGGAGATGAATGGCCAAAAACCTTTGGACATCATCTTGTACTTGACAAGAACTTACCAAGTGTGGAAACCCTCTCCTGAGAACTTCTTAATTTGGGTGTTTTCCTTTGACATTGGGTATTGAAGGGCGATTACAAGAGTGTAATGGGCTGATTTATGAAGAAAACCAGAAAATTTGTGATGTTTTGGCTTAAGTAGGAAGAGAATGGCTTATGAGAGTGCAACGACCCTTAATCAAGCCAAGGACGTTGCATAAAAAAGGAGATTAAGATGGTGAAGCTTATGGTTTAGCACTTAGGGTTTGTACCCAACTACTAATTCTGATGGAGAGAGCTTCATTAGTGTGTCAAGGAACACTTTCTTTGGTGAGTAAGATCACCATTAGTGTTTAGCAATACTATTAGTGCTTAAGAGCACATTTTTAGCATCAAATGACACTTGTATTGGTGATTAGATTCACCATTACTGTTTAAGAAAACTCTTAGTGTTTAGAAACACTCCATAATGTCGAGAGGCTCCCCTTTGCTGATGGCTACACCCATCAATAGTATTTAGCAACACCTTTAGTGCTAACAGCACACTTGGGAATGTTGAACACTTTGATGAAGCTTGATGAAGTTTGATGAATGAGACTTATAAACACCTCATGGTGTATGCCAACAACATCAGAGGATCTGGAACAAGCCCTCACAAGAGCATTTAAGAGATTTAGAGCCAAGAAGAGAAGATTAGTGTAAAAAACACTTTATTTTGAAGCTTTAATGGAAGCTTCAAAAAACACTTTATTTTGAAGCTTTAATGGAAGCTTCAATGGCTACCACAGTGGGCAGGCCTGGTCTTTCCTCTGTTGCGCGCACGTCAGGCCCCCATTAGAGCTCAAACCTGGGTTGTAGGACCTTGAGGCTTAGGGCTTCAAAAGCCCTAAGCTTATGTGGCTTAAGCTTGCCCACAGAAGGCGTAATGTTGTACGAAATTAGCGCTGCAGAGAAATAGGCGCTAGCCTGCTCAGAGCTCAATGACGCGGCTGAGAGAGATGTAATCCAGCAATTGGCTATACGAACCTGAGCGCCTGGAGGTATTCTTCATCTTCCTAGTTGAAAGCACGCCCAGATATGGCCTCCACAAGTAGCTGGAAGGCCTCCACCACTGGCTGGGGGTTCTTCTTCACAAAAAATGAAAAGTGGATAACCTAGTCTACACCAACCAAAATGTGACCTAATCTACCCAAGCTCTAGATACCATGTTAAGAAAACGTGGTGCTCATTCTAGATTCAAACATGTTGAGGAGAGAGACCCCAAAATACAAGAAGAGATCTTGCTTATTAAGTTGCTTAGAAATATAACTTGGCTTTTGCACCCTACATAATGCCTTCTAGCTTCACCTTTAAATAGGTGAGCTAGTGGACCATAAGTCCATTCACACACACACCCTTCTCCTACCCTTTTACATGACCTTAGTCTTTTAATAATAAAAACTGCTAATAAGGAAGCAATTAGTCAAATAGTGCAGTGCTTCTATTGTCATGGACCATAGAAGGTTGTTAACTTACACAATGTGGAATGCACTTGTAGTTCTTGATGCCACACAACCCGTGTGAATGATGTGCCATCGATAACTACACCTATCCATAAACTTCCCGAGGAGAGATGCTTTATTATAAGCTATCTCGCAATACCCAACTCTCAATATCTTAAGTGTATAGAATGGACACTTATCCACAATTCCACTTAATTTGCTCACACGTTTGCAAGCCAAAGGTGTGAGCTAAAGATAAAAAACCTGTAAAAGAATTTTGAGAAACATGGGTACTATGTGCATGTGCATGTGCATGGCTATGGTGATTATTACTAATCTTCCATTAATTTAGTGATTAAGCTAATTTAAGGTGGGTGACACCCTAAGCATAAACATGATGAGATTAACTACAAAATTAATTAAGCTTATACTCAAGCACAGTTAGGTTACAAGATTGAGACTTGTACTCATAAAGCGGCTTGAGAGCTTGCTTCATTTTTCATTGCTTGAAATGACTCCTTTTTATATAGGTGGGTACAGCATTGGCTTTGCTAGCTCATGTGGGAGAATTCCACCTTTGCTTATGTGCTTCTTGCTAGGCTTGTACTTCATGTGGACTACTTATACTCACTTCCTACCAACTCCTATGCTCAATGGCACCACATTTCTCAACACCCCCCCTTGGTGCCATATTTTTAAGGCTAGTGCAAGGTGGTTAGATGCGAGGTTTACAAATACTTCACCCCCCTTAATGTAGGTGCTAGATTGATTGACATTTAGATTTGGACATGAGACATCTCCCCCCTGGGTGCTTGGTCAAGAGTGTTTACATTTGCATCTCTTACGCTAAGTGCTCTCTGGCTACGCTAAGTGCTCTCTGGCTACTCTTAGGTGGTAAAGCGTGCTTATAAACATATAGATTTGCTTACTCATTTTGTGGTTTACAACATATGGATTGATTAGGTTAGGGTAATGGTTGGTAGCTCCTTTGTTGCTCAGTGATGCTGCTTGCTTGAGATCTTCTTACTTTTGCTTGATGAAGATCCCTTGTTGTTGACTTCATGCTTCATGTTGATGTCGTGTCCTTCTTCGCATTCTTGGATGATTCTTGGCTCTTGGTATTTTCTCTTTAGCTTGACTCTTGGCTCTTTGGCAGCTCCTTTAGTGTGGACTTGTTGATGCTTCTTGTTGCATAATGCTTTGTACGTGATCTCCTTATCTGACTTTGATGCATTATGTGTGGATGACATGCTTAGGAATGTGGTCATCTCATGAACTTATGCTTTATACATGCTTAGGATAATGTTTTGTGCAACCATGCTATGATTTGTGAGGTGCTTTGCCCACGCGTGTGTCCCTTCCCTGATGAACTTCCCCTTAATGCTCAATGCCATGTGAGAGGGTCTTACCATAAGCTTGTGACAAGTATCTATGGCAGTGTTTGTGCTCTCTTACAAATCTTAGTGATATGGTGCAAAAGAAGAATTAGGATGCAATGTGGATGATGAATAATGCGAAGAGTTTTTTGTTTTGATACCAAAAATGTCAAAATAGTGAAGAATATAGTACGAAATATCTGAAAGTGATAAAAATTGTGTAATGCATGAGGGTGAGTGTAATTTTGAATGTAAATGATGATTCCCCAAAGACAATACAATCCTTAGTTTATGATTTTAACCCTGATTAGGCTCAATTTTGACTAATCACATCTTAATTATAGTGATTAAGTGAGAAAACTAGTGATTAGCAAGGCTAAACTTTGGAGGCTTCAATTGAGAGCTTGTGGAAAGCAATTATGATAGGGCTTTTTGCACAAGTTTTTGCTCTTGATGAGAACAAGTGGCACACTAAAGATCTCCAGCTCAAATCAACCAATGGATGGTTTGAGCTAAGATTTGAGCTATGGGTTCCTTCAATGGTGATTAACAAGCTAAGAGGGTTTGGCTCAATTTGATGTGGTTGGGGAGAATGGAGGAAAAATCCGTTGTGCAAATCAACCAAAAACAAGCAACTACATGGAAGATTCACTGATTCCTTTGAGCTGTGGAGGCGCCTAGGGTTGAGCAATACTGTCCTAAAATGGTTTGGCTAATGGTGGAAAGGATTGAGAGAATGGAGCTCAGCAAGTTAGTGCCACAAGAAGGAGAAGTGAATAAGCTTGTAATTAGTGACTTAAACACACTAATGAGTTGAGATTAACTAAATGAAGTGATTAGAAGAAGCTCAAAGGAGAGAGAGAGGCTCTGATACCATGTTGAGAAACATGGGTACTGTGTGCATGTGCATGGCTATGGTGATTAATACTAATCTTACATTAATCTGGTGATTAAGCTAACGTAAGGTGTGTGACACATAAGCATAAACATGATGATTAACTGCTAAACTAACTATGCTTAGAATCAAGCACAATTAGGTTACAAGATTGAAACTTGTACTCATAAAGAGGCTTGAGAGCTTGCTTCATTTTTTATTGCTTGAAACGACCCCTTTGCATATGGGTGGGTACAATATTGGCTTTGCTAGCTCATGTGAGATAATTTGACCTTTGCTCATGTAGCTACTTGCTAGGCTTGTACTCTATTTGGACTACTCATACTCATTCCCTACCAACTCCTGTACTCAACGGCACTGCATTTCTCAACAAAGAATACTACATAAGGGGTAGAGGGAAATGCCAGGAAACAAGAACCAAGAAAAGATGCACAACCTCCTAAACCAAAGAAATCCAAAGCTACACAAACTAAAGAGGTTAAGACTAAGCCTCAAGACAAGGGGAAGAATCCTACAGAAAGCATAATCTCAAGGGAGGTAAAAGCAACACGATGCATAAGCATTAACACCAAGGACCTAATGTATGTAGTGACACTTACTACAAGCACTCAAAAGAAGATTCATTCTTGTCATACAAAAAAGAACAATGGGAACCTAGTAGTGATCTAAGAAATATCAGATGAAGAAACGAGGTCTAGAATCGCATCTAATGCACTTGAAGATCAAATCAAAGCACTTGTTCTGACCCACCACCCTAAGATGGAAACAAGACTCTTGACAAAGAGCCTTAACAAATAACACTCTCAAGAGACTATGCTCAAATTGGTCAAGGTGTTGACTAGGTCACTAGTACATCTTGCTAAACCCAAAAGGATTCCCCAAAACCAATAAGAAGAGGAGTATCAATTTCCTTTTCAAGCAAAAGAGGCACTACCTACCTCAGGGGTGCACAAATAAGAAAAGCTACATATAACGTGTGTTCAAATGGTATTAAAGAATACCTTTTCTGTGAACTTGGCTTTAAAAAATGACCCCTTTTTCTTTTTAAACTTACTAGTTTTTTTTTTCAAAGTGCTATTTGAAACCCCCTTATATAAATAGATTTCTATAAAATTCTGTCAAAATCTTGATTAAAAAAACCCCTTTGTTATGCTCATGTAATTGGTGTGGCTACAACGCCTGCGGAGGAGATGAGGCTCTGGATCACTACCCAACTTGAGAGAGAATGGGGATAGCATCTGCATTGCCGGGTATGTATAGGGGCCTACCTGCCCACACATGCCCAGTCGCCTGTGGGTCTCTGCCTCAGGCACCCTTACCCTTGAATCCCGGCGGCTCGCTTGCTATCCACACTCCTGTGGACGGGCTTGGAGCCCCGGTCGATGAGCCCCCATAGCCGCTACGGGCTACATAACATAACTCCCCCCTTAAGAAGAGTTTTCATCCACGAGACAAAAACGAACTTCGAAAAGTTCTTGGTTAACGTACTCATGCGCTCCCACGAGGAAGCTTCATCCTCACGATCTCTCCACTTTACCAAAGCATTGTGGTACACATTATGCCTTGTGTTCTGATCGCTGAATCTGAGAATCCTCTTGGGCTTATGTGGATCTTGAACTGTTATAAGTAAACTCCAAATGCGGCAAGTAATCTTCCCAATTGTTTTTTACTGACATATACTCGAAACATATCTTCTAACACTTGGTTATCTCTTTCTGTCTGACCATCAGACTGCGGATGGTCTACCGTACACTCATACTCAGAGTAGTTTCTAACTAATTTTTTGACCGTCTTCTTAGTAGGTATAGACTTGACCATCTTGGTCAATCTGTCAACCACTACCCAAATTGAATCATTTCCTCGATTCGTTTGCCAGTAGACCAGTGATGAAATCCATGGAAATACTCTCCCATTTCCCTCTGGGAATATCCAATGGTTGTAGCAAACCTCCACCAACCTTGAGGTGCTCATGCTTATTGACCTAACACTTCTTGCATTTCAGCACGAAGTCCTAGACTTCCTTGAACAAACTAGGCTAATAAAATTGTCATTTGACTAGTGCATATGTATTCTAAATCCTGGGATGACCAGCAGTCGGGCTCTCGTAACTTTCAATAAGTATTTGGCTGTGAAAGTCACCCTGGATTGTACGCAAACTCTACCCTTGTAGACCAAGTACTCATCGTCAATGGAATAGTGTCTATACTTTTTTCCCTGATGAAGTTTATCACCCCCAAGTGAAGTAAATTTAAATGGCTGTGAAGGGTCCACCCCCGAGCTCTTCGTCTCGGTACATAACCCAAGAGACTTGTCTAGTAGCACTAGCTCCTCTTCTTGTAGAAACCTCAATGCAGAAACCTCAACTACTCGCTCTGGAATAGTACTCCTTTTTTCTGACAAGGGAGGTGGCTGCTATGCATAAGGGCAGGCCCGTACAGTGCGCCAAAACTCTAGGAAAGATGTATCATGCTTGTATAACCCTCGTAGATAAGAGATCACTCTTAAAGGTGGTGAAGCTTAACTCATTCACCATCGGCATGCGACTCAGCGCATTTTCCACTACATTAAATTTACCACTTTGGTAATGAAGTTTCAAATCAAATGCTTGTAGAAGTTCAACCAAGTGGGCTTTTCTACCTTTTAACTTTCCTTGACAAGAAAGCCATTTCAAACTTTCATCGTCCATCCAAACCTCAAAAGTAGTGCCATACAAGTAATGTCGTTTTAAGAGCATGAGCAATCACAAGAGTAACTCTCACTCGTAGGCCGAGTAGCTACGCTGGCCACGGCTAAGCTTCTTGCTTTCAAATGCAACAGGGCATCCCCTTTGCAATAAAACCGTCCCAATGGCCTCCCCACTTGCGTATGTCTCCAAAACAAACAGCTCATTGGGATCCACTATGCTGAAGATTGGCGGCATAGTTGCAATGGCCACCTTAAGCTTTTCAAAACTCCTTCATTGAGAATCCCCCCAATGAATAGTTTTATCTTTAGTTTTTAACTCATCAGTTAAGGGAACTGCGATCTTTCTGTAGTCCTTTACGTATTGTCTGTAAAACCCCGACATGCCTAGAAAAATCTCTAATTCTTCAAGATTTTTAGGCTCTGGTCACCTGATAATGGCATCCACCTTATCAGGATCCATTCTTGTACCATTTGTGGATACAATGTGACCCAAATAATGGATCTCCTCAGCAAAAGAATTCACATTTGGACTCCTTCCCAAACAACTTATTCTTTCTGAGCAATTCGAACACAGGACGCAAGTGCTCCAAGTGTTCTTTTTTCGATTTACTATAAATTCGTATATCATCAAGGAAAACTACTATGAATTTTTCTAAAAGTATGGATGCGAAACCTTGTTCATCAGCGTCATAAATGTCGTTGGCACATTAGTCAAACCAAACAGCATGACTAAGAACTCGTAGTGTCCAAAACGAGTCTGAAACGCGGTCTTGGAAACATCATGTTCTCGTATTCTGACTTGGTGATACCCTTATCTAAGATCTATCTTAGAGAAGTACTTTGTGCCGTTGAGTTGATCAAACCACTCATCAATGTGAGGAATTGGGTACTTATTCTTAATTATTATCTGATTAAGCACATGGTATTCTATACACATATGCATAGTTCTGTCTTTCTTTTTTACCAAAAGAATGGGCGAAGCCCATGGTGAAGAACTCAGGCATATAAATCTCTTCTTCTCGTATTCGGCTAACTGCTGCTCTATCTCCTTTACCTCAGAGTGGCTTAACCTGTAAGCTGGCTTGCTTATAGGTTTGGACCCTAGTAGCATCTCAATGCTGTGATCCAAGTCCCTAAATGGTGGAATACCGTTTGGGAGATCGCATGAAACACATCCCTAAATTCTCTCACAAATTACCCAAAGCAACTGCGTACTTTTGTTTTAGAGATTTTGTCTCATCCTTTTAGTGTTTTTGTTTTAATCACAAGCAGACAAAACATGTTTTGGAAAACATGGGTCTCTACAAAGGCAATTTAAGTTTTTCAAACTTAAATTAGTTTCATCTATGGATACCTTATCAATCAAATTTACTTTATCTATAGAAATAAATTGGTGTAAGAGAGAACAAATATATATTTGCTGTATGTCGTCAACATTGATGGCCTGGCACAACTCTAGGAATGATATCAAAGGTGCAGCTCGAACTGCTGGCTATGTAACCTCACCACTCTCCCCTCATGCATAAACTCTAGGTTATTATCCTGGTAGCTACAACTCAAGGTAGGGCCGAGGTTATGTAACCACTCCCTGCTTAGATATATATTGTTAACCCATTCCTAGGGTTAACAAGAGCTACCACCATTATCTTATATCAAGGAGTCAAGGTAGATACACCAAAAGGTTATACATTCAAGCTATAAAGCAATGGTGTATAAATCTATAACTTGGACGGGCGCCCGTAATGGTGTGACGGAGTAATTATGACGATTTTCCCTTCAAGAGCGTGTGGTAGTAAGTTAGGATGAAGTCCCAAGTGATGTACTTCATGGATATATTATGAGAGTAGTCATTGTAATAGCATTAGGCCTCTTATGAGCCTAAAGTGCCTGGCCGGCCACAGTTTAAGTGTGTGAATACTTATGGCATATAAGTGAATTTCTCTCATAATACAATGGACTCTCCCATTGTGCAGTAGAGTCTTACTCTTGCTAATCCTCTTGCTAATCTCTCTCCCTAATGCATGTTAGTGAGTGTGTGAGTGAAGTGAGGTGAGAGGAGGGACAAGTACCCATAGTGCAACGTGAAGGTGTGTGACAACGCTCGCGAGCGGGAGGCGTGGTGGAATTTCTTCTCAAGGAGTTGTAGAGCTTGGAGACCTCAAGAGTTACGAGCTCGGCCATTGAAAAGATCCTCGACAGTTGCAGTTCACCTGGTAATCTCTTGTTAGATGTGCTTTAAGGGCGGTTAGGGTGAGCCATAACATTTTTTGGTGCCGCTGTCGAGGAGCCATCCCTTGGCTTTTTTCATCGTTTTTCTCTAATCTATGCATTACCCATTGCCCATTATCTTGATTAACAGTTTTCCATTAAAAAGATGTGGATTTGATGTAGATTTGTGTGTGATTTTGTGAAAAATAACTCTCTTTGTTGTTTTGTAAAGAATGCTTTTTTGCTAAATTTTTAGCTTAATTTATTGTTTTTATTGTTGATAATGTTGTTTTTAATATTCTTAGGACTTGCACATAGAGTTTATTAGGTTTAGTTTTTGCATCCATTTTTTTGCATCCATTGCATCAAACAATGTAATAGAATGCAATTTATAGTGAATGTTTAACCCTCTTTAAAGTTAAACATAGTACTAGAATTATTAATATTAGCTTAAATTGTTTGTTTTTTGTTGGAATTGTATGCATTAGAGTGTTAGCAAGCATTAGGAGTAGCTTAATCATTGAAAACATTTCTCAAAAACATCAAGAAACTCTTGAAAATGACTAATCTTTCTTAATCGATTGGGTTTTATCATCATTAAGGGTGATTAATCCACTTCAAGAGACAATAAAATGAAAAATATGTTATTTGGGGTTCAAATTGATCATGTAAGTAGTCAAAATTAATGTTTTTAAGTGTTTTGAGAGCATCTAGATGCATCAAAACACCTAATTATATCAATTGAAGGAATTTGACTCTTTTGCTTAATTTTACCTTAAGAGAAGGGATAAAATTAAGAGCTTAATTAATCTTCTATTTTAGATTAATTTACACATTTGTTGATGCACATAGCTTAGCAATCCTTTGCTTTATCCAATGATGTGCTCAATTGTGTGAATTAATTAGTGATTAGGGGTTAATTAGAACCCTTGATTAGTTTAAAAGAGAGAAAAATTAGTGAAAGGATTAATCTTTGATTAATTTCTAATCACTTTTTTACATAACTCATTAAGACTAATGAGCATTGAATGAGTAGATGCTCATGAGTTATCAAATTATCCATTTTGGGGGTCATTTATGAACGGTGTAAGGGGGTCATTTATGAACGGTGTAAGGGGGTGTCATAAAAAGGTTGACTTTTTTTTATTCCCACTTGCCTTTTTCGGATAATGCCTATATCTCTTTAATTTAAAATTCAAAAAATATTCTCCCCAAACAAGGAAATTTGAATTTCCCACTAGACTCCAAAAAAAAATCAAAAATCAGTTCATACATGAATTATTTCTACACTCACGCCTTAAGGATTCATGTCCTAGGGGTCCATGCAAAAAATAAATAAAATAATTTTTCTGTGAAGTATGTTCGGTTCACAACGTGAAACCCTAAGCATTTCATGGCGTGAAACACTAAGTATCTCACAGTGTGAAATGGTCCGCACCAAAAAAAAATAATCAAAAATCAGTTCACGTGCGAACCATTTCTACACTCACGCCTTAAGGGTTCATGTCCTAGGGTTTTGTGCCAAAAAAAATCATGTGAGCCACGTGGCTCACGCCGTGAACTATTTCTACACTTTAATGGCTTAAGGTCTCACATCCTAGGATTCCGCACTATTTTTTTTTCAAATTTGATAAAATTCGTGAAGTCCGCTTCTTCACGCTGTGAACTGCACCCTGCTAGTTCACGACGTGAAAGGGGGGCCAAAAAAAAACCTCTGGAAAACAGCTCGTTTGGAGGCTCGTATCTCCTAAACCGTGAATCTGATGAAGGTACTCTAGTGCTCATCGAAAAGTCGACATCAAGCTCTTCAAATTTGGTCTTGACCATCCAAAGGCAAAATCGATCGTTTTGGCCTCTGACCTGTAGCCTCAAAATTCAACCCAAAAATCGAGGTAAGAAACGGTCCTTAAAGCACTAAAAACCGCCCAAAACAGCACAAAAACGACTACGAACCATATTTGGGCTACTTTTTGAGGGTCTAAACGATAAAATCACGAACGACTCAGAGAGACAAAGTTATAGTACTCCAAAAATACTACAACTCTCTCATATAGAGTTTTTCTAAATTACTATTGGAACACCTTCAGAAACGGGCTGCTGCTGCGAAACATGAAAAAAATTCCCGAGAAATTTTTTTGTCTTGAGACAATAATGGAAAATAGGTTTTAGGACCTTCTCTTCCATCTGGGAAGCTAGTAGCATGTGTTGGAAACAGATTTGATCTTGGGGCATAAATGGACTATTGCTACCCAAGCACCAATGTGCTTTGCCAGTAATAGGTTCATCATGATGGTCAACGACACAAAGTTGATAATACCATACTACAAGGAAGAGGAGCTGAACCTAATGGATTTCTATGATGATGAACGCAAAAAGTTACAAGCCTCTTCCTCGGAAGCCCCTCTACACGAAGACCTATCATCTGCATCAAAATGACCAACTCGGATAAAGTATCTACCCCTTCCGTTCCATCCTCACCAACAAAATCCAAATGTGAAAACTCGTACATCAAGCTATTCTTGAAGAAGATTCCCAACCGACACCATCTATCTCTAAAATGGAACTCAAGGGAAAAGCCATGGAGCAAACGCCTCTTCATCAACCAACCTCGCCAAAAGAGGGGACTGCATGCTCAAAAGCCTCCACATTAGTAACCATCACTCTACAAGAGACTCGAACCTCATTGTCAACAACGCCCATGAGTCTCAAACCTGTAGCCTTAGCGCTAACCAATGTGAAGGAGGGCCAAAAACCTTCCACTTCCACCAAAAAGAAAAATCCACCAAGATAACACAAATCAAGGTATCTTAAAAGGTGGGTGGAGAAGAAACTACTTGTATCCCAAGGGTACTCTATGAAGGCACCAATCCAATTTGGATGCCTCGATCATCAAAGCCTCTTCCTCAATGCAACACTCAGAGACTAAGGAAAAATAAAAGTACTCCACAACACCATCCACAAAAGCCTATGTGAGTTCCTCAATGAATTCCACCAAGTCAACAAGTGTGGGTATCAAAAATATTACTGCAACAAGGACAAGGGCACTACCAAAGTAATACCAAAGCTTGGATTCCCAAGCACATCAAAAAGTCACCTAAGCGCATCAAAAAGTCACCTTAGCACCAAAAGCATCAGCCACCACGTGGGCACTACCAAAGTAATACCAAAGCTTGGATTCCCAAGCACATCAAAAAGTCACCTTAGCACCAAAAGCATCAGCCACCACGTTATAATGTTCATCAAAGATGGGTGCTTGTGAACGTACGTCAATAAAACAAGGATGCTATGATGGTAATTCCATCACATGGTTGACAAAATTGAAAAAAGTGAAGATAGCCTCACCACTAACTTTAACCACAACAGCTTCACCTAAAGTTTGACAAGTTTGACAAGAATGGAAACCTAAGCAACTCCCTCAATCACTCTCGTGCATCGTGCATTTAGCACCTACACAAGAGCTTGTGTGTTCAATCAATCCCAATGATAACCAACCAGAAGCCTCACCTACCGCCTCGACAACAATTGCACCACAAATTCAAGATTCAATTCCTACATCTGCATGGAGACTTATGAGCCCATCAAAGACAAACTCACAATGCTATTTTCACCCCTCTAGATGTTAAGCATAAGTGCAGACACTACGTGGAAGACATAAGAATCTATTCGCTCAAAAAGGAGAGTAGCCACAAGAACTTGTTGCTTGAAAGGTGGTAAAAAAACCCACAAACACAAGGGAGTCAAACATATGGCCTACCTAAAAATGGTAGAATATCACAAGCAACTCCCAAGATCTTCAATAGCTAATACATTTTTGTTAAGCTTATAGCTTACTTTTCTTTTTGCTAAGTTAATGTAGCATCTACTCCATGAGTACATATCCATACTTATGCACTAGAGGACATTTATACCAAAGCCTCACCATCCAACAACTTTCCAGGTATATCTTTGGATGGGGGGGCCATGGTGGGCGAAAGCCTGGTCAATGGTACAACCCATCGCCTAGAATTGTCCTTTAAATTACAAACCTTTTCAAACAACACTACCATCTTCACAAATCAATGATCACCAATCCTTAGTGGAAGATATCTATATGAGCCTCGCAAGTCGACGTAATTCTTTCAATCCTCGCAACAAGTGGCTACTTCAACACAAAGCAGTTCAATAAGAGTCTATATGACTCACTTCTTGTACTTCATGTATATCTGCTTCATAGAGAACTTAAACATACATAAAAACATAAAAAGCGCATGGGAAGAAGCATGCAAGAACAAGTCCTACTCAAAAACATTTGACAAGAATCCTGCCACATAAAAGGACATCATTGAAGGCCAATTTCTTCAAATGATGAATGTCGCTTCAATGAATCAAATGAGGAACTGAGAATCACCATCTCGTTCTGATGATTATGTCTACTTTCCTCCGGATCCTTCCCTCTCTTCTCTCCCATTATTAACGTCTCTTAGTGTCCCCACTAGCACAATCACATGTAACCTTTCTTATGATTGCCAAAAACAAAGTGAGCAAAAAAAAAACCCAAAAAATACTCACACAAATATAAAAATGCAATCATTTGCAAAAACCCCCACCCCACCCACCCGTTTTAGGAATTCCCAATAAACCACTAACCTTTTCATTCACTAACTAGCTTTTCTCATTCCTTCCGGAGGAACAACGACCATTGAATGTCAATCAACATCAAAGCCATCTACAAGCTTGTCAATTCTCCCCACATAAAGGTCTTCAACGTGATCATGAGGGCATGATCGGCATCAGGAAAGAGGGAATGTTAACCCATTCCTAGGGTTAACAAGAGCTACCGTCATTATCTTATATCAAGGAGTCAAGGTGGATACACCAAAAGGTCATACATTCAAGCTATGAAGTAATGGTGTGCAAATCTACAACTTGGACGGGCGCCTATAATGGTGTGACGGAGTAATTATGACGATTCTCTCTTTAAGAGTATGTGGTAGTAAGTTAGGATGAAGTCCCAAGTGATGTACTTCATGGATATATTATGAGAGTAGTCATTGTAATAGCATTAGGCCTATTATGAGCCTAAAGTGCCTGGCCGGCCATAGTTAGTATTTAGTTTAAAAATTCTAGAGAGTCAAGGATGAAGGGTGTTGCTACACATCATTTCAAATCCAAACTGGGGAATGTAACCTTATCTTATGATGATGTAACCTCCATCATTGCACCCCTCTTATCTAATCATGACTCGTACCTCGATCTAAAACCTTACATTGATGGTATTCCAATGCTGCACAAAAAACCTCTAAGGTCTTCACAAGCTTCTAAACAAATCTCAGTAAACACATTAAGGGGTCCCTTAGTGCCATTATTCATATTGAGCACCACATTGGGTACTCTTAGAAATGTGGATAGCCATAATGAGAAAAACTATGCTTTAGACCAACTCTTTGGGAATAAATCTGGGAATGAAGATTCAATACCTCCATCTTAGATTGAATGGGAAACTGAAATTGATAGTGAATTTGAGACATCCATGTTTCCATTTGAGGAGACTATCAAAGTTTGGCTAAAATTTCCTATAGAAAAGAATGTTAAATAGAAAAGAGTAGTGATTAGTCCTAAAGCCAACAATCACAACATCATATTCGTGAATAAATCTGGGAATAAAGATTTAGTACTGCTATCTTAGAGCTACTAAATCTTATAGTGAATGGGAAACTAAAATTGATAATGAATGGGAAACTAAAATTGATAGTGAATCTAAGACATCCATGATTCCATTGAGGAGCCTATCAAAGTTTGGCTAGATTTCCCAATGGGAAAGAATGCTGAACAGAAAAGAGTAGTGATTAGTCCTAAAGCCAATCACAACAATGTATCCAAAAACTTGGGTATCCTTAGGAAAAGTCGCACTCATCCCTATAAACATTGATGTGATAGATGATAATGGGGAATACATGGAAATGTGGGGCTATTTCACTATTCCCATTGAGGGGGTTGCCATAGTATGGGAGTTCCAGGTTAATCTTAATGAATTTGAAGAAATCATCTTGGGAGTTCTAGGTTAGTCTTAATGACTTTGAAGAGATCATCTTGGGACCAATCAATGTAAACTATCACCTTAGGACACCCAGTGAGTAAATTCAAAATGCCTTTATGAGAAGAGGAGCTGTTGCCAGAAATGGAACCTTTACAACCTAAACCCATGGAGCTTGAAACCCCATCACCTGAACTTGATGCTACTCTAAATCTTCCAAGATTTGATGTAAGGTTTAAAGAATTTGGAAATATCAACACAATTCAAGCCAACTTTATCCATGGCATGAACATAACATGATTGTCTCAGCGTGCAACTATCTCTGATAGTTAGTTTCATGATAATGGTGCTTCTAAGCACATATCTTCTCAAAGAAGTTTGGTCAAATGTATGGAGATTGTGCAAAGTGGCCACACTATTACATGTGACTCTTACCTCGTCAAAGGTATTGATGAGATAGTTCTTACTACTACAAGTGGTGAGGATCTGTCTTCAAAATGTACTTTTCATTCCAAGAATTAAAAAGAATCTACTTTTTGTGCCCACTCTAGCAAGGGTGGGGGAGTGGGAGTGGGAGTGGGGGGTCTTAATGTTAAATTTCTAGATGATAAATGCATTATCGCGGTGATAGAGAGAATAGGACAAACAGATTGTGCTTAGATCTTTAACCACTAGTGGTTTGTACAAATTAGAGACATGTATGATAAGCGTGATGTTGCTTGTCTTCCAGACGCTTTTAATGCAATAAAAGATGCCTAGTTGTGGGCAGACACTTCTAATGCAATGAAGGATGCCAAGTTGTGGCATGTTAGGTTTGGCAAACACTTCTATTGTTGGTGGTTTGATGGGCCACACTTCTATTAGTGGTTTGATGCTTTGCAACAACATGGGTTGTTAGGGGATCTTCCTCAACTTGATTCACCACAAAAATATGTTTGTGAAGGATGCATCCTTGGCAAAATTGCTCGCCAACCTTTCCCAAACAATGCAACAGATAGAGCAGATCACAAATTGTAGCTCATACATAGTGATGTGTGCGTACTATACCTTTGGGAGGGAACTTATATTTTGTTACATTCATTGATGATTACAGTGTTCGGCTAGTCTTACCCTTTGAAGGAAACCAACTAGATTTTCCCAACTTGGTCAAGAACAAAAGGTATGAAAGCTTAATAAAGCTGTATATGGTTTAAAACCATCTCCCAGTGCTGCTAAGAACTAGAAGATTCATGCCTATTTGACTGGACATGGATTTCAAAATAGTCCTACAGAAAGCACTTTATATATGAAAAAGGACAAGCAGGATTTTCTTGTTGTCATTCTCTATGTAGGTGACATGTTAGTGATAGGCAATGAGGATTTTATTACAGCCTTCAAAGCTAACCTTGCCTCAAATTTTGAGATGTCAAATCTTGGTCTTTTGCACTATTGTTTGGGTATGCAATTTATATAGCAAGGTGATGGTATAGTCATTAAACAATCTAAGTACATTAGGGCACTGCTTATGAGGTTCAACATGGAAAGTTGCAACGCCTAATCTATTTGTGCAACTCACAGCTAGACATCTATGGTGTGTCATAACTTCTAAAGTTCATGTAAGGCACTCAAGACCTTGGATTATTCTATGCCAAGGGGGGTAATTTAGAACTGCAGATTTTGATTGGGCAAGTAATTATGATCCAGGATAGTCCACATCCGAAAATAGTTTCTTTCTTATAAATTCGTACATATCTTGCTAAGAAAGAAACAACCAACTATGGCAACATTGTCCTATGAAGCTGAATACAAAGCATCCCTTCATTGTGTATAATTGAATGTGTATGGTTGAGAAGATTGATGGAGGATCTTTGTGTCCCTTCGAACATCCCTACTCTTATTCTCACTCATAGTCAGAGCACAGTGGCAGTTGCAAAGAATCATGTCTTTGATGCCAACACCAAGCACATTGGATAACATTATCACTATGTAAGAGAGAGACTCCATGTAAGAGAGATCAATATAATCTATTTCATTACACATGACAATGTGGCAGATCTTTTTACTAAAGCCTTATCACATGAAAAGTTTGAGGCCTTCCACAAAGCTTTGGGCATCTTCCCCTTCTTCCCCTTCAAAGAATAATCTACAATCTCTGTTAACCTCTCATTTGTACTACAAGGTGGGTTGTTAGATATGAAGAAGTATTACATTGTGAGGTTATACACTCATGCCATGGGCATTTTTGTCCCAGTATGTTTTTTCCCATGGCCATTGAGGTGTGAATGGGCACCTTAGGGTTAGCTAGTATATAAGCAAACTCATCCTTAGTTTAGGGTTGCCATTCATTTTGTACTTTCATCTTTGTACTTGTAGAGAGATTTATCTCTCTCCTTTGAACTTGCCAATCTCTCTCCTTTGAACTTGCCAATCTCTCTCACACTCTACACCCTTGTGTTCTTGTCTTTGTGTGTGATTCCAAGTCTCCATTTTGTGTGAGCTAACATTAAAGTCTAGGTCAAAAGCTAAGGCTTGATGCCTATAAAAGCATGTATTTGGGAGGTTCTCTAATTACAAGAGTATCATTTGAGTTTTTCAACTTATTTGCCTTGTGCTTGCTATCACATCTCTCTCTCTCTCTCTCTCTCTCTCTCTCTCTCCTCCACACACACACACTCACCATGGCATGCACTAGGAGATTCTCTAATTCCAAGAGTATCATTTGATTTGTGCAACTTATTTCTCCTTTGCTTACTCTCTCTCTCTCTCTCTCTCTCTCTCTCTCTCTCTCTCTCTCTCTCGCTCTCTCTCTCTCTCCACACACACACACATTCACCATGGCTATCCTCCATCCAACCATCACAGTCATGGCTTGATCCTTCATTCTTCTCTTTGCATATGCTCCAAACTGGTACCATGAACGCTAACATGGTATCCAAGCCACCTTAGCCACATCTCCTCTGTGTATTTTTCATTAGAGCTACCACTATCTTCATGCTTTGTTTTGCGTATTTTTCCCATATGAAGCTATGCGTTTTTCTCATGCTATGTTGCTAATTACAGTAGTTTACTTAATCCAGAGGTTTAGGATTAGACAAAGAAAGTTCATGCTATGTTACATACTTGATACATCATCCAAAGCTACTCCCTTCCCGAAATCTGACCTTCACTCATTCTAGTTAAATAATTGGCGTCCTAGGCTACAAATGATTGGAAATTCTATTACAGGGCCTTATTGGTATAAAAAGCTTAGAAGTCAAATTCTCTATATGAGAGAAAAATGTGAGAATGACCATGTATATGAGGTGGGGTTCAATGCTTATAGCAAAGAAGGGATCTCAGCAACCAAATCATTATTAGATTTGTCGAGTATGAGAGCCATGGTTTGGATTCTTATCATAGAAGAATCTAAAGCCTCTGCTAAAGCTTCACTTAGTATCACACCTAGAAGCATAACTAGTAGCTTCATATTTCTAGTAGGAGATGGTCAATCCAAGTGCATAGTTGCCTATAAGCCAGATGCAAAAACTTCATCATTTACCACCACAGATATTGAGATTGTGATATCAAACAAAATGTGCATGTGATGTATGTGATAGGTTATTGCTCCATTAGAGATTATGGGAGTTCCCAAGTGAAACCAGTGAAAACTTCTACTACTCTGGGACCTTTTAGGAAAGAAGCACTCTCATTCTAATGGACACGGTTATTGCTCTATTGGAGATTATGGGAGTTCCCAAGTGAAACCAGTAATATACTTAAGTGAAAACTTCTACTACTTTGGGACCTTTCAGGAAAGAAAACTTCTACTACTTTGGGACCTTTCAAGAAAGAAAAACTCTCATGCTAAGGGACACGGTTTGGCTTTGTGGAAGCCATGGTAATGTGTCACGATTCCCTCAAGGTGCTCCTACTTCCCTATAAAGACCCTAAGAAGGAAACTTTATTGTTCTCTTACAGGAACCTTCAAAGTATACATCACCTAAATTAGCTCTAAAAATAGGATATAGGGTCTAGTAAATTATTTATTTATTTGATAAGAAGGAAGCGCATTTCTCTATTTGTGAAAGAGATTTATTAGGAAAGGAAGGAGGCCAAAAAGAGGGGAGACTAGGTCATTTCTTCTCTTTATAACTCCCTTTGTAAGAGGTTCACATCAAACCAGACAGTAATATCATAGAAAAATATCCTAGAAATATGTGATAAAGAAAGGGGGAATAAGCTCATGGCCAATACACTATGATGCCTTAGTCAATTGGTATTAACAAATACATAGTAAGCTACACTGGCAAGCTTCAGAAACTATGGAATGATCCCGACGAGGAGAGTCGGACATCATCAATATAGCACTTCTCTAAATCACAAATGCCAATTCTTCGTCTACTAGTATAGATGTTGGCAACACTAATAGCATAAACTCAAATACACATGTATCCTTACATTGTTATTATATCAATACTCATTCGATAACATTGGACAAACATGATGCTGGAACACAAAGTAATCGAAGGCTTATTCCTAGCCCCAGAATGCTATGCCTTACGGGTTAAGAAGGGTGATGTAGTATGTCATAAAGGGTCAACCAAGAACTTGGTCATAAAGGGTCAACCAAGAACTTGGTCAATCTATAGTGGTTTTAAGTTCAATACCACAATATTCATCAGGTAGAAAGCTAGAGTTCAATTGTCAACCTTCAAGTGAATTGGAAAGATCTCAATTACAACCGAGACATGATGTTGAAACTGGGTATTGACCTTCTTCTAAAATGTACGATGAGAAAGGGGTATGGGTGGACACTTTAACCAAAAAGGTTGAAGAGTTGTAAACCCATCTTGATCCACCTACCATGACTATCTTGGGTTCAGTCTCACAAGTCGAGTTCTTGACCTGACAAGCCAAAGGCTCCACGAATCACTTTGCTAGGAAATGACTTGAACCACCAATGCCCAGTCCAAGTGCCCAAGATCGGATGGACCTGGAAGGCGAGATTAGGCTGGCCCTTAAAAACAAACAGTTGACAATGTGTGTTTGACCTTTAGCAAAAGATAAACAATCTTCATTTGCCCTTTCAACAAGGGCAATTGACCCTCGAGTTGACTCATTAAAACAAGAGGTAGAAAATATGTGCTTGACCCATCACAAAGACCTAGAAAATATGTGCTTGACCCATTAACAAGAGATGAACAATCTTAAGTTGAAGATTCACTCATTAACAAGAGATGAACGATCTTAAGTTTAGATTCACTCATTAAAAAATACAAGGCTGGTCTCAAGTTGAAGATTCACCCAATAGAAGATACCAAGCCCACCATTTAACCCGGCTTCTACGGGTACGAGGAGAAAGATTCCACGAACCATGATAAATCCAGATTGCAAAGCCACTGAGGACAAGGCTAAATTTTGGGATTCAAAGTTTTAAGAGTGTGTGGCCCCTCGTGTTTGTGAACCCATGTTTGTGCCACTTGTCTACACCACGTCTGGCACATGTGCAGTACTGGTACACCATAAAAAATTAGGGCACTTCGAAGATAAGGAGAAATCCATCAAATTGATGCTCTTACACATGCTATTTTTGGGGTTTTTAGAAATTGGGGCACGATTGGCCATATTGAAGAGTCTCTAATCATAAAAATTTAGGGAATTTTTCTATAATTTGGGAAAATTTTATCAAATTAAAGCTTCACATTCTCTAAAATTCATGCCTTTTGCATAAGTTCAGTCGTCTGCATCAATTGGAGCTCTTGTAGTATAAACATTTGAGGCTTTTTCAAAATATGACAAAAATCATCAAATTGAAGCTTCAAAATTAAGCCCCTTGCATCAAATTGGACAAGAGTTTGGGGTTTTCCCTCTATAACTCTTAATTTGTGTAATTAGGGGTCCTATGCCTTGGTCCGTGAGCCTAAAATGATGGCCCAAGTGTCAACCGCTTGGCAATGTCAAGCAAATCTTTAAAGCGGAATCCAAGGGGAGGCCTATCACGTGGACCACTTGGTATTGGGTAGACCCCATGAACACATGTTCATTCAAAGTCGATATTGAATCATGCCTTCTATATCGAGACCTAGTATCGATATGAGTCTAATCATCGATTTCCTCAAAGTCGATGAAATGATGTGGCACCAAAGGGGGTTTGAACCCCTAATCCTAGCTCCAATTGGCTTATTGATGCCATGGGGAAAAACGTCTCGGTGAAGCCCTTATCTGTATTAAAATGCAGATAATATTGCTCCTTCTATTGTTCATACTTTTAAATGACTGCCAAGTTTAAATAATGTTTCCATCAAGTATGGGAATATCCTAAATAGGATGTGTCTATGTAGTCGATACCTATTTCCATTATCGGACCCCTTTGAGGTAGGGGTCTTACCTTCTTGTTCATATTTTCTTGTTGAAGAAACACTATCCTCTATCCCAAAGAGAGCATTATCACAAACCCTAAAGTGTTTATTACTCGAATAGCCTTCCGTACTCTCCAAGGGTTCTACAGTCTCCTTTCGATGTAGAATCTTTCATTGAAGAAGATTTCAATGTATAATATTTTGATGGAGAATCTTTCCTTGGAGAAGATTCCTATATATGATACTCCGATGGAGACTCTTCCAGTGGAGGAGGGGTGGTTTCGTCAAATAGGCCTCGCATAACGTTTCTAACACAAGGTCCTTTCCATATTTGGCTATCGAGGGGTCTAGGATCGAAAGCACTTGATTGATTTGAATTTCCTCCACACCGATCGGCATAGCTCCAACCAGAGTTTTTGCACCAACTCTTGTGGATTCATTAAAGGCCCACCATGTGTGTGATGAGAATGGGCAATATTATTGAATAGATTAATGCAGTAAATTGAGATAATGTATCATGATCGAATACGTCAGAGCCCATGTCTGAAAAGGTTCGACTTACCATATCAGTGAATTGGTTTGATGAAAATATCCCTTCTTCCTCAATAGAAGTCCCATTTGTCTCTATGAATAATATCAACAGTGCTTGGTATATGTTTGGTATGTCAGTATTGTAAGAATATTTCGATATACTGTCACTATTCATAATCCTTGTCAATAAATCCTCACCCATTATGTTGTTTAAGTTTGCAATCCTTGTCATCACTCCCAGGAGTTAATGAGGGGTTGTCACCATCCCCAAAGAAATAATAATACCATGCTGACATGATACACCCTATGACAATAGAACCCCAAAGCGACAAATTTTTATACTAAGGAATGAGGGCTTCAGGTACCACAACACGATAAGTTTTGTCATCACTCCCAGGAGTTAATGAGGGGTTGTCACCATCCCCAAAGAAATAATAATACCATGCTGACATGATACACCCTATGACAATAGAACCCCAAAGCGACAAATTTTTATACTAAGGAATGAGGGCTTCAGGTACCACAACACGATAAGTTTTGAAACCTTTTTTGGTTCCGATACCTTTTTGTTGGCAGGTTCCTTGATGGGTTCCGAAACCTCTTCTTTGACAGGTCCCAATGGGGAGGTGATTGGTTACTCACTATAATTGAGCGCACAGAGGACCTCCAAGTCCATTCTTCCTTTAGTATGCCTCCAAGTCCATTCTTCCTCTAGATAAAAGGGGTAGGGGATGAAATGCTTTTGGCCATCATCGCGCTTTTAACCGCTCTACACTAATCTGTTTAATTCTCTTTGTTTTTTTTACTAGAGGGATTCGTTTCTTTATTTTAATCTCACACCTAATGGTGTGAAGTATCGCTCTACCGCTAGGCTATTGTCCTCCTATCCCTTAATCTCTTAGCGTCTTAAATCTTGCCCCTCTCAAGTTGGCAGTTATAGTTGGAAGACAATTTCTAGACAGAAAAAACTACTTGTTGAATTAGAGCCCGTTACACATTTGTGATCTAACAGCCGTGGGTGATGGACCGAGATCCCGCCCACCCATCCTTGCAAAGGTAATGAAGCCCACCACTTCCAAATGGTAATGGTCTCCCTCTTCAACCCCGATGGTGTGAAAGAGGCATGGATGGATGAACAAGCTTGCCCGTCCTAGTAGGTGGGAAATGTTGTGTACAAGGCCCTATCCTTTAAATAGGATTTTGATAAACTCTACCGTCTTCAGCTTCAGAATCTTCTCCACTATCATGGGCATACCTCCATTTGTGAACATGCAAATTTGCTCCATCATAATTGTCTCCATTCTCTTCATGGAACCTTTCCTCTGGGTATCCATCTTTCCAACTAGAGCCTTCATTGCCATCTTCTCCTAGACTCTCCTCTCTGCCGGCGTCTGATGAGTGTGCAGTGAGGTGAAGAGGCCCTTGTGAGGACCCCTGTGAATGCGTCACCGCAGAGAAGGGTGCTGACTGCAAATGTGATGCCTGCTGCTCTGCAGGATTGTGCTGTGGGGGAGCTTGGTTTACATATGCAGCAGCATGGGCAGCATACTCTGGAGGTACCCAAATTCCGCCCAGCACAACCAACTGTGGGGCATGAGATGCTGCTGCTGCGTGGAAGCTCGGGTTTGGCCGCCTCGTGTGTAGCCGATACTTCTGCAAATCAAAGATGAAGCAAAAACTCTGATCAATTTGATTTCAGAGATCACAGGCAAGACAACTGAAAGTGCACAAAATCCACACATTTTGAAGCAAGCTTTCCATGAATCCACACCTGAAGGTGGCTCTTCACTTCATCGTTTGTCAAGCCATCAACCTTCATAAGTTCTCGGATTTGCTTAGGAGTGGCAACTGCAGAGACATGAAGGGTGGAGAGTCAGCGATTGATCGGCTAGAAAAGCCCCCAACCCAAAAAAAAAACAAGCATCACTGCCAAGGACTACACCTGCAGATCATGTTGAAGGGTGCCCATCATGAGCATTTGTAAATTGTACCTTCAGATCCGCCCAGCTGTTGAAGCGCATTCACAAATCTTCTGTGAAGCTCAGGAGACCAGCACCTTCTTGGCTTCCGCTGGGTTGCTTGCCCCATGCTGTTATTTGATGTGGCGGCGGCTGCCATGGCTGCATTTTGAGTCTCCTTGCTAGGCTGATGATTTGCACCCTCGCTTGCAGATGATGATCTGGCCATATCTGCACATGCACTCGCCTCTCCATCTCCCAACCGAGGCAACACTTCAGGCAGCTCAGCTGATAATGGTTTTCTACCCCCAGAAAAGGGCAAGAAGGCCCCTCCTGCTCTCCTTTGAGAATTGAGGAGGGGCTTTGCCACTTCAATATCCTCGCCGCCCATGCGCATGCTTTCTCTTTTCTTGTATGGTTTATCAGTCATGGATGACACCATCTGCAAAATGCAAACCAAAAGGACAAAGATTGAGAAAACCAAAGGGATTGCTAGCAAGCTCACTACCCTCAACCATAGCTCTATCCAGAGCACCTCTGGGCCAAAGACTAGACCGACATTGGCCCTGCACATTGGCTAAATCCCGGTGTCCCATACCACCGGAGTCCACTATTCAAACGTTTGACTAGAGCTTGATCATTGGCATGATCTCACCAACCGTGCATATAGCCCAAATCCCAGCATTCCATCATACCACCAGAGCCCACTATTCTATTCAAGTGACTGTCTACAGCTTGGTTATGGCCTAAACTCGCTGACCACACAAGCTGCCCAAGTCCCCATGTCCCATACCACCCGAGCCCACTATCCAAGTGTTTGGCTAGAGCTTAGTCATGGCCTGCTGCTCTGAGTCCTGATAACCTGCAGATCCTCCAAATTGTAGATGTCCATTTATGAACAATCCACTCATTATTTTCTTTCAAAGAAAACTACATCCTTTTCTTAGCAAAGAAAAAGAGTCCACTCTCAAGTAGACTACAACCCTCTGGCAATCCACTCACTTACATAGGCTAGGAGTCAACAGGAAAAGCAGTGGCTAATAAAAGGAGTTGATAATAATAAGCTTACCTCATTAATGAAACCAGCCTACTCCATATTCTTCAGACATATATAACACATCAAAATATATATATATATATATATATATGTATATGTATATATACATATGTACATGTATATATACATATGTATATGTATATATATATACATATGTACATGTATATATACATATGTATATGTATATATATATACATATGTACATGTATATATACATATGTATATGTATATATATATATATATATATATATATATATATATATATATACATATATATATATACATATGTACGTATATATGTATATGTACATATATATATATACATACATATGTACGTATATATGTATATGTACATATATATATATACATACATATGTATATATATATGTATATGTATATATATATATATACATATGTGTATATATATATATGTATATACACACATATGTATATATATATATATATATATATATATATATATACATATATATATACACACATATGTATATATATACATATATATATACACACGTGTATATATATATATATATATATATATATATACATATGTATATACATGTATATACATATGTATATATATATATATATATATGTATATATATACATATACATATGTATATACATATACATATGTATATACATATACATGTATATACATGTATATACATATACATATGTATATACATATACATATGTATATACATATACATGTATATACATGTATATGTATATACATGTATATGTATATACATATATATATATATATATATATATATATATAGAGAGAGAGAGAGAGAGAGAGAGAGAGTGTGTATACTCTTCATTACATTACAAAAAACACATAAGCATGGCATTGTTTCACTTGCAAAGATAAAATTTATTACCTCCTGGCCATGGGCATATGCTTCGGCCTGACTCCAAAACTTGGTCTGAATTACTCCATTTGATTTTGTTCCTATAAAATACTTGGAGGCCATGCTCTCCTTCTCCTCGCTGACTTCTTCTAGACTTGAATCTTTAGCTGGCTTCTTTAAAGGGATGAACTCTTCCAGGACAGGCAATATATCGGTGCTTCTGCCACTTGCATCTTCTTGAAAAGTAGAATTCAGAATAGCTTTCCGATTCAACGGTGGCTGTTGGTAGTCAGCAATTTGCTCCTTGGAGGCCTCAATTTCTGGGAAAAAATGCAGAATCAATTACATAGAGATACAGAAACCATTTATACATGTGTGTGTGTGTGTGTCTCTACAGTCTACACGCTGACTCCATTTACATGTTATCCTTTTATAACATATACATAAATTTGATGCCTTCTCAGCTGCCTTGCTTACATAATTTTGACTGCTTTCTCAATTGGCATTGAATGCTTTTCTTAATCACCAATTAGGAAAGCATTCAAAAGTATGTAAGCAAGGCAATATAGAGAGCATCAAATTTATGTACATAAATGGATAACATGTATATGGAGTCAGCACTCAAAAACATGCAACTTCGAGGGCATAAAATTCATGTAAATTAAAAAGCACTTAAAACTGTGTAAGCAAGGCAACTGAGAAGCTATCAACTATTATACTGTTAAGAAAATAATATTATATGTAAATGGAGAAAGCATTCAAAATTATGTACTTAAGGAAACTAGATAAGGCATCAAATGATATGTTGATTAAGTGACTGAAAATGCAGAAAACATTACAAATGCAAATGTTGATTAAGGCAACTAGAGAAATTATCAAAAATGTTGATTAAGTGGCTACAAATGCATAAAACATCACACACACAAAATTGAGAGAGCATGCTTACCATCATTAAGCAATTGCATGCAGAAAGGCAACTCTCTCTTAAAGGCCTCAATCTTCTTTCGCTCGTCCTCGAGAGATTTCAAGTACTGCTCAAGCTTAAACATCCTGTCTGCATGGCCCCCTGCAAATGCACCATGGCTAACCCCATGGCAGGGTCTTCCTAACGTTAACTCTGCAGAAGAGCCCATGCTTCGATCACAAATAAAAACCCTGTTCTTTCACCTGCACAACATGGGCATATATGTAAGCCAAGGCCTCTTCGCACGCCGCATATAGAAAACCATCACTTTCACTAAAGAAAAAGATGAAGTAAGTGTTGTGAATGATTCCTGAATCATGGGGGGAGGGGGGGGGGAGAGACATTTTAAACTCACAAAAACAGAACCACCTTGTGCCATATACAGTAGTAAGGCCATCCCTCACCATAGGTTTAAAAAGGGTGAAATGACCCATTATCCCATGTACACTTTAGTTCCCTATCGGTTAGCTTTTTGGAGTTAAAAAAATCTCACAATGCCAGTTATATAAACAAACAGTTCACCTGCAAAAATACATGCAGTGGCAAGTAAGTAGAAACGCAGGGGGGAAAGGAGGAATAATGATGGGAAAAAGAATATCTAATAGGTATGCAGAAGAGAATAAAGATGGAAGAATGATTACACACACCCAGAAGGGAACTATTTCAGGGATCCTATTATGTGTTTTTTGGGTGAAAATTCTTATGCGTGTGTGATCCGTAAAGGAATATGATCCGAGGCAAAGATCTGCACTACCCCAATTGACAGGTAGCTCTCTCTCTCTCTCTCTCTCCCTCTCTCTCCCTCTCTCTCACACACACACACACACACACAGAACAAGTAATCATGCTTATCCGTTTGCAATGAATCCCTGCCTATTATTAGACGACAATTATATTTATTCTTAATCCACGCTTTTGTTTCTCTCTACCAGCAAAAATGGAATCAATCATAATATCTATCTACCAGCAAGCACCATGATTTTTCCTAATTGGCTTTTGGAGCATTGCACGCTGCTTGGTCAATGTGCTTATGCGCTGTAAAGTTTTCTGCTAAACACTCACCGGAAAAGGCCTTCAAATTGCGGCCGATGAGTACTTTTCTGGGTCCCCAGCGAGACAAAACATGGACTTTTTGGGTACTAGCTGCAGAAAGCCCAAACAGAGAAAAGAGCTTTATATAGAGAGGGCGTGCAGCGGCAGATTCTTAGAAAAGTGAAGCCAAAGCAACCCCAAATTATTAGAGTTATAGAGCAAAAATGAGCTAAATTTGCCCAAAGCTAGACATTTTAAGATATGGGTTAATGCAAAAATCGAGAATTTAGGATTTGGGTTGATGAAAAAACAAGATTTAGGAATGTGGGTTATGGCAGAACAGAGGTGATTTAGCAATTATGGGTTATAATTAACTCAGATGTGAATCCTTAGAGATGTGGGTTATTGCCAATAACAAGCGTTTGAGATGTGGGTTGTAATCACAGAGGGACAAATGATGAGATAAAAGATGCCCAAAACGAGCTTTTGGGATGTGGATTAAAGGATAAACTGGATCAACAGGAGAGGGGGAGGGGGTGCATTAGGCATCTTATGGGATAAAGCTACTCTGCTAGAAGGAGATTCTGGTTTGAAGGGATCATATGAGCAGGCCCAACAGTTAACTAAAGTGTAGAGTCTGGACTATGAAGGAAGGAGAGCCTCGAGGGGTCTTGGAATATCTAAGCGATTCTTTCCTAAAACAAGGGATATACTCTTGGAAGATTAGGAGCAGGCGTGTCAGAGGAGAATCTCAAAGGAATATTTTGGAGGAAGCTATATTTATTTATTTATTTATGTTGTGGGCGCTTATTATATATATATATATATATATAGTGTCTAATTACTGCACCTAAGGTTTGTTCGAAGGCTCAAAGCCCAACTTTATTTAGTCACTACATATATATATATATATATAAGCACCCAAAAATGCATCTAGATAATATAGAATGGCAACCTTAATTGCTTTTAAGCGTAAAAAGGTTCAAATGACAACCTTAATTACGCATTAGAAATGATGACCCAATTGCATGAAAAGCTTTGATAACAATAATAATCTTGTTCCTTCGGTAATCGTGCAACATATTAACCAAGCTTGATAGATTCTAGCGTGGAGCCTGGTAAACAGGGGAGAGGTACAGGTGTACAGGAGGATACAGGTGTATTGGGACGCAAAGGAGAAAAGGGGAAGGGGTCAAAAAGCATTTTTAACACACGAGTAGAATAAAAGTATATTGTGGGAGGGGGGAAATGGGTCAAAAAAACATTTTAAACACACGAATAGAATAAAATGATGAGGGCAATGGGGATACTACTGTGGAGGGCGGCCAACGAGAGGACAAGCCTGCAGTAAACGGTCCGAGGCCAGGCCTGAGAGGCGATGGAAGAAGAGGGAGTGCGCGTGTGGCGGCAGGAGAATATCCTGTGAACCTTCTGGCATCCAAAAACCACCCCGCCATTCAAGCCGATGTGCAACGGGAAAACAGGCTCGAGGCACCGCGTTTCTGAACTTCCCATGTGTGACGAACAGTTCTTTGCTAGGTCCGTCCACCCCCAATGCCCCACCTGTTTTATAAGAACTAGTTGGGACCGTGCTCCACACTTCTTTTGAGTCTTCCAAAATCAAATTCTACCCAAACCTCCCCAAACCTCCTGTGCTTCTCTTCCCGAACCTCCAAATTCTTGCCACGTGGCAGCTTAGTGAAACTCTTCCTTGAGATAATATAGAGAAGAGATATAGAGATGTGTGTGTGTCTGTCGGTCTGTGTGTGCGCTTGCTTGTGCACACACGCATGTTTCACAAGGTGCACCTACAACCCTTCCCCCCCTAGCGATTAAAAAGCACACGGTCGCTACCACTCTTAAGCTTGGAATAATGTGACTTTTTAACCCCCTCTCAAAGCTGACCAAAATACCAAGCCCAATTTATTACACATGCTTTCCTCACAACCCACCTTTTTTTTTGTGCTGCTCTTCATTATGTTCACATATTCAGGCTACTGTGCACTTTAATTAATTAACGCATGTAGGCGCTAATTAATTAAAGCGACACTAACGTTTTAACCTTAACAGTTAGAACGTTTTAACCTTAATTAATTAAAGGAACGTTTGTGGGACGCAGCACCAAAAAAAAACAATCGTTCGTTCGTTCGTTCGTTCATTTCGATCTCTCTCTCTCTCTCTCTCTCTCTCTCTCTGTGTGTGTGTGTGTGTGTGTGTGTGTGTGTGGAGGCCACAACCTCAAAATGGCCAGAGCCTCTTTACGTTTTATTCACACCTAAGGCAGTTAAGGAAGCATCTAGAAAAACCTTGAGAATTCAATTTTTTTAGGTCCCATCTCCACACCTCTTACACTAACGTTATACAACCTCAACAAATTAATTAATTGTCAAACAAAATTTGGCTACCATATTGGTGGGGTTTCCACGTAGTTTTCATCTTTTTAAAGCACCACTTCGATGAAAATCTACCTTCATAAACCTTCTCCAAGTTTCTCTTAACCTCATAAAAGAAAAATCACGGGCTTTACATGTTTTTTGTAGCTTGGAAGAATCTCACGCTTGATATGAGAAATAAGATTTCAGCATGTTCAAACCAAAAAGATTAGCATTCTTGCTTGTAACAATCCCATGAAAAGTTGCTCTTACTTCTCTGAGCTCCCACGATCCTCAATGCAAGTTTACCATATTTTGAGTACTACATGGACACCTAATGTTTTTTACAGTGGGGTCTTGAATTTGATACACTTTCAACTTCATCAATGTTGGCTCTCATACCCCCTCCCTTCTATTCTCTATGCACCACACAGCAAGACCTATATGACCACCATGCATTCTCTCTCTCTCTCTCTCTCTCTCTCTCTCTCTCTCTCTCTCTCCCAAAAAAAAACTTGGTTATCAGGAATGCAAAAGCAAAGGCATGCCATCTTACATAGTTAACTATTGCTTTTGGAGAGAAAATAGCTTTGGAAGAAGAGACGGGAGCACAAATATAGCAATAAAGAATGTCCATTCTTGATTGAGAAGTATACATGGCTAGACTCAATAAATATGGAGTGGATAATAGCTTTTAAGCGAGTTGGATATAAATTGCAAGCGTAAAAGATAACGAAGAACATTATTGAGGTAAGCTAGATTTCGTGGGCATAAATAAGAAAACTAAGCAACAAGGCTATGATCCCACACAAGTTCACAACACTACCCAACAAGCAAATCCCAAATATCACCTACAAGCTTTTGTAACCTCTCCATTGTCTAGCTCACCCATTATATGCATGCTAAGAGCTACAATATGACATGTTCTTTGGATGGCTTATTATTAGTCATGGGTCTAGCCGACTACTTGATGTTGCTAATCTTTGGATGGCTTATTATTAGTCATGGGTCTAGCCAACTACTTGATTCCCTGTTGCAAAAAGAATGTATCAATAGCAATATAAATTTATCAAACAAAATGCAAAACCTACATAAAAAACAGGTTTCTATATATATTATTGCCATTACCATAAACAAATAAAAATGATCTCCTTGCCACCTCCATCCTAAGAAATATACCCCTGATATCAAATATAACACACACAACACTAATAATTTACATAATACTTTAAGGTCTCTCTCTCTCTCTCTCTCTCTCTCTCTCTCTCTCTCTCTCTCTCTCTCTCAAACCTTCATATCACCTGCATTCAGGATAGTAAAAAAATGTGTTTGTATACATGGTTTTTGGGGATATACATAATCATTTTCTATATATATATATATATATATATATATATATATATATATATATATATGTCTCACGTCTGCTTTAAGTTGAACACAAATAGGACACCTCCTATTTATGTAAATAGTATTATGTAAATGGAAAATTTTTGGATAAATCACCTCCTATTTATGTAAACAACACTATGTAAATGGAATTTATTTAAAATGGTATCTTATGAGCACATGATATCATACATCTATATATCTCTTATTTGTAACCTTGCATGTGGCAAGCAAAGGAGAGCCCCACTTGGCAAGAGGAGGAGAGCCCTTCACATAAAGGAGAAAGGAGATTTTTTTTAATGAGTCATTTGCTCATTGAATGAGTCTCATGTATGTATATATATATATATATATATATAGGAGAGTTTCACATTTTTAAACTTTTTAAAAGGAACCGTTCTTTTTCACAAGCCTAGATGCATTGGGGCTCACAATTAGTTGTCCCCACCATCAAGTCATTTGCTCATTGAATGAGTTTCTTATATATATAAGCGCACACACACACACACACACATATAATATTATATTATGTGCATGTGTGTGTGAGAGAGAGCACACACACATACATACATACATATATATTTATATTTATATTTATAGGTATGTATATATTTATATTTATAGGTATGTATATATGTATATATAAATAGATCTATATGTATGTCAACATAAACACGTGCATGTGCATGCACACAATGCATCACACACACACACATGCACACACACTCGCACGCACGTGCACATACACAAATATACACACTTACATGCACACACTTACTCATCCTCACACATACACATACATGTATATAAACTTACATATATATACACGCATACACACATTGAAATACACAAATACACGTGTATATAACTATACGATATACATGTGTGTGTGTGTGTGTGTGTCTATTTTATTATGATAAATATGTTGATTTTTATTTAAAATAATTATATATATATGTGTGTGTGTGTGTGCATTGGAATACTCTCTCTCTCTCTCTCTCTCTCTCTCTCTCTCTCTCTCTCTTAGATAGATATATATACCAGATACTCTTTATATAGTATAATATGATATATATGCATGTGTGTGTGTGTGTGGGTGTGTGTATGTATGCAAATATATAAACACACACACACACACACACACACATATATATGTATGTATATA